>NC_133555.1:613560-916590 GCF_048773025.1 Camelus bactrianus | reverse complement strand
TTCAAAGTGGGCCAGGCTCTGAGCTGGGCTCCCCTGGAACTCACGATAACCCAACGCTAACAAACATGCCCTCCACATCGTGGGGACTGCACAGAGAGGGAGCAGGGACTGAAGCTGGACGGCCAGGGTGGACAGCCTAGCTCTGCCACATAGGAGCCACGTGACATGGGCATCTCACTTAATCCCCTGCACCTCAGGTCGTCCACCAAAAAAGTGGGCACAGCTGACCCACTACAGGATTACTGCCGTGACCTGGGACGGCGCGGTGCCAAGCAGACGCTCCGTGCTCAGAACACACCCCAATGCGCTCATCAAACCCACATCTGTCGTGGAGGGCGGCAGTGGCTGTGGATCTCATCCTCCTGTACGTTGCGTGGGTGTCCCAGGACCGCCAGCTGCTGGCTCCTCGGCACCCAGGCCATTTCTGAGCGGCTCTGGTACAGGGCACCTTGCAGGATGAGGTAATGTCTCCCCCAGGACCAAGGGCAGCGGCTTGCTTCTGCTCGCTCTGCCCGGCAGGCTGCCCGGCTTGGCTCCTTCCTGTAAAGCAGCCGCGGGTTGGGGGCCTCCCTGGGGGGGCTGGATGGCAAGGTGGCCGCCATGCCAATCTCACGCTGCTCGTGGCACCCGGGCTGACCAGTTTACTTTGAGAACTGACAGGGCAACGTAGCGGCTGGTAGGAAGGGTGACGTCAAAGCCAGACCTGCCAGGAGCAACGCCTGTTCCACACGCTTACTCCATTTACCCCATCACCACCTGGCTCCCCCATGACGGAGGAGAGACAACACCTGCTGCCAGAGGCAGGGCGGGGCCTGACCCCGGCTCCCCATACTCCTAGTTCTTGTGCGCACCAGACGGCACCCAGGTGGAGTCTAACACGGGGCCCCAGAGCTGTTCACCCTCCCGCTGGCCCTCTGTGCTTCCCCCCGTGCACGGTCCCAGCGCCGCCGTCCAACTTCTGCATTAACCGCTGCAGACAGTATCCCCATCTCGTTCTCACGCCTGCGGGCGGTCCATCTGATCACACTGAGGACGACACCAAAACCCAAACCCAAGTCCAGCCTCAGACTGCACCAGCCTCCTGTTCTTCAAAACCTAAGCCTCAGACATGAGTCCCTGGAATGTTTCGCCCCGACAGCGGCCAGGGCCCACGGAATCACATGCCATGGGCAGCAAGCCGAGTCGCAGACCGGAGTCGTGCAGGCTGGAGAGACTAGGGCCCTGAATGGCGGGCTGACGGGAGGGCGCCCATCTGAAAGGGCTGCTGCCACAGACCCGGGACTGACCGGCACCCAGGCTTCTGTGTGAAACTGCTTGATCGCTAAAGAGTAATAACGCACTCAAACGCTAAAAAAAAAGAGAGAAAGCAGAACCACCTGCCAGCCGGGGAAATCCCGCCAGCAGGGGGCGTGGGGCCTGCTGGCCACCAACCCGCAAACCTCCGGCTTAAACAGTTCAAATAAGTCTGGTCATCTGGGGACCTTGCCTGTCGTTCCTTTAATTTGCTCCAATGTTGCAGAGCGAGCCGTCTACGCCTCCATCCAAGCTACTGGTGACAACAGCCACCCTAACCGTGGACTCGCGATGAGCCCCTCCCCACAGGGCTCAGAGAAGCATCATGGGGGGCTGTCACCCTCTCCAACCCAGGGGTCACTGAGGTCGAACAGCCACAACTGCGACCCGGCTAGTCAGACAGGTGGGCAGCGGAAGAAAGGCTCTGGAGGCGAAGACAGCAGAGAGGCAGGGAGCCTGCGTCGGCACGAGGCACACACGGGGCTGCTGTGCGCAGGGTGCAGGCGTGTGGCGTCCACGACACTCTCCTCACTCAGAGGGGAGGCTGGTGGCTGAATTCACGGCAGAGGGAAGGACAGCACAAGGAGAGCGTTCTAGAAGCACGTGCCCGCCCACCTGCACATCAGGGGTGTGTGCGGACGGGCTGACACTTGCACACAGGCACAGCGCGTCCACCCACCCTGAGAAGCTGGCCCACACGCTCCGCAGAGATTCCGAAAGCTCATTTACCACGGTAGCATGGGTTCTCCTCTGGGAGGGGTGAGGGAGGTCTTTCTGGGACCCCGGTGAAGAAGGAGACCCGCGGGGCCCCCCGGAGCTTGAGGGCGGCCCAGGTGGGCTCCAAGGCCTGAGAGAGCCGGCGGGACCGCAGGTCCTGTCCTCCCGAGACTGGGGACTCCTGCCTCCCCCATGAGTCCCCCATTTCGGTGGACTCAGAAAGATGGCCCAATAGGGGTGCGGGGGTGCAGGGGTCCAGGCCCACTCGCTGAACAAGCCAGGTGAGTCGTGAGCTCTGGGGCAGCAGGGCAGAGCCCAGGGCGACAGCCGTGCTGTTCTGTGTGAATCACTAAACAGGAAGCGGAGAGCTGAGGGGGGAGGAGGACCGGGGCGCAGGAAGAGGAAGAAGACGGAGGACCGGGGGCCTGACATCCCATGACAAGAACTCAGCGCTCCACAGCTGACCCTCGAACGTGGGTTTGAACTGCACGGGTCCCCTTATACACGGATTGTCAACAGTGTGGGGGGCAGTGCCCCTCTCCCCCTGCGCTGCTCAAGGGTCGCCTGTATTTGTCACCTGTATTTCTACAACGTAAACCCCCCTCCCCAACCCTCAGTAAAAGTGCCTACAGTTAAAAGCAAAACCAAACCCAGCAGCGCCAAGGCAGCGTTCTTCCTGGAGGAAGTACTGTCCGTTAGGGCCTGAGGCCTGGGGACACCCACCAGACGAGCTGCCCCATCCATTTCCACTCAAGCCAGAGCTCGGCACCACCGGGTGAGTCCTGACCACTCCCGCTCTCGTCAATGGGGACACAGGCTCAGAGAGGCCAGCCCCAAGTGGATTTATGCTCTTCCCCGAAGCACAGCCCATCAACACAAGTGCACAGAGCTGACGCAAGAAGTTAAAAGGGAGCAAGGCTTCCAAGGCCCGGGAATCAAGACGGAGATTCCAGAGCAGCCTGGACAGTGAGCCCAGGTACCCGCTTCTCGCCGAGAGCCCCGCCCGGCCTTCCACCTGCCTTCTCCCCGATCTGCTGGTCCTTGGAGAGGCTGGTGATCATCTTCACGTCCTCATCGGTCAGCTCCCCCACGGCAACCTTGTTGTCCTTCTTGGCCACGTGGTTGGCTAGAATGACAGTGGCAAAGACAGGGAAGCCGTTGGCGGTATTGAGAGCCCCGTCGTAGTTGTTGTGGTAGATGCCAGTCAGCTCCTGCGGGGACAACACTGAAGGGTCAGGAGGACCACCTGCGGCCGGGAGCATGAGCCAGCCCACCTCCTCACTGGCATCACCCACCCTCTCCTCCGGGTCCCCAGGCTACAGACTGGGAGACCAGTAACTCAGCAGAACCGCAGCATAGCTGCCCCCGACCCCAGTGTCCCATCCATCCTGGCCGTCCACCCCAAGGAGAAGCTCTCAGTCCCGAGGACTGGACAGCTGACCTCCTCAACTCCCCCGCTACCATGGCGACTCTCATCGGCTGCAGTGCTCACACCAACTTTCGCAGCAACGTGGCTCACCCACCCCCCAGCAACTTACTATCTCGTCTCCTGGCTTGCAGCTGTCCACCAGATCGGCGAGGAGGATGGCGTCCTTGGAGCGGGGCAGCCGGCCGGCCGCCACTTTGCCAGGACTCTCCTGAATTCGGATGCGCTGGTAGTTCTGGTAAATGGTCTGCACGGGACAAACACATGGTCATAGGGGCCAGTCCCTGTGACAGGGCAGGGGAGGACCCTGGACAGAGGCCTGAGCTCAGCTGAAGTCCAGCCGTACGGCCGTCCCTCCCTAAGGCAAGGCGCACTGGAATTTTAAACAGGTCAGTCTCCGGTTGCGGGCTGCCCAAGCGCACACCCGCAGGCTGCTCCTGGCACGGCGGCTCCGGCGGGCCACTTCTCAGAACCGCAGAGCAGTGAGGCGCAGCCCAGCAGCCACGGCCGCAGGGCAGTAGCAGGGTCTGGTGGCCACCCCAGGCGCTGTGACAAGCCCCTTTTCACAGTTGCAGCTGTTCATCTACAAAGGTGTATGTACATGCCCAAGGTCGTGAGGCCCAGAGGCCCTCGGTGGGGCCTCCTAAAAACAGCAATGCAGGGTCTAAGGTGGTTACAGAGCAGGGCCCCCAGCGAAAGGCACAGAGAAGCAGGTACCAGGCCTGGATGGGACTGTAGGCGCCCTGTGTGAGTGACAGGCTGGAAAGCAGGTGCCCCGCCCAGGGGGCAGCCAGGTGAAATGTGGGCCAAATTCTGCTAGATCTTCCCATTAAAAAAAAAAAAGCTGTAAACTTTGATGTGTACCTAAAATCGTGTGGTTTTTCAAAATTGGCTTGGATTCATGAAAGCACCACGTGGGTCAAACTAAACAGGCTGACCAGATCGGTCTGGCTCGCCCCAGCGTGCGGCCAAGGCACACGGCACCTTGCCTTCTCCCGCGGCCACGGTGCCGGCCCTCGCACAGCCCCTGCGGAGGGCTGGCCCCTGCACTCACCTCTTCCATGTTGACCTCAAAGGGGCCAGTGGACTGGCACTCGGGGCAGGAGCCCGGCTTCACCTCCTGGCTCTGGGACTGGCAGAACGGCCCCAGCACGAAGCTGCACTTGCTGCAGCTGTACTTGACCATGCTGAGCTGGGGCAGGACGCCCGTGCAGCTGGTCACCACCCCGCTGGTGCGGATCAGCTGGTTCAGATGCAGCTGCCTGCGGAGATGAGGGCGCCGTTGGAGGCCTGGCGGGGGGGGTACGCGGGACCCACACCCTCCGGAGGGGTCAGGGCTACATGTGAGGGCCCCAAAACCTGGGGTCCAGCTTCCACCAGACCAGGCCACTCAATGGTGAGTGCTGTCTTCGGTCGCAGCCCACCCGCCCGCCCACACCACGTAGCTCTTCCGACTGACGCCTGAGCACCCAGGCCCTCAGCTCACCTCAGCGAGCGCAGCTCCTCCACCAGAGGCAGGTGGGAGATGCGCACATGGATGTGGCTGGCGATGCGGTCGTACTTGGGGTACATGGCCAGCACCACCTCCAGCGCGGCCTCGTCGAAGATTTGCAGCAGCTCTGCTGGCGCCTCAGGCAAGAAGTAGGCCAGGACGTGTTCCCTGGCAGCCAGGTCCTCGTAGTTCACCACCAGGCTCTCGCGGTTCTCTGGGTGCAGGTGGGCGGGAGGGAGACTCAGCACAGAGCTCAGCTGGGGCCGGAGGGGAGGGGACCCGCCCCTGCCCCTAAGTCTGAGCCAGAGGCCCAGCTCTCACTTTTAAGCCTACTGGCCGTTAGCTACATGATTCAGGTAAGTGACATGTCCTGGGCCTCAACTTCTGCATCCGGGAATGGGGCTGTCACTCGGCGTGCCAAGTCACGGGAGGGGTTAAGTGGAACACTACCCGTGGGCGCCTACTACAAACTCAGGATGCCCACGAGGGCCAGGAGGGGAACCTATGAATAAACTGTCCAATGTCAGACAAGAAAGAGTGGAGAGGACAGTGGGGGGGGGGGGGGGGACCAAGACCCACATGCCATTAATTCCTCACACAGAAATGTGCTGCCACTTTCTGATCAAAGTAGTAATCCAGATTTTTACATAAAGTCTGCCAAATTTTAAGCCTGTCTAAAACCACTTCCGTGGTCCAGGTGTGGCCCCTGGGCTTGACACTCGACACTGTCTGAAAGATGAACAACTTGGGTTCCAGGTCTTGGCCCCCGCCCCCCAACGCTGGGCAAGTAGCTCCACGTCCCCTGCATGTCGCGGGGTTAGGGGTCAAAGTGCAGTCTGGAGGCCAGAACCTGCAGCCTCCACAAGGGCCTGGAGGGCGGGGAGGCAGGGAATGGAGCTGGGCCCTCAGAAATGGGTGGGTGGTCTGGGGGGCGGGTCCGATGGTGTTGAGTGGGTGGGGCCGATGGTGTGGCCTGCATCGTGAGTGGGCGGGGCCGACTCCAGGCTGGGGGCTAGAGGCGGCAGGATTCAGGGCAGCGGGGCGCACCTTTGCACATGTCGCTGATGCGCTCCTTGAAGACGTTGTGGCCGTGGCCGTCCACATGGGTGCGCAGGAAGTTCTTAAACCGGTGGTGGATCTCCAGGCGCGGGCCCGCCAAGCTCACCCACTCGCGCACGGAGTGGCCCTTCAGGTCCTCCAGGTTCTCGATGCTCTCGATCATCTCCTCATCCTCGTCGCCATCCTCCGTGGCCCGCTCCACCTGGCGCCGCTTGCGACTGGGCCGCTCCTCATCCTCCTCGTCGCTGTCTGGGGGCCGCGGACACGCTCAGGGCCGTGTTCCCGGCACCTCCCTCCGCCTCCCACAGCCCCAGGTGCAGACCCCAAACCCACCATACAGGAGCCCGGGGCGCATGCGGCCCAGCCCCCGGCCCGCCTCCCGGTCGCGCTGCCGCATGACCCGCTCGGCCGCCTCGCGCTGACTGGCGGTCAGCTCCTCCACGTCCTCGTCGTCCGGGGCCAGCCCCTCGGGCTCGTAGAAGTCCAGCTCCGGCCTGGCACGGTAGTCCCTGAGAAGCCCCAAGGCAGAGCCTGTTAGTACCAAAAACCCTAAGCAAGACCCCACCCAGGATCTGGGCCTGCTCGCCAGGGCTCAGGAGCGCTGGCCAGGGTGGCAGGGACAGTCCCTGGGGCAGAAATACCCAAGGCTCAGAAAGGATCTCTGGTGGATCAGCACAGAAGGACACTCTGGCAGATGCCGCCACGTGCATCGAACTTGAAGGCACTGCACCCAGGCCAGTGGAACAAGCCAGTCACTAAACAGAAACCCTGGGTGACTCCGTTTGGGAAAAACAGTCCTAGAGACGACAGTGATGCATTTTTCCACAGTTAAAAAAAGGGAGCTGTGAGCACCAGTGAGAAAAAAGAATCGGAGGACCCACAAAACCTTCAGAGAGCCCACCCAGCCCCCCACGGGGAGGGACTCTCCCTGCACTCCTGCTGCAGGCATGCCGCTCCAAACCAGCCCTTCCACATGTCCACCTATCACACATCCAGGACTGATGCCTCAACAAGCAACCCCCAGAGCAAACACTGCTCCCTCCCTGCAATTTTGGGAGGCAGACATCACCACTCCAGCAGAAAGGTGAGGAAACCAAGGACTGGGGGGATGTGATCTTGGCCAACAGTCACTCAACAGAGCTGGGTGTCAAAATACGGCCAACAGATCACCAGCTGGTTCCGACAGCACATTAGCCCTATGACAGTCCTCTTGAACTCTCCCCTTCTTAGAGGAGGGGGTGATTTAGGGAGCTTTTTTCCTTGCCGTAAACTCTGTCAAACGACACTCTCAGAACGGATACTCCCAAACTGCCGACGCCAGAAACAGAACCCAGAGCCAGGTAAGTTTCTGGGCTGACTGCTTCCGAATTCTTAAGTGTTCTCAGGGAAAAGGTGTCTGTCTGACTCTAAGAATTTCAAGTCATGTGAAATGCCCTCAGCAAAATTCTGATGGGTCTATGAGAAAAAACTGATAAATCAGACTCAGGCAAAATTTAAAAACTTTGGATCTCAAAAAATACCATTTAAAAAAATTAAAAAGACAAGCCACAGATTGGGGAGAAAATACCTGCAAATCACATACCTGATAAAAGCCTTGCATCCAAAATGAGTTCCTAAAAAACTCTTACAACTCAGTAATACGGTCAAGCAACCCAACAGAAAAACGGGCAAAAGGTCTGGCGACACTTCTCCGAAGACACACAAATGGCCAAGAAGCACGTGAAGGGACGCACAACATCACTGGATGTCAGGGAAATGCAGATCAAACCCAGCGAGGTACCGCCTCACACGCATTACGGTGGCCGTCACCAAGCCCCAGAAAACAGCAGGCACTGCGGAGAGCTCAGGGCAATCAGAGCCACACGCACCACTCGTGGGAATGTAAGATGGTGCAGCTGCTTTGGAAGATAGCTTGGAGGTTCCTTGAAAAATTAACATAGAGTTGTCACATGACCCAGTAATTCCATTCCTCAGAACTGGAATTTCATCCCAAGAGAATTCGAAACATGTTCACATAAAAAATTCATACCAGCACTGTTCATAACAGCTAAAAAGTACAGAGAACCAAACGTCTACCAACTGATGAATGGATACACAAAATGTGGTCTAGCTCTCCAACGGAGTATTACCCAGCCACGAAAAGGAATGAGGTACTGACATGTCTGCCAATGTGGACGGACCCCTGAAAACCATGGTAAGTGAAAGCCGGTCACAAAAGGACACACATATCATATGGGTACACACTTACAGGAAATGGCCCAAACTGGCAAATCCAAAGAAACAGAAAGTAGACTACTGGTGGCCTAGGGGTGGGGAAGGGAATGGGACTAACTGTAAACAGGCACAGGGGATGTTACTGGGATGATGGAAATATTCTAAAACTGGACTGCGGTGATGGCTGTGCAAGTCAGGAAATTTACTAAAAAGCCCTCAATTATATTCTTATAAGAGGTATATTTCATACTATGTAAAGTATAGCTCGGTGAAATTGTTTTTTAAAAACCCACAAAACCAAAATCTAACTGGGCCTGGAGTCCTCAGGTACCTCTATCCAGAGGCCCTTGCAAGGGCGTCTTGTTCTCTGAGGAGGAGGAGCAGGGAGGGGCGGATGGAGGGTGGGTGGAGGGAGGGGCGTTCTGCCTTAACAGCCCCCCAGAGGGAAGCTGTTCTGGCCTAGCCAGACACCTCATTCCTTCCACAGTCTGGCCTGGGCTGCACACTCAGGCTCATCGTCTGGAGTGATGGGGCTCAAAGCCAAGGTCCAACTGTGGACCGTGAAAGAGGCCCCTGGAAGTCCCTCCAGTGCTCCCAAAGGCCACGCCCCACGAACTGTGGGATGGCCTGACCAGTCCTCTCAAACACACCCAGTTTGGTAGCCTTGACTCAGAGTAAAGCGGGCCCCGAAGCAGGATCTCAGGGAGGCTCCTGGGCGTTCAGACAGTTCTACCACTAACAGACGGACCAGATCCTGGTTGTAAATACAGGTAAAGCAGCAGTGGGAACCTAACCCTGCTCGCTCACAGAATGCACTCCACTAACTCAGCATTAAACCTCGAGAACCCTCAGTACATATGTGTACGTTTATTAAGTGTGAACACAGGGCCTGTACAGATCAGGCACATTTGCTGAGTTTAATCTAAATCCTGATTAACCAGCCCCCCCGCCCCAGTTTCTCTGAAGTTGCAGAGAAATTCTTGGCTGCCTGTTTCCTTTCCTTCCCCGCTGGCATCCCTGGTGTGGCCCTCGATTAGAGCCCCTGCGTTCCCTAGGTGGCATGTCTCACAGAGCTGGGGCGTACCCAGGCCTGGGTGTCCAGTCTAACTAGATACAGCCGGCTACCTGGACACACTGTGGCCTCCCCAGACCCTGGACCAAGATCAAAGGCAAGGAGGCTGTGACTCATCTGCTTCCCCAGGACCCAAAGCAAGGTTGCCAGACACACAACAGACTCCCTGCAAAGCTCTGTGGCACGCAGGGCCTTGAACACCTACCTTTCCATGCCATCTCCGAAAAGCTCCTCTCCATCCTCTTCCTCCTCCTCCAGGGGCCCCTCTGTGCCCAACAGCCCCTCCGACTCATCCTCAAAGGGAGGAAGGTCTCGGCCAGGGCTGGAGGTCAGGGCATCCGCACGCCGGGAGCTTCGCCCAGGACTGGAGGTGAGAGGGTCGTTGCCTCGACGGCGCAGGGCGGGGCTGGACGCCACTGTGAAGGACTCAGATGATTCCTGCAGGTGTAAATGGATTGAAGGTGAGCGCTGACTTACCTTCCGGTACGTCGACCCTCCGCACTAGTGACCCTGTCTTTCAACAACGCAAACCCCTTCCAGCCTCCAGACTTTGCACCTGCTGGAAGTTCCCGTTGCCTGGAATGCTCTGCGCCAATGGCTTCGCAACACCCGGACCAGCTCAAGGACCAGCTCCTCAAACAGTCCGTCATTCACCTTGGCCTGTTTTCTCCATGACAAACCACCGAGGCTACCTCATTTGCTGATTTGCCTGCTTACCGCCAACTCCCTTCATCTGCACTCATTCCCACCCATCTGAGGACCCAGTGCACCAGGAGCTCCTTTGGGAGGCGGGATACCAGGGCGGCCACAACATGAAGGGTGTGAAACCCAGACTGGTGGAGACAGACAATAGGCACGACTGCGGACAAAAGCCAGTACAGTAGGGAGGACCCGAGGGCGCGGGCTGGGCTCGGCCGGGGGCCCAGGCTCCCGGGGCTGCGGGGCCGCGGGCCCTGAAGCCCGCACGACGGGAGCGCAGAGGTAAGGAGGCCCGTCCCGGTGGGCCGGGGCAGGGGCGAGAAGCGCAGCCCCCCGCCGCCCGCTCGCAGGCACGCAGACCCCCGCGCCCCGGCCGCGCTCACCGCCATCGCCGCGCCGCGCTCCTCTCTGCTCCGCCCGCAACAACCAGTTTTCGCGCGAAAAGTGGCTGGCCCACGTGACCACCCGACCCCGGGAAGCGTCTGAAGCAGCCCGATGTCACGACGTCGGCGTCCACCTTCGTCACGCCGGCGCTCCGGGGCGGGCCCGAGGGCGAGGCCCCGCCCCCGCCGCCCGAGGCCCCGCCCCACCTGCGCTCTGCACTCTGCGCTCCGCGCTAACGGGTCCAGCCACGGCGATGGGGCTGGTGCGGAGGCTGGTTCCGGGCAGTGAGGAACAGCCCCGCCTGCCGGCTTCGCTACCTCGGTCACGCTGTGGCCGTTTTACAGACAAGGCAGCTGAGGCTCGGAGCGTTGTTTTCTGAGGTCTTCTTACTGTGTCATGTCAAGTCCTCCAAAAGCTCAGGCTGAGTCCTTGAAGCGCCCGGAGGCCCAGGATTCTAGGAGGCCACGTAGCGGGGTTATCCTCCGAAAGAGCCGAGGTGCAGCGGTGTTCCCCTTAGAAAGATCGTCGTGCACAGACATGTGGAGAGCATGGCGCCATGGCCATCTGCAAGCAATTCCCTAGTGCTGGTTAAACAGCTTGTGATGCCCAGGGAGAGGCTTGAGGTTGGAAAGCCCAGGTGACAAAAGGTCGCCCAGTCTTCTGAAGGCAGTGGAGAGCCAGAGAAGGGTTTCGAGCAGGATTGGACATGAGCCGTCCTCGGTTTTAGGAGAATGCCTCAGGCTGCCTGAAGTGGAGGTGGACTGAAACAGGTTGGCAGCGGTTACAGTCTGTACTCTGAATCTGCTTTTCAACCTACGGATGGATAGAAAAAAATTTTTTTAATTCTAGAAAGTTCCAAAAATCAGACCTTGATTTTGCTGTAAGCCGGTAACTATTTACCCAGCATTTACACTGTATTTATGCCTTTTTGCACAACATTTACATTAATTAGGTATTACAAGTAATCTAGAATGACGAAGTATACAGGAAGATGTGCATAGGCTATATGCAAATATTGCCCCATTTTAAATAAGGGGCTTGCGCATCCTTGAATTTTGGTATTTGCAGATAGCCTGAAACCAGTCCCGTAAGGATACAGACCTCGGTGATTCTATGACATTGCATGCACTTTGTGTCTGACCACTGCGCACAACGTTACTGACTCTTTATTTTCGGATTCCTATTACCATCAGGGAGCCCAGTTCTGCAGCACCGTCTCCTCCTGTCTGCCGTGCCTAGGGAGGGTGACCACCCGAGCCTGGTGCAGGGCAGGTGGAGAACCCAGGAATCAGGTCATTATTACAGTACCATTTATGGAAATTCGCTGATGCCACACCCTGTCCTGTGTGCAGAGGACTGCATTAAGTGAGTGCTCTTCTGCCCTGAAGGGAGGGCTGACACAGATACCCTCATTACCCCACAAATAAAGTCCCACAGAAACCTACGTGTAGGTCCAAAACTGAGAGTGCAAAGTGCAGAACTGCGCATGGGGCTAGGAATAGGAAGCCAGCCATCTCCACCCCCGCCCCAAAGTGTCTGCACTGTCTCCAAGACATACAGATGGCGGGCAGTCACTTGGCCTGGTCTCTAATACTCCATTTCTCCTCCGTCCTGGCACAGGGTGGGAGGGAAGTTTCCTGTCCCTGGGGGTCAGAAGGGCTCTATAACTTGTTTTTCTCAGTTAAACATGAGCAGGCGGGATGTGTGTGACTTCCTGGCAGAAACTCTAGGAGCCGCCCTTCAGGAAGGCAGGCATCCTGATGGAACACGGCCCCTCCCACACTGACAGAGGTGCAGGCTGGGAAAGCCCAGATAAACCAAGTCCCCGGTGGTCATAAGGTGGCGGCTTCCTCACCTCCCTTGGTTTAGAATAGGAGCTCGGTGAAGGCGGGGTTCAGTCTCATTCCAGCCCAGCTGTGAAGCACCTGTGGGCCCCCAGGGTGTGCATCTTGGGGTTACTGGGGAGAGCGGGGGCCTACAGTTTGCACAAGGCACTGAGTCAGCCTCAGGATGTTCAGGGAATGTGACCAACATGATTCCATCCTCAGGACACTAACCTTCTAGTTGGGTGAGGCTGGTGATAAACTAGGAAGTGACTAAAGGAATGTGATCCTGTTAGAGAGATGGTGATGGTGTAAGCAGGTAAGGTAGGGGGCCCAGCAGATAGAGAACCAGGCCTGGCTTCCTTGACATGAAAAGGCCATTTTTAGCCTAAGCCATTTTGCGATCTAAGCCTGGGTCACAATGCTAGACCTTGAATAGGTCACAGTAATTACTGAGCTTAAGGGGACAAAAGAATGCAGAAAAAAAACTGTTATCAGGCAAAAGAAATAACAGTAGAAAGATAATCTATCAGCTGTAAAGACTCCGGTTACGTTTCAGTGGTAAAGATCAGCCTGAAGCCTCAACCACCAGATCACATGGAATCTAAGGCAGGACAATGTTGACCCTTCTGACCCTCGTGACTTCAATCAACCAAAGCTCAGACTCTGTAGACTTCCCAAGCCCCCTCACGAATATGCATGTAGCTTAAAACTTCCCCAGTTGTGCTGTTCGAGGAGGCACTGCTTTTGAAAGGTCCCTGGTGTTCTTCTTACTTGCTGCAGGTAATAAATCCATCCTTCTCCGGCTCTTTGCCTTGGTTGCATCTTTTGGCTTACACCTACCAAGAAGTCAACCCAGATTTTGGGTAACACTGGGAAAGAAATCAAAGGGCTTCATGTGACAGAGACTGAACAGCTACTTTGGCTAGGGTGTCAAGTAGGAGGGGGCCACATGACAGGCACCAGGGAGGCAGGGACAGGTGCAGACCTGCAGGCAGGAATAAGCTTGGTGCATTCAAGAAAAAGAGACAGAGAGCAGTGTGACTTGAGCACCGAGAAAGGAGCGTATGGGAGGGACAAGGACGGAGAGGCAGAAGCAGCCAGACTGTACAGGACCGAGGCAGGGAAGAGTGAACACAGCGGAGACGCTGGGAGGGCAAGAAAGGGCAATCCGGGAAGGTTTCCCGGAGGAGGCTGCCTGGAGACACGTTTTAGTAGGAGATGAGAGAAGGCGAGTCAAACCTCCGGGTCTGGGTTTTGTCACTTCTTGGTAGTGTGGCTTTAAGCAAGTGCTTAACGTCCTAGCCTCACGTTCCTCCTCCGTGAAATGCGACGAATGACAGCCACCCTGCAGGGCTGCCGCGACGCGGAGGGTGCGCAGCACCGCGGTGGCCGTGGCCGCGTGGGCAGGTGCACGGCGTACGCGCAGGGGTGGGGCTTGTCCCCCGGACCAGAGGTCACCAGGCCTGCGGCCGCAGCGGAGGCTACTACCCGGGCGCTCGCCTGCCAGCGGCGGGAGTGAGGACGGAGGGGCCGAGCTGGTGGCGGACAGCCGCGGACACGGAAAAGTAGGCGTTCCCAGCCTCGGCCCTCGTCTGACCCCCTTCCGGGTGAGACTGCCGCTTTCCGTCTCTTCGCTGCCCGCGCGATGTCCCTTTAAGAGGTCGGCCGGCAGCCCCGCCCCCTGGGCATCTGATTGGCCCCTCACGCTGCGAGCGCCCTCTTTTCGGCGTTGCCCCCTTCCTATAGGTCGCTGCGGGCTGGGGGCGGGCCTGCGCGCCGCGAGTAGGGACGGTGGCTGTTTTGCAGTTTTGGCGGAACGAAAGGGACTCGCCAGCCTTCCGGGTCGCTGCTGCCGGGAAGGGCCGCGCGGAGTCGGGCCCGACCGCGTCTCCCTCCCTGCCCGCCCCGTCTGCGGGGGACGGCCGCGGGCGCCTCTTGCGCGACGATCCCCTGCCCGGCCCGGGCGCTGGAGTCGAGTCCCGCGGCCTTGCGGGGTCCGCGCCCGGCGGCGGATGGGCGGCCGGGGCCTCAGGTAAGGAGGGGACCCTCCCTCTTGCTCCAGCTGCGGGAGCGGATCCCGGGAACCCTCGACCCGCCTGCCCGCTCCTGCAGCCCGAAGCGACCCTCCCTCCCAGATGCAGGCTGGAGGCGCAGAGGGCCGGGGTCCTGGTGTCCTGGGTCGGCCGGGCTTGCGGACTCTGCGCTTGAGGTTGTGCAGGAAGACGTCCCTGCGAGTGGCCCGAGCCCCATCTACAGGCCGCCTCCGCCTCCGCGGGGCCCAAGGGGGTGGGGGTGGGGGGACACTGGAAAGGGGAGCGCAGTGACCTGACCTCGCTGAGCAGGACGGAAGGGTCTGTGGGGTTCCCCACTCACCAGAAGGGCTTGGCTGCATTCTGCGGAACATTCATCTATCCACTCCCAACAGTTTGTGGTTCCAGGAGACTGGGTCATGAGCATGCCTGGGCCAGACAGCCCACAAACACAAACACACACAGGGGTGGTCAAGGAGGGCTCCTCAGAGGAAGTGGCCTGAATGGTGAGACAAGGCTGGGGAAGAGCAGGCACAAAGGCCCTGAGGTAGAAATAGCACAGTAGCTTGAACAAGATGAAAGATGAGCTGCAGAGTGGAAGGGCATCAGCAGGGCAGCAGGCAGGGGGCAGATCAGGTTGGGCCTTGAAGGCCTAGGGGAGGGCCCACGGCTGGCCTTCCCCCTGGGGGCTTCTGGCAGTGTCCCTCTCCCCCTATCCCTAAGGCTGAAGGATAAGGGGTTAGCCTCTGACCTAGGGAGGTTTCCTCATCCTGTTTTGGTTCCAGAGTTTTCAAGCTCATCAACCAGTTCACGCCGGAAGCACTGAGGGGTGCTTCAGCAGCAGGCCCTCCTCTGCTCAGGGCTGTCTGTTTACCCCAGGTTCCCCGGCCAGTGGCTGGGCCAGGCGTGGTCAGCCCCACTGCACAGATGAGAGACCAGAAAGCAGAGGCCCAGAGAGGGGAAGGCCCTCCTTGTCCAGGGGCTCGCACGGGTCCAGCACGCATGATCCTAGCCAAGTTGGCATCCTGCCTGCAGGCTGGCCACAGAGGGAGGGAGGTGGAGGCCCCACTGTGGGCGGTGGGTGGGAAGGTGGCCTCTGGAATGTTAGTGAGGTCAGGAGAGTCCCTCCCAGGTGGAGGAAACAGTCTGCCCCAGTTTCCCTGGTCCCGGAGATAGGCCTGGGGCTTCCCCAGGACACTCGGCATCCCAGGAACTCCCCCTCTGAGAATCTCCTTCCCCATCCCTGTGGCTTGGGCTTCATGCCTTCCTCCCCTGCCCTCAGCCTGCCCTCCCACTGTCCTCTCCTTCCTGAGCCTGCAGACCCCTTACTTTGTCACTGCCCGGGCTTCTGCCCACAAGGCCAGGAGCTCACCCGTGGTCCAGGGAGGAGAATATGGAGCCACAGACCTAACCCCTCCCAACCGCTTCTCCCTCCAGCATATGGGGCAGTAACAGTGCCCTCTCTTGCGGGCCGGTGTGGCGGCTCAGTAGGCTACCTGGGGAAAGCCCTGGGCCCTGTCTGCACACAGGAAGGGGGTGCTGTGGTATTTTTCTCACTGCTTCCGTTATTTTACAAGCCTTGACACACAGTGGCAATTCTGGTGCCGCTGCAGTTTGTGGTCTGGAGGCCCACAGAGCAGCAGTGCCAGTGGGGAGGGCCTCAGGGATGCGAACCCTCAGCCCCACACCCGGCCCTGTCCCCCCTAAATGTGCTGTTACCAGCATGCGACTCTGGATCCAGCCCCAGGCCCCCAGCTACAGGTGGAGAAACTGAGGCGTGAGAAGGGCCCCTGGCAAGTTGCCAATTAGGGGCCTAGGCTACAGGCCTGGCAGGTGGCTGCCCAGCCCTGGGCTCTGTTCAGGGCGATGATGTAAGTACCGCTCTCTCAGGATGGCAGGGCCCGTGAGCATCAGTGCTCTCTGCTGTTATTATGGAATTAGCAGGAGTCTGGCGAAGGGAGAGCAGCTGACACTCCTTCCTCACCTCAGACTCTAGAGCAAGTGGGCCTGGACCCCCATGAACCAAATCCTCCCCCCAGCCCCACAGACCCTCTTCTGGGAAGAAAAGCAGCAGTTACCTTTGTGTGTGTGTCCTTTTGTAGACCACGCACTTCCCTGGTCTTGTTTGAGCCTTACAGCAACCTTGTTAGGTAGGTGTTATTTTCCTGTGCCATTCAGGGAGGGGAAATGACTCACCCAAGGTCACACGAAGTACTTGGCAGAGCCAGAAGCACAACCAAGGTCTGCCCAGCTCCGAGTCAAACTGGCTTAAGCAGAAAAGGGAATTTGTTAGATTTTATAACTGAAAAATCTGGCCTAGGGGTGGGGTGGGGTGGAGTGGGGTGGATGCTGACTTCAGGTGTGGCTGGATCCAGGGGCTCATGGGAGGAGCTATTTCCAGGATCTATTTCCATCTGTCTCTCACCTGTGTTCCTCTGTGTTGGCTTTATTTCCATGTGGGACTCCAATGTGCACATTCCCTGGAGTCGTGGAGGGGTGGAGTCAGCTGTACCCAAACCTTGTGGTTGGAGACTGGGGGTGCTGAGGTTCCCCCACAGGAAAGTGGGGTGCTGGACAGGTGAAGCGAAGAGAAGCCCCCCTAACCCCTGACCTCACTCGTCCACACTGGCTTCTCCGGCTTCCTCGTGGCTGCTTGGCCTGTACCCCAGCTCTGTTCCTGCCAGGGCTGCTTGAGACTCGGTCCTTGACCAGAGCCACTGCTGGGCTGCTGGGACCAGCAGTTTGCTCCACAGAGAGTGGGGAGCGGAGGAGGGGGCCGTGTAATCTGTCTCGCAACTCACAGTCACTTCTCAGTCACTGTCTCAGGCCACTGGCAGCTGTGAGCATCCTGCCCAGGGTGGTGGGTGGTCAGCAGGGGTGCAGGAGGCCACCGTCTGGGCATTGCACATCAGCAGCCACACAGAGGTGCAGAGGAGAGGCCTTAGTCCTTGAGGGTGTCTGCCTTTTCTCAGGAGACCCCCCCCCACGGCACCCCACATGCTTGCCTGAACCAGTGACAGGGAGGAGAGCGGGGGCCCTGCTGGGGAAGGGGAGGGCTGTCCACATGCTGCAGGGCATCTGGCAGCCTGGACCCCGTCTCTGTGTCAGACGGGCACCCTGCACCCTGCTGAGGTGCCCGGTGCTGCTCCACACCCCTCTCCCCCCAAAAATGCTGGCTTACTGTAACTGAGACTCAGCTGGCACTGGGGAGGGTGCTCTGCCTGAACACAGGGCACCAAGGAGGGTCCTGCAACAAAGGAGCACCTTGTTAGCAAGGCAGAGGGCAGTGGTGCAGGGACACCATCCGCAGTGCCGGCCTCGCCACAGCAGAGCGCCCAGAGGCTCCCTGCTCTTCCCTCACCCCTGCATGTGTCTGTCCACCCATCCCACTGTCCCCTCCTCCCCAAGGGATCCCAGATCCCTCCCCTCCATTCCCACTGCCACCACCAGTCACTGTCCACAGTGGCCTGGCACTCCTCGGCCTCCCTGCCTCCACTCTCCCTGCTTCAGTGTGCTCTCCATGGCAGCCCCTCTGTGTGGGAGTGGCGCCCCATCCCCCCACAATCACATTGCACTGAGTGAGACCGCGGTGCCAGTGCCAGTGGTCAGGCTTCCTGGGTTGACCTGCCCCGCCCCCATTCTCGTCTCTTCCAGGCTGCTTTTTGCCCTTTCAACAAGCCCAGACTGTTTCTGCCCCATGGCCTTTGCCTTCACTGCTGTCTTCACCCTGAGATGGTCTCTGTCCAGATTTCCCCCAGTACGGCTCCATTCAGTTATTTAGATCTCCTTTCAAGTGTCACCTTGTCTGACAACCTGGCCCTGATGAAACAAAGGCCAGGATATCAGGGTAGAAGATTACTTCTGTCTGCTACACGACTGTCTGTGTGTAAGCTGTCCAGGATGAGCCTGAAACCCAGACACCTTCTCTGTTACCGCTCTGTCATCCTCAGTGTGGGCTTGTGTCTTGTGGTCCAAGGTAGCTGCTGTTGCTCCCACCATCACATCCATATTCCAGCCAATGGAATTCTGTCTCACTCCTGTTTTCTCTTTAGCACTTATCTCTAGAAGTTTGCTTTCTAAGTATGGGTGTTGGTGCTGGCTGTCATCCTCCCCTCGGGGAATGGAGGCCCCGAGAGGGCAGGTGTGTCCCGGCATCTGGACCCGTCCTGGCTCACAGCCAGAGCTCGGCAAGGTCAGCGCTGGTAGAAAAGCCTGAGTGAGGGAACCGGACAGAGGCCAGCTTTTTCCCTTGGACCCAACTATGTGTCAGGTGTAGGTTCTCCTGTTTAATACTTTCTGTCGTTGGTGTGCCGTTGGGGACGTGATCCCAGAGCCAGGCAGAGGCCTGTTGCAGAGAAGGATGGAGAGTTCTGAGGCCCCAGGTCTCTGTCTACCTGCCTGGGGGTCGCCCCACCCTTTCTGAGGCACTGACATTCCCCAGCCCGGCCACGAGGGGAGCTGTCCTGCGGCCCCCGTGGCCCCCGCCTTGGGCCTGCTGCTGTTGGGGGGTTTGGGGGGATGGCAGTGGCAGCGGGGGCCTGGGTCCTAATGCAGGTCCCTTCTGCCAGGAAAGGTGGGGCTGCCCCTGGCTGAACAGGAGACCCCTGCTCTCAGTGTGGGAATGGAACCCATCTTTTCCTTTTGTAAAACCCACACAGAAAAGGGCTGGAATCATAGGTGTGTGGCCCCACGAACTGCGGCACGTGCGCTCCCCAGGCCCCCGGAACTGGAGCCGGTGTGCCCTCCGCCCTCCCCAGTCTCTGCCGGACTCGGACCGCACGTCCACACCTGGCCTGCCCCGGCTCGCCATCCTGGCTGCCAGGCCCTCCATGTCACCCCCATGCAGGGCTCGATCTTTTTGTTTCTGGGCAGTGATCCACTGTTCCCGCGGATGCCACCATCGGTGTGGGTGTTCTGCTGACGGTGACACTTGGGCTGATCCGTGCCCGGGGCTGTCATGACCGTGCCTGGAAGTGGGGGCACCGGGTCACAAGGCCCAGTCTGTTCACAGTTTTAAATGCCAGCATGTGTTACGTCCTGCTGCTCGGCCCCGAGCTCCCCGCAGACAGGCTGCTGCTGTCAGTCAGTGCGGCCCCACTCCTCTGCCACTGCCCTGAGGACCCCGTGGCCCCAGAACCCACCTCAGCTGGCCGGGGCGGCTCCCAGGGCCCCAACCCCAGCTCTCCTGTCCTCCAGGCTGGACTCCTGACCTCTCATTCTCAGTCACCTTGAAAACCCAGCCCTTCTGCCTCCCCTCCACTTGGAAATGTCCCGTGCCTCCTCCGGGCACAGGGCAGTGTCCCCTCCACTTGTGTCTGCCTTTCTAGGTGGCAGCAGAGGCGGGCAGGGCCGAAGGTCCCCCTGGGGTGTGCACGGTTCCTAGGCCTGCACCACCTCCCACGGCGGACCCTGTCCTTAACCCCGTTCCAGCGAGGACAAGGAGGTCAGGCTCCCTGAACCCGGCTCCTCGACCCTGCCCCCAGGACTGGAGGCGCTAGCTGGGCAGTGCCCAGTAGCACGTGCTGCTGTGCCTGGCATGCAGACTGTTCAGTCATTGAGGGCGGCCTTTATTGTTTGGGGTCACGAGACAGAGTCCAAGACAAAGGACTGGCCCCTTGTCGGCTGAGTGGGTTGTGACGTGTGGGGGCCCCACACCCACCTCCCGCATGCTGGGTAGCGAGCCCGAGACCCAGAGGCCCAGGCCACACGGCCCCTGTGCCGCTGATGTGGTGGCTTTCACCCTGCAGGGCTGGCTGCTGGCGGGATGGGCATCCTGGAGGAGGAGGCTGGGCCCAATGGGAGCACAGCGCTGCCTCCGCCCCTGGCGCCCAACATCAGCGTGCCGCACGGCTGTCTGCTGCTGCTCTATGAGGACATCGGCACCTCGAGGTGAGGCGGGCTGGCTGTGGGAGAGGGACTTCCTGGGTCCGCATGCGTGTGTGTGAGAGAGAGAAAGAGAGAGAGACGGGTGGGGCGGGGGCAGACGCAACCTCACCAGTGAGCTGCCTTCTGTACCCACCTGCTAGGGTCCGGTACTGGGACCTTCTGCTGCTCATCCCCAATGTGCTCTTCTTCATCTTCCTGCTCTGGAAGCTTCCGTTTGCCCGGGCCAAGATTCGAGTCACCTCTAGCCCCATCTTCATCACCTTCTATATCCTGGTGAGTTCATTCCAGTTCAACAGAACACCCAACTCCAAGTGGCTTGAGCAAAAAAGGGAATGATAAACTGCCTCTGAATGAAAAACCAGCTTCAGGTATGGCTGGATCCAGAGGATTAATGTCATTAGGACTCTGTCTCTGCATCTGTGTTCTCTGGCCTTATCTCAGATGAAGGTTCCCCCGATGGTATCAAAGGCAGAAAAGAGCAGCCTGAGCTAACATCCTGCCTCCCCGCCAACTCCAGCAGAAGAGCACCTCTTTCCTGGTGGTGCAGTGTAGGCCTGGAATTCCCTCTGAGTGGCCCACCTTGGAGCCCCTGTTCATCCCCGAGCCAGTCACTGTGACTACCAGGGAAAGGGGCACTTTGGAGTTGGGAGGGTGGGGTCAGCTCAGCCAGACCATATGAACTGAGGGGGATGGTGGTCCCAGGAGGAAAACTGGGGAAGCCTCACTAGAGAAAAGGGGAATAGATGCTGGGTGGGGAAATGCCCACTGCATTCTGACACCCGGCTGTGCTGAATGACCTTGGGCCAGTGGCTTGGCCTCTCTGTGCCTCAGTGCCCCTCGGTGTGATGCCCACACAGAGCTCCAGCCCCGAGGGGCCTGGCACACGGTGGGCATGTGACCCGAGTGCTGTCAGCCTCCCTGAGGTTGGACACAGTTTTCAAGGCACAAAGGACAGAGTGTACAAGTCTGGGCCCTTTGGTTTTGTGTGTCAGAAAACTGAACTTAAGCTCAGAGAAGCCAGAGAGGAAGTACTGACAAAAACTGACAAGTCCCAGGCGTCAGGCATGGCGGGGTCACGGGGTGCTGTCTGTCTCCCTGCTGGCCTGGCGTCTCTCGGGCCCTGTCTCTGGCAGTCTCTGCCCTCCCCTCCCCGCAGCCTCCTTTCCCAGCGGCTGAGCTTCATGTCCTGGGTATGGCTTGCACTGGACTCCCTGGGGTCCCACGCCATCCCCAAACCAGAGGATTTGAATATGCTGTGTCCACCCCTGGGTCACAGGCCAGTCCCTGAAGCAGCAGTGGTGTGGCCAGCACCCCCCCATGTTATGGGGGAGCAATGGGAGAAGGAATGAGGCTGTTACCAGAGGAAGGGGATGCGTACCAGGCTGACAGCTAACAAGCACAGGCACTCTGCCACACCTGCGTCCTCCCTGCGTCCATCCTTCCTGAGGAGTCAAGGTCTCCTGCAGACGCAGGGTGTGGTGAGCAGGCCCAGAAGCCCCACCCTAGCCTCTCTCTTGCTCACCAGGTGTTCGTGGTGGCGCTGGTGGGCATTGCCCGGGCCGTGGTGTCCATGACGGTCAGCACCTCGGATGCTGCGACCGTTGCTGATAAGGTGGGGCCAGGCCTGCCACCAGGGTTCTGGGTGGTGGGGCGGGGCGACGGGCCCCAGGCTGACCCTCTGCCTGCTCTGTGTCCAGATCCTGTGGGAGATTACCCGCTTCTTCCTGTTGGCCATCGAGCTGAGCGTGGTCATCCTGGGCCTTGCCTTTGGTGCGTCTGCTGCTGGGGCCGGTGCTCCCTGCCCCTCCCTGGCTGGGGGCCATCCTGCCAAGGTCAGCTGGGCTGGCTCCCGCCAACTGAGCAGCATGTTTCTTCCAGGTCACCTGGAGAGCAAGTCGAGCATCAAGCGGGTGCTGGCCATCACCACGGTGCTGTCGCTGGCCTACTCAGTCACCCAGGTACGCAGGTGGGACAGGGCAGCCCCGGGGGCACCGGGGGCTGGGCATCCACTAACTTCTGGCTCAGGATCAGGGCTGAGTGCTTATCAGGTGCAGTGTCTTCAGCTGAATGCAGCTAAGGAATCGCCTGCCTGCTGGTTAACCTCGCAGGTTCTGGGCCTCCCCAATTCCGACTCAGTAGCGCAAACCTGCCGTTTCAGCAAGCAGCCCGCACAGGGAGCGCGTGGGTCTGCAAGCTATGCTGAAAGCCCTGCATCCGGAGCCCCCTTTCCTAGACTGTGGGCTGCCCCTCAGCCTCCCTGTTCTGGGTGCTGGAGCTGGGGACGGGCAGCGAATGGAGGGCCAGGTGGGAGCGGGGCCCTCCCCTGCCCACTGTAGGGCACACTGGAGATCCGGTAACCGGATGCCCACCTCTCGGCTGAGAACGAGCTGGGGGAGGGGGAGGGCAGGGAACGGAGGGTCAGGTGGGAGTGGGACTTGGTGCGGTGGGGAGCCCAGGTGGCAGGAGGAGCCAGTAAGACCCTCCCCTGCCCGCTGCAGGGCACACTGGAGATCCTGTACCCCGACGCCCACCTCTCGGCCGAGGACTTCAACATTTACGGGCACGGCGGCCGCCAGTTCTGGCTGGTCAGCTCCTGCTTCTTCTTCCTGGTGAGCTGCAGGTGGCCGGAGCCGTGGGACAGGGCCTGGCTGCCCTGCTAGTGGGCTTGGCCCCGGGCTGGAGCTCCCCTGCGTCCTGGTCAGCGCCGCGTGTCTCCGCAGGTCTACTCTCTGGTGGTCGTGCTCCCCAAGACCCCGCTGAAGGAGCGCATCTCCCTGCCCTGTGAGCGTCTGGGCACCGGAAGGGGCGCGGGGCCGGGCACAGGGCAGGCTGTTGGCCCGGGGGTGGCCTGGGGCCGACAGCCGCGGTCGGGCGGGGGAGGGGGCCAGCTGGGCCCGGGTGGGCGACACCGGGCAGGACCTCACGGCGCTCCCCCACCCCCACCCCCCCGCAGCGCGGAGGAGCTTCTACGTGTACGCCGGCATCCTGGCGCTGCTCAACCTGCTGCAGGGGCTGGGCAGCGCGCTGCTGTGCGCCGACGTCATCGAGGGGCTCTGGTACGTGGGCCGCGGGCGGGGCCGCTGGGGGGGGGCGGTACCGCTCAGCCTCGCCGCCCTGACCCGCCCCCCGCCCTCCCCGCAGCTGCGTGGACGCCACCACCTTCCTCTACTTCAGCTTCTTCGCGCCCCTCATCTACGTGGCCTTCCTGCGGGGTTTCTTCGGGTGAGTCCCCCCGCGACGCTCGGGACTGGGGAGCCACGGGCTGTGGGTCCAGGTCGCGCTGGCGCTTGGCCGCCTCCGCCTCCCGGCCGCGGGCGCCCCCGTGTGGCTGCTGTCGGGCGCCTTCTGCCGCTTGCGCATGCGCAGCCGCCGCTGCAGCATCCCGGGGCCGCTCAGGCTGGGCGGGAGCAGTGTGTACGTGCACGTGCGTGTGAACAGACACGTGCGCACACACAAGCGCCCATGCACAGACACGCTCATGTACACATGGATACACATATACATATACCTATATGTACACACAGATACACACTTAAATGCACATATATATGTGCACATACACACATGCAGGTACACACACATGAATTCGTACATCACTGCCATACAGACGTGTATTTGTTCATATAGATGTATATCCACACGGATGTGCATACACACATGCTCATGTATATACACGTAAGCACACGTGTGTATACACACATGCATTATACACGCAACCTACGTAGGCACATGCTCTGTTCCCACGAGTGGCCTGCTGACCTGCCCTGCACTTTTCATCTAAAGGGAGACCAGCCTGCCCCTGGGCGAGCAGCTGCCCCCCAGCACCTGCTCTGCTGGGTGTTATGTGGCCCCACGCACAAAGCCCAGAGCCCCCAAAGCTTGTATTCTCTGGGGGCGCTGGAGAGGTCAGCAGGGTTGGGGGGGTCCAGTGTGTGTTTGAGCGTGGGGTGCATTTTTGTGCAGTGTGTTCGGAGGCGTGTGTGTGAGATGGGGTTGAGGTTGGACCCCGGTCTCGGGTGTGGTGAATGCGGGCGTTTTGCCTCTACCCACCCTCCCCTGCCTGCCAGGTCTGGGTGGGCTGGGGGAAGGCCTTGGAGTGCAGTAAGAAGTGCTGGGTTGGATCCCCAACCCCGGTGCACATGATCTCCTGCCCACCACTTATCTCCCGGGCCTCTGGCTCCTTTTTGTAAATCAGAAGTGGAGCTCTCCCCGCCAGAGTCACCCTGAGGACGGCAGGCCTGAGAGCTGGGCTGAGGTCAGGGCCACTGTCCGCCCAGACCTCTGGACAGGTGCTGTTTCGGGCCACCATTCCCCAGGTCGGACCCCTCCCACCTGCCGTCCAGTGAGAGAGCAGTTGCTCCCCAGGATCCCACAGCCCAGAACGGGAGGGCCAGTTCCAAACAAGTCCCTTTGGACTCCAGAGTCCCAGCACCAACAGGGACCTCGCAAGGTGGACACTGGGCAGCCGTTAGCATGTTTCCTGCCATGTTTCACACGGCAGGGCTCCCCGCCCCTCTCTCACCACCAGCTCAGAGCCCAAGATCCTCTTCTCCTACAAATGCCAAGTGGATGAGACTGAGGAACCAGACATGCACCTGCCCCAGCCCTACGCTGTGGCCCGGCGGGAGGGCCTGGAGACGGCGGGGGCTGCCAGCACACAGTTCGACTCGGCCAGTGGGGTGGCCTACCTGGACGACGTGGCTTCCATGCCCTGCCATGCTGGCAGCATCAACAGCACGGACAGCGAGCGCTGGAAGGCTATCAATGCCTAATGTGGCTGCCCCGGCCTGAGGGTCTACTGGGGCCAGCGGAGGACGGGCTGGTGGGGGGCCCAGGAGCGCTGAGCGCCCGGCAGAGGAGGACGAGGGGATAGGACCGAGTGTGGGCGGGAGCCCTGTGTGGGCCTGTCCTGCCCTCGGCCACCCCTGCTCCAGCTGGGGGCCGCCTCCCCCTCCCACTAGCCCTTGCCCTGCTAGGTGACTTGGCCCAGACTCTGATGTCCCAGGGCTGGGTCTGGCTCTATTGGCCGAGGGCCCCTCTCTGCAGCCTGGGCCCCAAGGACTGGTCTGGCCCGCCCCCTCCCCAAAGCCCACTGCCGGGTGGGCTGAAGTGTGTATATTTTCTTGATCTATTTTCTAATAAAAAGGAAAAGGAGCAGAAGGAGCAGAAAGTGTTGACATGGAGGTGTGGGGAGACTGGGGCTGGGACCCGAGGGCCAGGGTGACTGCCCTGCAGGCTGAGCCCTGGGAGGCTCGGGGCTCCTGCGTTTGCTCCTGACCGGCTACTGGGGAGGTGGAGAGAGATCGGACCCCGCATCCCTGCCGGGGGCCCTGTCTGAGCGGGGGAGCCGGGCGTGGGGAGAACTGGGGCTTCTGAGCACCGTGTCTCCACCCGGTGGTCCCACCCTTTCCCTGGGCCTCATGTTTCCTTCCCCCATCTCAGTAGCTGTGGAGTGAGGGTGAGAAGGCCTGCCGTGCGGGGATTTTTGTCTTAATTAGGACACAGCCAGTGTGGACAGCTGGCAGGTGCTGACGGAGCATAATGACCGCAGGGCAGATTTCAGTCTCTAGCTTGGTGCTCAGCACAGAGGGGGCCCCCTTAGAAGGCAGGGTGCCCGGGACGGACGTTCGCCATGCTGGATGTGATGAGCTGAAGGTGGGGGTAAGCCCCAGCGAAGCGCCGGGATGGTGAAACGTGAGAGGGAAGTCGCACGTAGCCCCACGCCTGTGCCGACCTGCCCGGCTCTGAGTCTTGGCAGCTGGAGGAGAAGGGGGCTGCAGTGGAGTTCCAGAAGCACCAGTGCGCTCGTGCACACACGGCACCCTGGGCTGGAGCGTGGATGTTCCGTAGCGTGTTTCCCTCGCTGACGCCTGGTCTCGGGCTCGTCCCACGTCGGGTGGGAGAGCTGCTCCAGCTGCATACTTTCCAGACACACGGCATGGATTTAACCAGTCCCCTCAGGAGGGACTTTTTTCCCCTAATATATTTTGCAACAACAAACAACACAACAACAAAATCCTTATAAATATGCTTTCAGTAACTCGTGTGAGTGGAATTGCTGGAGCACACAATCTTAGTTTTAATTAGTGTCACAGTCTCCGGCAGAGGCTAATTGCTGTCCTCCAATATATGTTCTCCTTTTCTTCCATTGTCACAGAATCCCTGATTTTTGGCTGGATATACAGCTGTCTGGAATAAATACTACATTTCCCAGCCTTCCTTGCAGGCAGCATGGCCATGTGACTACGTTCTGACCAGTGGGATGTAAGCGTGCTTGCAACTTCCTTGAAGAGACAGGATGGGCTCTGTTCTCTCCACTACCTGGGATGTGACTGTAATGGCCGGAGTTGTAGCAGCCATCTTGAATCACTGGGTGATCTTGGAATGGGAGCCTCATGGCGGGGCAACAAAGTAGGAGGAGCCCTGGTCCCTGACACTGGTGTGTCCAGAATAGCCCCAGACTCCTTCCTTCAGACGACTTGTTGAATGTGAGAGAAGGAAATGTCTATCTTTTTTAAACCACTGTGGATTTTTCTCTTACAGTTGAACCTAATGTGAACCAACACACCCTTCAAAGAGGCTGCCCCAGTTTTAACTCCTGTCAGCACAGCCTCACCAGCTCTGTGTGAGTGTGCTGTTCAGATTTTCCATCTTTCTGAAAAGCTCTGCTCACGTCTGTTCTGCTGGGACCATATCCATGTGCTGGGTCTGGGTGGGAACAGACGTCATGCAGAAAAGTGGCCAGGGTCGGGGGGATGTTCTAGAAGCCTTGGTGTGATCATGAGTTCACCACATATGGCCCCAAGTTCCAGTCCTGCCTCCTCCAGCTGCTCACCGGCTGTGGACCTTGAGACGTCATGTCTACTCTCTGACCCTCCGTTTCCTCATCGGTGACACAGGGCAGCAGATGACTGGTTACCGCCCGATATCCATTTTTCCTCCCTTGGTAACCATACCAGGATGTTCTGTGTGTCCGTGAAGCACCAATAGAAGGTGACATTCCTGCCCCTTTGCAGTACCTCCTGCGACTCAGTTCTGGTCAGTGGGGTGTTAGCAGGAGTATGAGAGACTTTCTTTAGCTCAGACTGCTTAAAGGGAGCTGACTTAGCTAGGACATGTGCTCGTTTGTCCTGCCTTTCCTCATCCTGCTTCCTGGAATGCAGATGTGATGGCTGACTCTCCAGCAGCCATCCTGGATGATGAGGTGACTCTGAGAAGCTATTCATCAAGGATGGTCAAATAGCCAAAACAAGCCCCGCCCCCCCAATGATGATGGCACTGCAGTACCAGGACTGGACTGCCACCAACAGACACCTTGTACACGAGAGAAAAACTACCTGCTGACAGCAGTCCTGATCCTGACGGAAACACAAAGACCCTGATGTGTCCCTGCAAAGGAATCACTTGAGGGAGACAGCCATCTGGAGACGCCAATTTTTTTTCCTTCCTGAGCTTCAGCCTTCTTACCCCTCCAGGGTCAGAGGGAGTCTAGGCCTGGGCTTCCTTGCTGAGGGCAGCCTGTGGCTAGTGGATGACCTCCTCACTTTGTCTCCAAATGTTGGGGGCTGCAGAGGGCAGCGGGGACTTATGGGAAGACACAGGTGCAGATTCCCTTGGGAGTAGGGTCCGTGTGTCCCTGAGCACTGGGGGCCAGGACAGGGGTGAGGCCAGGCTCCAGGGACCATGGCACCCTTGTGGATTTAGGGCACAGAGTCCTCAGCCACCACAGACGGTCCTGTGGCCAGGAGCACTGGAGGTCTCCATGGTGACAGGCATGAGCCCTGACCGCGGTGGGTTAGCCCAGCCGCTCTAACAGAGCCGTCACAGACCGGGAGCTTGGACAGCAGACATGATTCGCTCACAGTTCTGGAGGCTGGATGTCCAAGACCAAGGGTTGGTGTCTCCCAAGGCCATTCTCCCTGGTGTGCTGTGTCCTCTGTGTGCACATCCCAGGGTCCCTGTGTCCCCAGGTCACAGACTGGTTAGGGTCCACCCTAATGGCCTTGCTTTAATTTGATCACTCTTTAAAGGCCCCATGTCCAAAGATAGTCAAGTTCTAAGGTCCTGGTGTAACTGGCAGGACGCTCCAGGGTCTTCCCAGAATAGACCCCTGCCCCCCATGTCCTCCACCTGCCTCTTATCTGTACAGAAGCTTTTCCTAGGCATCCCCAAGTTCCAAAGAGTACATTTAACCAGAGAAGTGAGAAAATGCAGAGAGAAAGGAGAGCAGTCAGCAAGACAAAATAACAATAGTTTAGCCACTAAACGAAGTCCAGGACCTTTAGTTCCTCCTCAGGGGCTGTAGATAATATTCTGAGCCACATCCTTGAGCTGCTTTGCAGACACTGAAACCCCCACCAGGTGGAAGAAGTTCACTGCATGCTGCCCCCCAGCACATAGGCCCCAGTCTGGAACCAGAAGGTTTGTGGGGTTGACTCCCGATGACCTCACCACCAGCCAATCAGAAGAATGTCCACGAGCTGATCACACACCCCACAGGGGCGCCCCCTCCCGCAGCCTGTCTTTAAAACCCTTTCCCTGAAAGCCTTCAGGGAGCTCGGGCCGTCTGAGCGCCAGCTGCCTGGACCCCTTGCCTGGTGCCTGATGCTGCTCTTCCCTCAGCGCAGCCCGGTGTCAGCAGGTTGGTGTTACTGCACGTGGGCGTGCGGACCCAAGTTTGGTTCCATGACACTGGGGGTTAGAACTTTAACATGTGAGTTTTGGGGGACACAATTCAGTCCATAACAGATGACACTAAATCTTTTCTCCCCCTGGTGTCCTGACACTGACCAGACCCTGGGACCAGGCGGAGAGCCCCCGAGAATGAGGCCAAGTCTTCCACCCACTCAGAACAGGACCAAGAGGGAACCAGGCAGCACCTAGAAGGTCGCGCGCACGTGTGTGGCCTGGCGTCCACGACTCGCTTCTCCTGGACACGTGCAGCACTGTACCGCCCCACCCGCTTTAGGAAGCGGGGAACCACGTGACTTACTTTGGCCAATGAGATGCAGCTCATGTCACCTCCAGGTGGAAGCACCTGTCCTGCGCCGGTGACGGTGGGAACATGTGTCAGCCTGGGTCCCTGAGGGGCCTCCAGGAGGAGCGTTCTCGGACGAACTGCCTGAACGTGTGGCCAGAAGCAGAAAGAAACCCTGTCCTTTAAGCTGCTACGTACATGGCCGGTGCTCAGCTAGTTTGATTTCAGACAAACAGGGAGGGCAGGCTCTGGCCCAGGCCCACGGGTCACCCCTCATCTCCTGGGTCTTGTGGGCCCAGTTCTCAGACCTTGGGGATCTCCCGTCAGCTGCCCCTCCTGTCCATGGCCTCCCTCCAGGTTCCAGCAGCCTCCCCTCCGCTTCAGGGCAGAGCCAACGGGATGCTGGGGAGGAGCTGACACCCATGCCATCTGGGTTCAGGCAGCATGCTAAACGCTCACTCACTGCCAAGATCCCCTGTTACGACGGGGCAGCTGAGGTGACGAGGTCACACGGCTGTATGGGGCAAGGCGGGATTTGACCCTTGGCCTCTAACCACTGTATCTGCTACCCAGACACAGGGACACTTCCCACAGGAAAGGAGCTCTGAGCCTTGTCACTCGGGCCATTGGACACTCCATGAGGTGCAGAGGAACCCCCGAAGGATTCCCCAGGGGGACAGGGAGCCCCAGGTGCTCACGGCAGAGCTGGATCTGGGAGGTGGACCGTTCAGGTTCCTCATCCGTGACCTGCGCAGGCCCCTCGCAGTCAGTCCCCCAGAATGTGGCTCCGCCTGTGCCTCCTCGGCCTCTGCGAAGCCCCACAGCCCACCCTGTGCAGGGCCTGGCCCTGAGCGGCTTCTTATTCGGGGGTGGCCCACTCTCCTTCTAAGCAGGACCTTCCTGGGGGTCCCCAGGCTGCCTGCAGGGAGCGGCCCATGTAATTGGCCCGAGGCTGCCCTGGCCATCCGAGCGTGGCCGGCGTTTTATTTCTCATCTTGTTTAGAGACGGTGACTCAGCTGAACGCATCCAGCAAATCAAGACCCAATCACCTGCTGTGAAGAGCGTTTAAAGCTGGGCTCCACTCAAGATCTCGTTAGGCGCCCAGGAGGCCCTGGGACGCAAAATCAGTTCCACTCGGCTGGGGTCGAATGACATTCTGGGGACGATGAGCCGATTTGAGAGGAAAATTGCAGAGCGGCTGCGAGGACACGGTCCTCCCCGGGGCCGGGCCTACCTGGGTTGGGCTTCGTGCCTCCGGGCCGAGGGGGCCGTGGGCTGCCCCCGGGCTGCTCCAACTGGCGCGGGTGACGCACTTTCATGGAGTCGTCCAGCGGCCCCTGGGAAGGTGGCCTTCTGGAATGTTCCTGCTCTTCCCACCTCCTGATTTCAAACACTGAGCCTCATCCTCTTCATAAGCAGAGGTGGCCCACGGCCCAGCACAATGCCTAAAAATTGAAAAAGATTACTTGTTGGAATTCACATGTTAGATTTCACATACGTTTCTAGATTTTTCAGCTTAAAAAAAATTTTCACAAGCTGCAGCAATCCCAGATCGGGGCACTTCCGGCCCTGACAGGTGTGCCCGGCTTGCGCCTGTCTATCTGAGGGTGAAGTATCCGAGGCGGCCTCCCCAGGCCGTGCCTTGTCTCACACCCCCATCCCCCGCGGACGCTTACTGAGCACCTGCTCTGTGCTGGGCTCTGTGTTTGGCTGTCTGGAACAGAGGCAGACGAGAAAACCAATTACAGTCTCGGGGCACAGTGGTCCTGCCCTTCCAAGGCCTGGCCCTCCTGCACCCTCAGGGCCCCTCCGTCCTCCGGCTCATAGATGGCCGCAGGCCCAGCCCGCAAGAGGCTGCAGTGATTGGCTCAGAGATGCATGTGACACCCCAGTTGAGCTCATCAGAATCTCTGAGCCACAGCAGAACCTAGACAGGGAGACAGCACAGGAGTGAATCATAGCCCCAGCGCCTGGATCCACCTGTGCCTGAGTGTGGTCTGGCCGGGGTTCCCAGGCATAGGAGCCAGTGCAGCTCCTTTTGTGCTCAAGCCTGTCTGAGGTGGTCTCCTGTCCCTCGTGGCTGAATGAGCCCCATCTGGTGTGGGTGAGGGTGGGGGTTACGCCAGGGAGATGCTGGGGGCTCAGGAATGGAGAGGGAGGCGCAGTTCCCCTGGGGGCAGGGTCCTCCCAGGAAGGAGACTCTGGGCGAGCCTGAAGGGTGAGTGGGTGTTGGTGAGAGGAAGGGGCAGCGGGCAGGAGGATGAAGACCGGGAAGCCCCGAGCAGAGCAAAGCCATAGATCAGTGTTGATTTAAATAAGACACGAGTCTCGGATTCTTGGTTCAGATAAGGAATCTAACAATGTCCTAGCAAATTTTCCCTTCACGCATGTGGCAATGATCTCAGTGTGTGACCCAGAACTCCCAGAAAATAACAGAGGCCAAGCGAAATATTATCATCAGTCCAGAAATGATCACACAAGCCCCGTCCTGGGCTTTGCAGTCTTGAGAGGGTGGCCAGTGCCCCTTCGCAGTACACCCCATCTTACAAGACTCCTTTGTGCCAACAGCCCTTCACGCTGATGGGAAGTAGAACGGGACCTCAGTTGCTCAGCAGCCTCCACGCTGAGGAGAACATACATGCTTTTTGGGGGAACAATCTCAATTCACCACTTATCAGGACCAGCTTTTGGATTCCGAAGAGCGTCTGTATTTTTGCAGCTGTAGGGGAAGCGGAACGTTTTTTCCTTCTTATCTTGCTGAGATTTCTCTACCAGCAGTAAGAAAGGTTTAGAATTTTCAAGGCTAAATGCTGAAATTTCATTATTTGGCACCAAGAGGAGGGAAAAAAGAAAAGCAGGCTCAACAAGCTGGAAGCATGGACTATGAAAACGCCAAGAACAGAAGAGGATTAGAGAGGGGACGGGCGCTTGCATTCTGCATCTGCGGTGGGACAGTGTCCGGGAGCCATGGGGCGTGGGCCACCCTCCTGAGCGGACGCGGCCTGGACCCAAGTGCTTAAGGAGAGAGAGCTGGCTTTTCTCCGACAAAGGGTGAGGCTGGAGGCGGCAGCGGAGGGTTGGTGCAGGATGTCACAGATGCTGGGTGCCTCCCCTGCCTCCCCTGCTCCTCCATCCTCGTCCTCGAGGCGGCGGCAGCAGCTCCACGGGTCCTGTCCTGCCTATTCTGGGCGGGAAGGAGAGAGGAGGAGAGAGGGGGAGGAAAGCCAGAGCTGTCCTTGTCACGCCTCCCACCTGAGGGGCCTTCCCATAAGCTGCACTTAATTACTCTCGCTTGTACCTTTTTGGCTGCAGATTGCTGATATGGCCACCGCTCTGCAAGGGAGGCTGAACATGCAGGCTTTTCTTTCCATTTTTTGAACTGGCACATGCTGCTCCCGACACATCAGGGAGAAAGAAAGAAATGGGTGCTAGGCAGGCAGCTGGCAGTCTCGCCTCCCATACCCAGAAATAGGAAGAATCCGTTGATGATGGTGGTGACACACTCCCATCTCGCCCCAGTTTCCCATCTTCTCACAGTCACTGGGCGGAGGTTTTAAAACCCACGGTGTGAGCTGAGCAGCACAGAGGCAAGGAAACCCCGCGCACCCCCCCTGGTTGACTCTGCCCGACTCCCGGTAACCACTTTCCGCCGCCTTGAATTTTGTTTATCAGCGCGGCGCACGCTCGCGCGGCGCAAACGACGTGCAGCGCGGTCTCGTGCGCTTGAATTAGTTGGGTTCATACTGAGCTTTTCTTCACAACTTGCTGCTTTCATTCAGTTTTGTGGGGGGGACCTTCCTGTGTTGATACTTCTGCACAGCATCCTGTTATAGAAACAGTTCTTTCAGTTTGTTCCCAAATTGTGAAAGCGATCGACGTCCAATGCGCGTCCCGCGTCCGTCTGACGGGTCCCCACGTGCGCACGGAAAGGCCCCCGGGCGGATCCAGGGGAACGAGCCTGGGCATCTGCACATGCAACTCCACTGCTGCCTGTTTCCTTCCGGTGGTCTTGGCGGCCAGGCCCAGACCACGAGCTCCCACTTGGGGTCCTCGCCCCTCGGGGCTTCTGAGGCCCTTTGAGGGGTTTCCCGAGCTCAAATTGGTTCTCAGACACGTGCTGTCAGTCACGAGTGCACCGCGGAATTTTCCAGACCCGACATGTGACGACATCATAGCTCTGACTGCGGCCTGAATGTGTGCTTTTGGTTTTAATTAACAGTTTGTGTACTTAACTTTGAATATGTAAATACTGATAGACAAAACTCCCAGCCACAAAGCTCCTGGAGGCCCTCCACAATTTTCCAGAGTGTAGAGAGGCCCTGCTTGATATCAAACAGCCTAGGACCGCGAGCCAGCCCCTTGGTGTGGACCCCGGGGCGGGGCCCGGAGGGGGCGGGGCACCTCAAGCCTCAACCCACGGAGGTCAGTCCTGAGATGCTTTGCCGATTTTTCCAGGTAAGTTCTTTATGGCAAGAGGATCTGGTTCAGGGCCACACGCTTGCAGGTTGGCCGCTGCTGTAAGGAAGTGCTCATCTCATCCATCCATCTGCTCATCAAGTATTCATATTTATTTTATTTACTTCTAATTATTATTCAGAGGAAAACAAGGACCCTTTTGAGAGTGAAAGGGGGCAAAATTAATAATGACGCCAGAACAAGTGGTATAAAGCAGGACGCTTCCCCAGGAAACTGGGAGGTGGGCTCACCTACAACATCTGCCTCCCCAACTCCAGCTGGCCTGCTGCGGCTCCGGGGGGGACCCCTGCCCGCCAGTTCCGGCAGTCAGGCCTTGGAGGGCCTCCTGAAGCCGCCCACCGCTCACACCTGCATCCGTCCTATCACCGAGTCCTGTGCACTTTACTTCCCAAACATGACTTCATCCACCGGCCCCTCTCCACTGCCAGCAGTGCTCCACGCTGCCACTCCTCTCCGCTGGCCCGTCATTGCCATCCTGCCCCTCCCGCCCCCTTTGCAGGCTGAAGCCAGAGAGGCTTTTAAAAATGCAGCTCTGAGGTGGGGGAGGGCACAGCTCAGGGGCAGAGCACATGCTTAGCATGCAGGAGGTCCTGGGTTCCATCCCCAGTACCTCCATTAAAAATAAAATAAACCTAATCACCTACCCTCTACGAAATGCAGCTCTGGTTCTGCCCCTCCTGCTCTCCCACTGATCCCCGCCCCCGGCTCCCAAAGATCTCAGCCAGGCCCCCAGGCCCGCCCTCCTCACGTGCCTGACCTGGAGCCTCCCTCTGTGTCTACCGCTCTCATACCCCAGCCTGGGCCCCCAGAACTCCCAGCTCTCCCACACTAACCCGCCAGCCATTGAGGGAAGTAGACTATTCGAGGCTTTATGATTACAGGGTCATTTTTTTTAAACAGCCATTCAGTTAAATTCATTTGGAATTGTACGGGGACATTATTTTGGCCGGGTCTGAACCCTAATTCAGCCTGGCGACGCGGCCTGCAGACTTCCAGCCGGACGCTAGAGGGCGCTCTGCAACGGCCTCCGCGCCCCCGCCTGGTCTCACCGCCGTCACCATCCAGAGCCCAGAGGCCCGGCCATGGAAGAAGTCCCGATTAGGCACTGTGTTTACCCCCTGCAGGCATGAAACCTCCTACATTGCTGTAAAAATCGTATATTTGCAGACACCAGCTCAAGATTCATTTACATATCTGAAAATGTTATATTTGGAAATTTAATTCACATCCAGCATTATCATCTTTAAATCCTGTGTGTCATCCTTTCTTCCATGCCGCATGGAGGCTGCCCTCCCCCCACCTGTCCAGGTGGGCTGTGATGGACAAAAGGTGACATGTCCCGGGACACCAGCTGGTCGGGGCCTTGGCGCCGGCGACTCCTCTTGGAACACTGCTCTCCCTCTGAGGTCAATTCCTCCAGTCTCTGCTCAGCCTTCCTGACTCCCCAGAGGAGACAGGTGCCCGGATACACACACTCGGGCGCTTGAGGAATAGACAAATAGGCACGTGTGTGGTGCAGGCACTGCTCTCAGGGACTGTACCTCCAGTGGCCCACTTAACCCTCCTGACGCTGGATTCGGCAGGTGCCGGTGTGATCCTGTCTACAGACGATAAAACTGAGGCTCAGCGGTTTGGGGACTTGGCCAAACTCCCGCTGCTCAGACCTCAGGCAGTGATGGTTCAGAGTGCACATGATCTCAGCTGGTCCAATCATGGCGCAGCCAAGCCATAGTCTGGAAGGGGAGGAAACAGAGAGGGCGCTGGGTTCTGAATGAGAACTGGGAAGCTTGGAGCTGGTTGCAGGTGTCTCTGCCTCCATGCAGGTGGGCCGGCCTGAGGGTGCAGTCAGGACTATGCAAACCATGAACAAGAGGCAGATGTAGATTCTGGACGACTTCTTTCAACACCTGCATCCATGTGGGCCTGGGGTCCTGGACTCGCAGTGACATGGGCTTCTCCCTGCGTTGCAGGCCAGTGTGGCTGGGCTCCTGAGCCTGGTTACCAAGGGGATTCAGGCCAGAGGAGAGCTGCCCAGCTCTGGGAAGGGTGAGGTCTGCAGACCCTCCAGTGCTGTGTCCAGGGGAAGGGTGGGGCGCGGGGTCGGGGGACACTCCTGTATTTTCCCGGCTACCGGGAAGAGGAGGGCAGCTCCGAGACTGAGGGTGGAGAGAAAGCACGCACACCCTGATGCAAAGTCACAGGGCAGATTTGCTTGGGAACCTGCATGGACCTCCAAGCAGGGCCCCAGACACACAACAGAAATACACACACACACATTTCAAAAATGTGCAGCTCCCCACTCCCTCCCCCCAAAATACACACCCCCTGACCTAGAAATTCCATTTCTGGGAAGCAGCCCTAAGGACAGAATAAAGGATGTGTGCCAAGATTCAGCCTCAAGGAGTCTCCTTGCAGCGCAGTTTGTAATAACAGACAGTTGGCAACAATCTGGGTTCCAATAGGGGAGCAGTTGGGTCGCTGCAGCAGGGCAGCAGCTGGCAGCTACCTGACCTCAGAACGGCATGCAGGGGCGTGCAGGGGCGTCCAGGGGAAGACAAGCCCCACCCACTGCCGAGGAAGGAAAGGAGGCAGCCTGCAAACCCGCGGACTGCTTTGAACGCCTCTGGTGACACAGAAGTCAGCGTCAGTGTGGAGTCCGGCTGGGTGGGGTCCAGGCTGCCTGAGTCAGGAGGGTGGGGCCCTCTTTCTCATCTTGCAGGAATCGAGTGTTGCTTTGTGTGTGGGAAAAACCAACTCGATTTTGAAAATGAATATGAATTTGACACACACGTGCCCTCCCATGTGTGACAGTGAGGTATGAGGAAGGAGTGTGATTGTGACGTTGCTTCTGAAAGCAGGGGTGGTAGGCAGCCTTGGTGTCTGACACCAGGGGTGCCGGGCCAGCTGCTGTGAAGACGAGGGAGCGCCAGACAACCCCAAGGACAGTGGCTTCGGGAAAGCACAAATGTTTGCAGTGCGTGACCATTTCTGGCTACCACCATTATATGCATACGTCAACGTAACTGTCCCTGGGAGGACCCACGGGGAACACGGCAGCCTGTGCCATGGAGGGCGACTGGTGTCCGGGATCGGGGTGGGGGAAGGGTGGCTCACGTTAGCTGCACACCTGCTACACCTTGAATTAAACCATTATTTGCAGAGAGGGCACAGCACAGTGGCAGAGCCCATGCCTAGCACGCACGAGGTCCTGGGTCCCATCCCCAGTCCCCCCACTTAAAAAAGACATTATTTGTATGTGCTGCCTGTTCGGAGGCACGATTCAGACATAAAGAGGAAGGAAGCGCACTCGTGCTCAGGTTAGCCCCACGCGGGCCCGGGCACCGGGGTTCGGCGCTGGGGCGGCGGGAGGGGTGGCGGCTCCACGCTCTGCCTCCCTAGTTCTCTCCAGCTGAGATGCCAATTTTCTGCTAGGCTGGCCTGACTGCTGCACAGCTGCCTCTGTGAACAAACCGCACCAAGGAGCAGAGCAATTAGGCAATTACACTGTTCAGAATGGAATTGGGAGCCCTGATGTTTCTCTGGGAGGGTGGCCTCTCGGCCTCACCCCTGCCCTGTGTGGTGGGGGGCGAGCAGAGGGGTGAAAGGGCGGGGCTGGTGGCAGACCCCAGAGATGGGCCCCGAGACCCAAGGCCCTGCGGGCAGGCGGCCCCTCCTGGCCCGGCCCTGCAGTGCGGAGCCGCAGGCCCTGCGTTCATCCACACACTCGTGAGTCGAACACCCATCACACGCCAGGCACCACCCTGGGCCCTGGGATCCAACCGTGAACGAGAGCCACAAGGTACCTGTCTCCTCTGGAGCTCAGGTTCCACCAGGGGAGACAGATGATACACAGATACACAAGATGCTTCCAGAATGAAGTGGGAAGACAGGAGAGGGAACAGATGGGCAAGGCCATCAGCTGGAGTGGTCAGGCCTCTCTGAGGAGGTAACATTTCCACCAAGAAACGGGGGATGGGAAGGTGCAGGCAGAGTTTTCCCTAGAGCAGGAGCAGGGAGTGCAAAGGCCCTGAGGTATGCCCAAGCCTGGCGACTTCAGGCAAGACCAGAGATTAACATGGCCAAAGCTTGGCGTCAGAAGGAGTTAGGAGCAACAGGCCAGGGCCTGCATGCTGGTTCCACTCCTGGGACGCTCAGAGCAGTCTTGTGGAAGGGGCTGTTATCCATACTGTGCCCAGAGGGAAAGGGACTTACCTGAGCCACTCACACAATGGGGAAACCAGGACTGCTCAGCCTGCAGCACAGCCCCAGGGGCCCTGATCTTTGGGGTGTGCCCTGTGACTTCCCCACCAGAAGGAGCCGGTGGCCCCAGGGCAGAGCCGGGGGTCGGGAACACACCTGCTGAGCCCTTCCACCGGACCCTCTGGCCTTGGAATGCCCTCCTTGTAAGGTGGCGAGTTTCCTGTCCTGGGCAGTATTCAAGCAAAGGCTGGGCGACCCGTTGAGAGGATTTTACAGAAGGAACTCTAGTGTTGAGCAGGGTGGGGCCAGGCCTGTGTCCTCCAGGGGGCCTGGGGGCTGTCCTGGGGACTCAGTGGGCAGCATGCCTGCCAGGCTGTGAGGCTGGGCCAGGCACTCACCTCCCCAGGCCGCCTCAGCTGTGAAGGGAGGTGCAGTGGTGCTTCCTGGCCGCGTGCGCGCACCAGGACAGAGTCCAGATTGTGGCGCAGCCTGGGGAGCGGCTTGTAGGGTCTCATTCACCTTTTCTTTTGATTTGAAAACTTCAAAACATGTATACAGTTAAAAAAAAACAATAATCCAACCATCCAAACGGATCAACACTGAAGGCCGAGTCCCCTCCAGCCCCCGGCCCGTGCTCCCCCAGAGACCCCCGGCGGCCGCGTTTTGCGGGGAGAAGGTTGTCCTTCTAAAGACACTCCACACACAAGGGAACGTGGCTTTCCTGCACAAACTGTGGCGTTCTATACACCCTTCTGCACTTGCGTCTTCCCCTTGCTCCATCAAAGCCACACACATTGATTTTAAAGCTTAAAATCCCTGGATAGAAAGCATACTGTCCCAGCGTTTCAGAGGAACAGTGATCGGTATCGAGAGTTCTTTCCTCCCGGCACCTGCCGCCTCTCCCCAGACACGCGAGCACGCGTACGGTTTCTTAGGGATCCCACACGAGCACAAACACATACAAATAGGCATCTTACTCCCACACCCAGCTCTGCACGTTGGTCTTTTCCTGAACGTCTGCCTGCCCGCAGACTTCCCCGTATCTGCCACCGAGCCTCCTCTTGGCCATTAAAGAGCCGTGTGCTGGTCCCCCGCGCGCACAAGGCAGAGATTCTGGGACTGTGATTTCACACCACAGACACAGCAACGGTGGCTCCCTGGATGTAACTTTGGCAACATGTCACTCCGTGGTACCCGGCTATGCCTGCAGGGCCCAGGCTAGGTGGTGGGGTTGCTGGCTGGGAGGGGAACACTGATGGACAGACAGCGTCCCCCCCCAACCGAGGGTGCCTGTGAGCATTCCCACCAGGGACACGGCAGGGACCTGTGTCTGCACCCGATGGAGGTGCGTTCTAACGGGCGGGGGTATCTCGACTTCTCTCATCGCATGTGAACTCGGGCATCTGGCACGCTTGTCCAGGGCCTTTTGAGTTTCCTTTTTAAAAACTGTCTGTTCATGTTCTCAGCCTTTTTTAAAATTCACTTATCTTTTCTTGACTTCTAGGAGCTCTTTCTAGATTGGTTAAATTAGACCAAACTATGGCTTCTGGGTTGGATCAGGCCCACTGACTTATCATTTTTTGTAAGTAAAATTCTACGGGGGCACAGCCAGGCGCATCGTCTGTGGTTGCCGTGAGCTAGGACAGCAAAGCCGAGCAGGGGCTTGCACTGAGGGCCGGGTGTGTTTACCGTCCGGTCCTTTACAGGAGAGGTTTGCTGACTCCTGTATCCTTTTATTATGTGAGTTGCAAATATTTCCTCCAGTTTGCCATTTACCTTTTGACTTTTTTCTTTTGCTTTAAGTGTATTTTAAAATTTAAGACAGTTGTTTGGACATCTTTTTAAATGACTAAACATAGCTAAAAATGACTTTTGGAGGGCTCTGCTTCTCAAAAATCATGATCTAGTAAGCCATAATGAAAAAGAATATGAAAATGAATACATGAATATATGAAAATGAATCCATGTATGACTGAACTGTTGTGCTGTGCACCAGAAACTGACACAACATTGTGAACTGACTACACTGCAATTTGAAAAACAACATGATTTTTACACATCAGACCCCGTGGTTCCCTGTTACTTACGTTTGACTCCAGATCTAAGAGGAAATGAAGGAAAAAGATTTAGATGAAAACCATCTAGAAATTGCTGGAAGATCTGGCACCTGCACTGTTCCTGCTGAGGGTTAATGGTCTGAGAGGTGAAGACACCAAGCCTGGTAGGGTCTGAGGACCCTGTTTTACAGGCGAGGAAATAGGCTCAGAGGTTGTGCAGCCGGAGACCTGCATGCACAGCGCCTCCGGAGGGCCCAGGCAGGACCGCCACTCCCACTGGGTGATCTTGGCCTGTCCTGCTGTGAAGCGAGATCCAGGGCAGGAGGGGCTGTCCAAGGTGACCGGGCTCCCCTCTCCGCGCTCGGCCTCGCAGCCCCCGCGGGGTCCCACGTCCTGCGCCCACGTGCGGCCTCCTGGCTACGCCCTCCCCCGCCAACCCCTCACCCCCCGGCTCTGTCCCCGCAGCCGGCGTGCGGCGCGATGCTACGAACGGCCGGCAGGGGGCGGTGTCGCACCGGGCACCGCGCGCTCGGCCCGCCCGGGGCTGCGGGGCTGCAGCGGGCCGGGCAGAACTGGGGGCCACGGACCCAAAGCTTGGAGCCCCGCGCCGGGCAGGCGCGCTGCTGCCCCGTGCAGGAGCGCCGCACTGCTGCGCCTTCCGGCGCCCCCGGCCCGTGTCCCCATCCCAGACAACGGCCTGGGTCTCCACCTCCCGACCCCACCTGCTATCCTATGCGGACCCGGGCCCGCGCCCCTCCCCCGGGCCCCAGGTCCTCCCTCCGACTTCATTCTCTCGCCCGGAGCTGCGGGCTTGGAGCCAGACCCAGGGCAGGAGTGGGGCCGGCCGGCCTTGCTGTGAAACGGAAAGCCCAGCGCTGAGCTCGGCTTGGAACCCTCCCGGGACTCACGTCACCTTAAAATAGAACCCCGACGCCTTGGCTTCCAGGCTGGCAGAGGGCCTGCCTGGCTGACATCGCCTCCTCCGCCGACCTCTCCTGCCGGACCGCACATCGACCTCCCTTCCTCCTGTTCCAGCGCAGCCTGGAGGCACCCCCTAAACCTCGCCCTCGCGGTACCTCCCCAGAGTCGGCACATCCGCGCCCTTCGCAGCACCCCTCCCCCGACCAGTGTCCGCCCTGCCCAGCAGGTCTGACCACCGGGCCTGGAGGAGCCCAGTTCCCACATGCATGTTTCTGTTCTACGCCCCGTTTTATTCCCCTCAACCCCCCCCCACGCCACCCCCCCACACACACACCTAGAAGGCCAGGGCAGCCCCTCCCAGTCTTGGTCTCCACTGGCTGGCTCTCCAAAGCTGACGCGGGTGCTTGGCACCTGGCAGGGCCTCAGTAACTCAGGAGGGAAGGTGACTTCAATCTGGGACTCTGCCCCACAGGCAAGTGGACCCCTGACCAGTGGCCTGGAGCCGGGCCTTCTCTGGAAGCTGGCCTCCAGGCCATGACCTGGCCCCGAGCCTGGGAGAGGACGCAGGCCAGCCCACAGCCCTCTGCCTCACTCACGCTGACCGAGCGCCTCTTGTGTGCCAAGTGCTTTCCTCGACTCATCTGACGGGATCTCGTAATAACCCCGAGTCACCTCTCCATTCTACGGACAGAGAAATGGAGCCTCAGAGAGGTTAAGCCACCTGCCCAAGGTCACACAGCAGAAGCCCAGGTGGCTGAGTTTGAATCCAGAGACAAGCCGCTTCTCTCCTGAGACCATGGTGCCTCAGAGAGCATGCCGATGCCAGCTGCAGCGGGCGGATGGCTCACAGACAGAGACAGCTGCCACTCTGAGCCAAGGGTTCTAGGAAAGAACGACTTCTTAACCATGTCCCTTGGGGACTCTGGGCACGACTAACTGATGGCCCCTGGTGTCCCCTCAGGACACGGCCCTGTACGGGGTCTCTGGCTGTGAGGGCCTCTGAAGCCACATTCTGAAAGCCGAAGGTGGGTGTCTGGGGCAGGGACGAGAGCAGGCAGTCGTGGAATCAGGGGGTGAGGCGGGGGGTTGTTATTCCCACAGAGAACCCCTAGTGTGCGTGCCCCTAAGTAAGGGCACAGGGAGAGGCTGGACCACCTGACCTGGGACCCATCTGAACCGCCCATGGACCCAACCAGAGGCCGTCTAGGAGATGACCTCAGATGCTCTGTGGCTGGGTGGGGGGCAAGGCCAAGTATGATGCACTCAGGGTGGGGGCCGCACCAGGCCACAGCATCTCCCCTCCCCGTTCTGAAGGGGGATAATGTGGGCCAGTGGGAATGAGGGGCTTGTGGGGGAGGCTGTGCCCAGGTGAGTGACGTCACTGGTCCATACCACAGCAGAGGAGGGGCTCACAGCAGGCTCTCCCCCACACAAAATCCAAGGTCCCCCACCACAACCACCAGGCCCTACCTGAAGGCACCTGCTGCCCTGGCCAACCTCCTCTCCTTCCGCCTCTCCCTGCCTGCCCAGCTCAGCCGCACTCACACACACAAGGGCTAGCCCTCACGTTCCAGTTAGTCTCTTGGCCTTTGCACCTGCTGTCCCCTCTGCCTCGACCCCCTCCTCCTACACTGTGGTTCCCTCTTGCCTCAGGTCTCAGCTGAGGTGTCACCTGGAGAAGCAGGCCCCCCACATGACGCCCTGGCACTTCAGCCTCTGCCTGGCTCGGACTGCACCCCACCTCTTCCTGTGCCCTACTGTCCCCTGCCCCAGGGGCGTGCGAGTTCCCTCTGGGCCGCACTTTATCTTGTTCAGCCCAGCGTCCTGAGAGCCGAGCTCAGTGCCCTTGGCCACTTCATATAGGTTCTCAATGAATGAATGGATGGATGCATGAATTGGCTCAGGATGCGGGCTGTCCTCCTTCCCTGGGGATCCAATTAGTGGAAAGCCCCGCGTGCCAGCGCAGCAGCCGGCCGGCCTCCCCAGCAGCCGAGGTCCATCTGGAGGCTTTGTTTAAAGCTGCTGAAATTGGCTGCTCAGCTGTGCCACCACAGTGGACACGGCTCTCACGGCGCCGCTGGGTCCAGCAGGGAGAAGCATGGATTTAGGGCTGGCCGGTCTAAGACCAGGTCCATTGACAGATCCTGGGGTCCAGCCTTTCCCTGGAGGCTCAGAGAGGGCAGGAAGCCTGCCCACAGTCACACAGTGAGGCTGGGACCAGGGCTGAGTGAAGAGAGGGGCTAGGACAGGCTCAGGAGGCAAGGTGGGGAGGAGTCTGTGGGGGAGGGGGTCTGGGCTGTGGGGCACAGGAACCTCTGCCCTCTTGGGTGTATGACAGACTGAGCCTTCTTCCTGCCCCAGCTCAGGCCAGGACCCACCTCCCCATCACAGCCGCATCCCTCCAGTCTCCACCCGCAGGGCCACCTGGGGGAGGGCGGTCTCAGTCCTTCAGTGGCCGCTGGAGGTGGGGGCGGGGGATTCAGGACAAAGTCCACGTCCTCAGCCGGGTGATCCAGGCCCCTCGGGCCCTGCAGCATGGCGTCCAAGCCCGCGACGCTCTTGCACGCCAGTCCCACAGGCTCCCTCCTCCCACTCTTCTCCAGACCTGTGCCACTGTGTTTGTGGTGCCCCTGGCCTCTCGGGACTGGGCCAGTACTGCTGGTCAGGGGCCATGCCAGCTCCCCCGCGGTCACTCTGGGCTGCGTCTCAGGGCCCCAGGCTGCTGTGCACGGCAGGGAGAAAGATGGACGGATGGATTGGAAACTCCAAAGACCAGAACTTCAGACAGGCTCACGGGTTCATTGTCTGGCTGAGCCACAGTTTAGTTATCTGTTACCCCACTGTTGAGGCCTGGAGCTTAATTAATGCCGCAGTGAACTCTTCATTTCTCCTCCCACTCCCTCCTCGCCAAAATCAGAAGAGAAACTCAATGTATGGATGAGTGAATGAATGAGGAGATCAGGAACTTACGCCCTGGTGGGGTCTCCCCAGCTCCCGCTTCATCACCCCGCATCTGCCACCTCTGCCTCCCACACTGCAAGCCGGGCCTCTCTCCCCTCCCCACCCTTACCCCCCGCCCACCCCGTCCCTGGGCTTGTCACACGCCCCCCTGCTGCCTCTCCCCGACTGCCCACAGCAGCCAGAGAGGGGGCTCGTGAAGCCCAGAGTCAGACCCGCCCTCCAGGCTCCCCTTCCTCAGAGGAAAAGCCCACGAGATCTGTCCTCCACCTCAGCCCTCACGGCCCAGCTCTCCCCCGGCCTTGCTCACTTCAACCACTCTCACCTCCCTCCCAGTCAGTCCCAGAAAGTGCCGGGCGAGCCTGGCCCCAGGGCCTGGCATGTGCTGCTCCCGGTGCTTGGACGCTGTTCTCTGGGGTCCCCACACTGGAAGCTCCTTAGTTTCCTTTTGGTCTCTGCCCCAAAGTCTCAGAGCCACCTTCCCCACCACCGCCTGCCACGTCCCCTGCCCTTTACCTGGTGGTTTTCTGTCTTTGCGCTGTTACCTACTGTCAGTCTCCCCATCAGGGTGTAAGTTCCCCGAGGGCAGGGCCTTGGTTGCTTTGTTTCCTGTGTTCCCCAGGCCCCGGGACAGCACCCTGCCTGACACACAACACGTGCTCAACAGACACTGTTGGACGGCACACACGTGCCGGAGTGCCACATGCCACCTGCCCAAGCGGGTGAAGCCCAGTCCCCGAGCCAGGTGGCCCTGCGCCTGTGCCTCCTTCAGCCGCAGCAAAGCAGGTGTTTGCTTAGATGGAGTGCATTGCCTCGGAGCTGGAATGAGGCCCCCATGATGGCCGCCCTGGGTGACAGCCGCTGTCCCTGGGTGCAGGAGGGGCCTGTCACAATATTTGCTCAGCAGGCCGCGGCACACTAAGCCAGGCTGCAAACACAGCACTGCCAAGTGGGAGCCTCCAGCTGCCGGGCTCCCTCGCGGTGCTGGGGACTCGCTGCCCTGCTCCAGCGTCTGGCCCGACCGCCTGGGGGCCCCTGCCTCCCTGTCTTCCTTCCAGCCCGAGCCCCTCTGCTCCAGCACCAACTTATGTCTGTGTGAGTCCCTTGGAAAGATTCTGGCCCCCTGGCCCTGGTTCTTCAGGACCTGTGGCAGCACAGGGAGGGCTCCCCGAGCTCCCAGCTCCGGAGAGCCTCAGGGCTGTGCTGGGATCTGGTCACAGACTGGCCCCTTGGGTGCTCCTAGAAACCCCCCTTCTCAGGCTGCTGAGGCCCACCGAGCTCTCCCGGGGCCTGCCCGGAGGACCCCTGCGAGGTGGGGGCTCCTCGTCTGCATCCCAGCTACCGCCCCCACCTGGAGCCCGCCCCCTGCATGGTAGCCCCTCTGGGCCGAGCCCCCTCTCCCAGCCACTCACTTCAGCCTGGCACGGCTCCCCCACCCAACACTCCCGCAGCGCAGCGAGTCTGAAACACACAATTTAGCACTTAATTATACCCTCTGCTCACTAATTATTTTGTGCCTTATCTCCTCGACTCGCATGAGCTCCTGGAGACAGAGCGTACTGGGCTCGCGCAGAGGCCAGGCGGGCTCCTGCCTCCTGGGCCCGGCGGAGGCCACGCCCTCAGCCTGGAGCCCACGGCGTCATGCTGGTGGCCAATGGCACAGGACAGAGGCAGCCTGTCCACCCGCCTTTACGAATGTTCCTCCAGCCCCAAAGGGCAGCGATACAGCGGGGCTCGAAACGCCTCGTCCCCTGCCCCGTGGGCCCCAGGCTCCCCCTTCTGGGCGGGGCTCCTGCAGGGCCAGGGGCTGGGAGGGGTCAGGGTGCGGTGGCCCTGCCACTGGTTCTGGGTGTTTCTGGGCCTGTTGTCTGTACTGGAATCCCGGGGCCCTGGGAGGCCTGCTCCTCTGTCTGGACCCCACCCTCTGCCGGGCCCACCACCCCACGGCCCCAGGTGACTCACACCAGCTCCCAGTCTCCACCAACCTGCTGTCTCCCCTGGGGTCCCTGCCAGGCCTCCTCCCAGAACCCACACCACTCCCCGGCCTGGGCCCTGCCACGGCTCCCGCTGCTTTTAGAATAAAGGTGGCGCCCTGTCAGGTTCGCCCTGCCCCCACCTCGGCCCTGACAAGCCTCCCTGTTCACCATACACCGGCTTGCTGGCCTCGGCCCTGGCCCTCGAGCCCCCATTCTCTCCTCCTCAGGACCTCTGCACATGGCTGGAACGCCCCACCTCTGCCGCAGCCACCCCTCAGGGCACCCCAACTGGTAAGGCCTCCTGCTACCAGATGAGGGGTCATTTCCCACTAAACCATTCGCAAGGGCAGGCCAGGCTGCTTCCCTAACTGCAGGGTCTGGGGCACGCGGCCAGGGTTCCCGTGAGGCCCAGGCCGGGTGTGGCGAGAGCTGGGCCAGGCGTCCCCCCGTGAGGGACACGACCGTGGGGCAGGCCCTGGCCTCCAGTGGCAGGTGGCCCCGCAGGTGGAGATAACACCTGGGATCGGGTGTAGCTGGAGGGCAGGACAGTGCACAGGGCTGGAGGTGACCTTTCAGGGCGTCCCTTTTGTGTCTCTGGCCTGGGTCAATCAGCATCCAGGGCCCCTTCCTGCCCCGAGCGCTGGGCTGTGACTGACGGAGAGCCTGGCCTGGCAGCATCCGTGCTGTGTCTGACTCAGCCTGCCTGTCACCACAGCTTGGTGACTGTGCGGGGGTGGGGGTGGGGGGGCGGTGTATTTTGATTGTTTGGGTTTGGTGTGATGGGTATAGGTGTGACCTGGGGGCATGTCTGTGGGGATCTGTGGTGTCTGCCAGGAGTGTGGGTGTGTCCCCAGGGCCTGTGGGGCTGCGTGCAGGTGGCTAGTTGTCTCCGCCTGTGTCTGGATATTCAGGGGTCCCCACTCTGGGGCCCACCGACCCTCCCCTGCTCCCTGCTCATCCCCCACCCCCAGTTCCTGTCACCTAGCAACTGAAGGACCCAAATGAGTCAGCCAGTGACCTCCAGGACAGACGTGGGTCCCTGTGATGGAAGGGCAGTGCTGGACGGGGAGGGACTCCGGACCCGCTCAGAGCAGAGCTCCGCTCCTGGCCTCGGCCCCATCACTGGCCAGAGCAGTCCTCTGTCCATCCACCCTGCCTTCCCCTGGGGCTGGCGCTCACAGAACATGCTCTGCTCCCACCCAATGCCCCCACCACTGGGGAGGCCTCCGCTGGGCGGGGGTGAGGACAAGGCGGATGTGAAGGCTGGGGCACTGCCTGGTGGGGTTCGCTTCTGCCGACGGAGGCCTGACCCTGAGCAGACTGTCCCCAAGCTGGGCGAGGGGGCACTCAGGTCTGCGCCTCCGGAGTAGGGCTTCCTGCCCCGAAGCAGACCGGGGCACTGACCTGTGCGGGCAGATTTGTGCTTTGCAGTGATGCCTGCCCAGGTGTGGGGTGTGCAAGGTGCCCTCCCTCCCAGCAGGGGAGGGTCTGATGCAGGGAGTCAGGGGCTCACAAAACCACCGGAGGGCTGGGGGAGGCAGGCAGGCAGGCCTCCCTCCGGGGCCGGCAGCGTCCTGACAACTGGGAGGCTGAGACCCAGGCCGGGAAGCGGGTGAGGACTGCCAAAGATGGCTACAGGATGGATGAGTGAGTACTTCCCTGCACTTACAGCAAATGGAACCAATTTCTTCCAATTTAACAGTTACTTATTAGACAGACTGACAAAGTAAGAGACAGCAAAACAGCAACTCCACCGTAACATTCCTTTCACCTAAATGCAAATCTTTGGACTCTGCTGATCAGCATTCTTAAGAGTTCGCGTGGATGCAATCAAAGCAAAGAGAACAATTTCACAATTTTATTTTGAAAGAAATGCAGTTCCCAGGGAGCTGCTGTACCTTCTTCCTGTCTCCCCAGAGGTAACATCTTACTGCCGCGTGACATCAGAGCCACACACTGACGCCGCTGTGACGTCTGCATCCAGCCTGCCGTCCCTACCAGGTGCAGACTCCTGTAACCACCACGGTCATCAGGACACAGGCCCTCCCCCACCAGTCACAGTCACAGTGACAGCCGCCCTGCCCCCAGCGCTTCTAGCCCTGGCACCACTGACCTCACATCCGTCCACAGCTTTGTCACTCCGAGTATTTTATATGCGTGGGTCACAGAGCACGCGACCTCCTTCGCCCAGCAGAATGCTCGAGACCCACCCACGCGCTGCAGGTGCGGCAGCTCCTTCCTGGTGCTTGCTGGAGGGGGCGCGCTGCCTCTGCTCAAACGCTCCCCTCAGCAGACAGTGGGGATGTTCCCGGTTTGGACTATTATAAATAAGGCCCTGATGAACAATTAGTGCAGGCTTTTGTGCAGACATAAGAGGTTACTTCTCTGGCACACACGCCCAGGAGTGGGACTGCTGGGTTGTTTGGTAAATGTGCATTTAGTTTTTAAAGAAACTGCCAAACTGCTGTTTCCAGCAACACGGGAGCGCTCCTGGTGTCCACGTCCTCACCAGCGCGCGGTGCTGTCACCGCCTTCTTCCGGCCTCTGCCTCTCCACCTACCTGTATCTTTAGGTTTGGAGTGCGTGTCCTGCAGACAGTGTGTATGTAATTGAGGCGTCTTTTCCTGCTGTGCCCACGTGCTTCTTGATTGATATGTATTAGACTGTTTACATTTAATGTAATTACTGATATGTTAGGGTTTGAGTCTGCCATTTTATTTTCTGGCCTTTTGTTTGCTCTATCTGTTTTAAATTTGTTTTATTTTTTCCTGCCTTCCTGGTGTGTTACTTGAACCTTAAACAATGTCATTCTGATCTATACAGTGGTTTTGAATGTATCTCTTTGTGTACTTTTTAGTGGTGCTCTGGATGTATATTGTGATTGTACAATTTATCACAGTTTATTGATTTGACATTTCATCAGTTGGGGTGAAATACAGAAGTTTAAGTCCCTCAGTGTCCTGTACTCTTCCCATTTATACTATAATTGTCTTAAATGTTTCCTCTGTATACACTGAGAATCACATCAGAGAGTGTTGTAATTTTTGCTTCAATGGTCAAACATAATTTACAAAACTTAGGAGGGGATGAAATCTACTGTATTTACCAGTTTTGGGTTTTTTTTTGTTTTTTGTTTTTTTTTTTTTGCTGTGTTCTTGCTGTTCCAAGATTCCTTCTTTTGTCATTTTCTTTTTGTTTAGAGAACTTCTTTTAATAATTCCTTTAGGGTAGATCTGATGGTGACAAATTGTCTGTTTTCTTTCTTCGGATAATGTCTTGATTTATTCTTCATTCCTGAAGGATATTTTCACCGGATATAAGAGTTCGGGCTGACATTTCTTCCAGCACTTGAAAAATGTTTGCCATTTCCTGATAGTCTCCACGGCTTCTGAGGAGAGATCGGCTGTCAATCAAATTGGTTTTCTCTTGCACCTAAGATGTCGTTTCTCTTACTACTTTCAAGATTCTTTTCCTTGTCTGGTTTTCAGAAGTTTTGCTATGCTGCATCTCAGCACAGCTTCCTTTGGTTTATCCTTTTTGGGGTTTTCTCAGCTTCCTGAATCTGTCTACTTAGGTCTCTTGCCAAATTTGGGAATTTTTAAGCCAGTGTTTCTTTGAAAACTTTTCCAGTCCCACCTCGTCTTTCTTTCTGGGATTCTGATCACATAAATGATAACTCTTTCTCTGTAGTTCCTCAGGGCCTTGAGATTCTGCTCATTTTTTTAAGTCGGTGTTTTTCTGTTGCTCAGATGAGCAGATTTTTATCGTTTTCTGTTTAAGTTCACAGTTCATTCCTCTGCCCCCTCCTGCTGGTGCTGAGCCCATCCGCTGAGTTTTAATTTCCGGTTGCTGAATTTCTCCACTCTAAAATGTCCTTTTGTTTGTTCTTTACACTTTGTTTCTTTGCTGAGATGCTCCAGTTTCTCATTTCTCTCACTTGTGTCCGTTGTTGGAGGATCTTCGTAATGGGCGCTTTAAAACCTCTGTCAGGTGGTACTAGCTGCCATCGTCTCTGGGCTTGGCTTCTGTTCCCTGCTTTTTCTCTTTCCAGCTGAGATCTTCCCGGACCTTGGCATGAAGAGCGAACTGAAACTTAAACCTGGACTTCTGAGGACTTACGCTAGGAGTTTCTGGGCCTTGTTCAAACTTCCGTCCCAGCTGGCTTCTTGGGATGCTGTCCCGGTGGGGGAGGGGCCACCGCCTCATCACTGCAGGTGCGGGTGCAAGTCTCCGTGCTCCCCAGCTCTCCTCTGACACCGGGAGAGGAGGGGGTTCTCACCACTGCCGGGCAGGGGAGCTTCCTGGCTCCCCACCAGGCTCCACTGCTGTGGCCTTGCTGGGAGGGATCCTCGTTACTGCCCCTCACGGCCTTCACTGCACAGCAGGGTGGGTGCCTGTGGTCACCAGACGGTTGCTCCCAGACGGCCCCCACTGAGGGAGTCTTGAACACCCAGGGGAAGGGAGACTGTACCCCAAAGCAAATAGAACACAACGATTGGATTAAGGAGTTACCTTAGAATTAAGAATTTCAAAGCGCCTAGGCTCTGCGGTTTTCAGGGACTTTCCCTTGGGAAACAGAACCGTCAGACACAATGAGACTGCTGGACAAGGGCTCACTTAGGCTTTCATTCTCGTTTCACATACGCAGACGCTGAGGCCCTGGAAGGTGAGAGACTTGCAGCAGCAGGCCAAAATGAGCTCAGGGTGCACACGATGACTCTGCAGGGGCTCACTATCCTGTGGTTCAACATGGCTGCCTTAGCTCCAGCCATCACATCTGCATTCCAGCCAGTGGGAAGGGGAAAGCATGGCCCTTCTTTTTAAGAACACAATTCAAAGTTGCGCACATTATTTCTACTCACGTGGCTATACCCAGTTGCAAGGAATCCTGGGAGATGCAGCCTTTATTCTGGGAGATCCTGGTAAACAGAGACTGGGGACAATGAACAGTTGCTGCTTCATCTGCTAATAAATATGACAAGAGCAGCACTTGGTCCAGGCACACTGAGCACTTAGTCCATTCGAGGCTAGCTGTGGGCCCCATGGGACACAAACATACATGTAAGACCAAATAGCACATACAAGTCAGACAGGGAAAAAATAACGCGACCCTGGGCAGAGCAGTGGCCACTACCAGCTAAGGGCAATTCCCAGGGGCGCAGCCATCAGCTGTCCATCTTCACAACCCCAGCCTCAGGGGAATAAGCAGGCCTAAAGCCGAGACCAGGGCTGCACAGACGTGTCCTACAAGGTGGCATCCTCGAGGTCACAAAGCTGGCTGGTCCAGAGCCGAGATGCCTCAGTTCCCGTTTCTGCTCATGTCCCTGCTACCTCGCAGGGGCCACTGGAGTTGGACGGCACAGCCCAGGGAAGGGCCTGATGAGGTGGGCACTGCTCCTGGGCCCCCAGATGACTCGGCCCTCCCCTCTCCCCATCACTGCTCAGCCTGTCCCACCACCTCCTTCCTGAGCCCTCCAGGTCATTAGGGTCTCAGCTCCAAGTCAGCTTCCCTGACCACCCTGCCACAGCCCCCTCCCTGCCCCGGGCCCGCTCTGTCCAGTCACCCGTTGTGTTTAGGACTCTCTAAAATGATGTTTGATTAGATTACTTGGGTTTCTTCCATCCTCCCCCCGAGCATGACTTCCCTGAGCACGGGCATGTCTCCCGCTCACCGCTGCCCCCCAGTTCCCAGCACACAGCAGGTGCTCAGTCAGTGCCAGCAGGTATCAGAAGGAGCGACTACACAGAGGACAAAGATGCAGATAACCCCCCTCCAGGGCAGAGCTTGGGGCTGCGAGGACTGCCCAGGGCCGGGGGCTCTGGGAAGGCAGCCTTGCCACCTCCTAGGAAAAGTCTAAGTTTTTGTTGGTAAGTGGGGAGACCACGGCGGCCAGGGATGAGCCGACAGGTTCAGATCCTGACTCCCGCCTGCCTCTCCACACGCCCGCTGAGCCCCGGGCCCCAGGGCCCGCACCTGATGACGAGACCAGCTCCCTGCAGAGCAAACGCGTGCCGGGGGCAGACGGGGGGTAGCCCGCTCAGGCGGCCAGAACAAAGCCCCGAGCCGCGGGCTGTGCCGCTCCAGCAGCAGACACCGACTCTCTCAGCCCTGGAGGCTGGGAGAGGGATGAGGCCTCCCTCCTGGCCTTGCAGGTGGCCGTCTTGTCCTCGTTTCTTCCCATGGCCGCCCCTCAGTGCGTGTCTGTGTCCTAACGTCTTCTTGTAAGAAACGCAGGCAGGTTGATCCTGGCCACACCGGTGACGGCATCTTCACTTAATCACCTCTTTAAAGGCTGCATCTCCAAATAGTCACATCCTGAGGTTTTGGGGTTAGGACTTCCACGTATGAACCTTGGGGGCTGCAATTCAGCTCTTAAGAGGGGAGGATGGCCCCTCTCAGGCTGAGCGAGGCCCTGGGACCTCCAGCTGGGTTTTTTGTTTTTTTTTTTTTTGATCTTGGCACATGAAAAATGGAGACATGTTCGGTAGTTTATATTAGTCTATATTGTAAATGGTTCCTTAACAAATTAGTACTTGAAACACACTTCACACACAACGCACCACAGTTGTGCTAATAACAAGGTAACTGCAATATTACTAATAAAACATTCACATAGTGCAGAAGGGGCTGTCTGGTTGCCTATGGGACGTGATTTTTAAGTTTCGCTACGAGCGGCTTCTTCTTTTAATCTTACGGTGCATCTCCAAATTTATAGGGATAAACAGTCTAAACTTTTGACTCCGTGAGCCTGGGCGGCCTGGCCCTCTGCAATCAGCCCAGCCAGGCACATCCTGGGCCTTACGATGCAGACAGAAAACTTCTCCAGGGCTCTCCCAGGGCCGGGGCTCCCTCCACCACCCCCCTGCAGCCCACAAAGCCTCCGCCTGGGCCATTGGCCCCACGGCCAGGGAAGCCGCTCAGCGAGCGGGAGGGGAGCCAGGCCCCGCTCGGGTAGCATTGTCATGGCAACGTGGAGACCCAGGCCTCTGTGGCCATGGAGACTGGTCCCTCACTGGCACATCTGCATAGCAACCAGAGAGGGTGCCGAGCGCAGCTGGGCCCCGCGTCAGGAGAGCAGGTACACTTGGAGCTTTTATAAATCATGAAGGAGAAGACGGGAGCCCTGATGGGGCGCTGGACAAAGGACGAGACAAAGACGAACCACAAGTGGCCACTAAATACGTGACAAGTGCTCAGCGCCGCCGACGAGCACAGAGATGCAAATGCAAACAACAATGCGATGCTTTGTGAAAACCCAGAGAGACTGGCAAGAGATGAAGAAAACAAAAGGATAAGACCGGGAGTCGGGTGCGCAGGGGATGCGGGCTTGCGAACCCGCTGCTCTGAGTGCGCGTTTGCAGAGCATTTCTGGGAGGGCAATCTGGTAAAATGCATCAGAAGCCTTTAAAACGTGCGTACCTTTTGAACCAGCAATTCTAGTTCTAGTAATTTATTCCAAGGCAATCATTAAGAGAATAAAGATTTAGCTGCAAGTGTGTTCCCTACAGGGGCAACTATAAAAGCAAAAAATCACAAACAACCACAATCTGGGGGGGAAAAAGAAAGAGAACTGATTAAATCACCCATTTCCCGGTCACACGATAAAATGCCACGTTGCCACTGAAGAACGCTGTCGGAGACCACGCAGCCACAGAGCACGCTGGGTACAGCCAGGTGTTAAGTGGTGAAGAACAGCCCACACCACAGACGCACAGCGCGGGGTGGTTTGAGAGGGAGGATGATCGGGACCCCCGCCCACACCCTGAGCCCTCGGCACCCTGCCCACAGTCCCGGAGAGAGCTTCCAGAAGCTTCTGTGCACGTGAGAGCATGTTTGGAGGTACGTCATGGAGCAGGCAGCGCGGTGCAGGGGGCGCAGGGACGCAGGAGCCCAGGTGGACCCTGACTCCGCCCCTAACCGTGTGACTCGGGGACAGCCCTTCCTCGAGAGCTCCTCATCTTTGAGAGAGAGGTCGCTGGGACAGTGGCCACCCCATCCCAGGCCATCCGATCCCACATCAGACTCCGTTTGGTCAATGGGATAAGTCATAAAGGGTCAAAACTTATTTTTCAAGACAAATGTCCAGATTTGGGAACCTTGCTCGTATGAGAAAAATTACCTTCAATGGAGGGGAGTAGAAATTTTTTTAGAAGATTTTCATTTGTGGTAAAATACACGTAACACAAAATTTACCAACATAACCATTTTTAAGTGTCTTACGTGACGGGCTTATGTGGCTGAGCTGACTGCTCTCGAGGCCCGGCCGTGCTGCGGCCCGCGTCCCAGTGTCCTTCCTTTCAACAGCGGAATACTCTCCCACTGTGTGGATGGACCACGCTGTCTTTGTCCATCACCTGCTGACGGGCACCTGGGCTGTTCCACCTTTTAGCGACTGTGAGCAGTGCTGCTGTGGACATGGGTGTGCGAGTATCTCTCCAAGACTCACGCAGGGATTGTACATGAAGAGCCGCACCATGGAGTGAAGCTGCAGAGTGACCAGGACGAGCCTTGCTTCTCGTGTGGGGATGCCAGAGGGACGAGGCCAGCCGGACAAACCAGAAGGCCGGTGTGGAGGGAGCAGCAGTCATCCAGGAGGCAGTGCCAGCTCACAGCGAGCCCGGGGGCCTTGAGGCCGGGGAGGAGAGACTCGCGCCCTCCCTCCCTCCCCCTGAAGCGCCCGGCAGCTGCAAAGCCGCAGCAGGACAATCGCAGCAGTAGCCAGAAAAGTGAAGGCAGTGAGAGCCATGCAGCACCAAGGAGGGGAAAGGCTCCCAGAGAACGGCTTTGCCTGGCAGGGAGGAGCCCAGGCGGAAGGCAGGCCCTGCGGAATGAGGGGCCCGGCGCGCGCAGCACCCGGCCAGTGCCCAGGGAGGGAAGTGCTGCCGACTGGCCGCGGGCAGGTTTGGAAGCACAGCACCTGTGGGCACCGGAGAATCTGCGTGGAAGAGGGTCCGGACAGGCGGCAGGGGAGCTCCACCTGAAGCCTCCCACACGGCACTGCCGGTCCGGGTTTGTCCTCCTGTCCAGCTGAGTGTTTGTGGAGTTCTTGTACCTCCTGTGTGACTTTGCACCAGCAGTGACTTCCGCTTCCAAGCAGCCTGGCCTTTACTCTGACCTACATGCTCATACGAGCAGCTCTGGGCTGTGGGCCCTCAGCACAGAGTAGAGGAACAACCATCCGGCCGTTGGGCCAGGAGCATGGCCCGGGATGCCCGAGAGAGGGACACAGGCAGCTGCGGCACCGGCGCAACTGCCCAGGCACAGGACACAGGCTACAGGCCAGCCGGACCCACAGGCTGGCCTCTCCTGCCCCATCTCCGGACCCGCCTGCTGGCCCCTCCTGCAGTGCGTGACCACGGGCCAGCCCGGCCTGGGGCCTCCTCGCCACGTCTGCACAACTACTGCTGTTACCTGCTCCGTAAGCAGCGTCTCTGCTCTGATGCCCGCCTCCCGCAGCCTGGACTCTCCGGACCCCAGGACTCACTCACGTGCCTCCGCACCACCTCCACCAGCACACCCAGGCGGAACCTCAAGTGGCGTGGTGAACTCCTGACCTTCTACCCCCAATCAGCTCCCCCAGCTCCCTCCTTCCCATCTCTGGGGCCACAAATCTTGTTGGCTCAGTTTTCAAAATCTGTCCAGAATTCAGCTGAAATTCTCACTCCACCTGGTCCCAGTAACTGTCAACCCGCCTGGATGTCTGCATAGCCCGTCCCTGCTCCGCCCACCTCCACAGGTGTCCACAGGCCACAGCCAGACGGAGCCTCCAGCAAGCACATCAGATAACCTCTGCCCAAGGCCCCCCACATCTCCCTGTTTCACACATAAGCCCCAAAGGATTTTCAGCAGCTGACAGGGTAGTACTCGGTCTGGACCCCCTGGCCCCGCCCCAGCACCCCGCCTCACTCTGCTCACCATGCTGGCTGCTGTGCTTTTTCTCAGTTGTGCCAAGAACGGGCCTGCCCCAGGACCTTTGCACCTTCCACCTGGCTGCTTTTACCTCCAGCCCCCTGTCTATGCACAGCTGCCTCCTTTTCAGCTCTCAGATCTCTTCCTGACTGTCAACCTCCACCCCAAGTACACTCTCTCCCTTGCCTGCAAGTGCACAGAGCTTGCCTCTGTCTTGCAGGGATTTCAAGGAAGGGAGAGGAAGGAGAACCCTGGAAGACTGGGCACGTCCCCTAGAGAACCCACCTGGAGTTGGAGCTGCAGCCGTGGGAGGACGGGGTGCAGCCGTAGACAGCAGGACGGGGCCGGGCACAAAGGCCCCACCACACACCCCTCCCCACCACTGCTTTCCACTGGCCACGCCCAACACAAGGCAGCCTGGGCATGGAGGCCCAAGAGTGACCAAGACGGAGACGGGTGGGAGGTGGACCCAGAGGTGCAAGTGGAGAATACCCTACGGGGTTCACGTCTTGGCTCCATCACTCACAGGCTGTGTGAGCTTGGGGAAGTCTCTCAGCCTCTCTGTGCCTCCGTTTCCGTACCTACGAAATGGGGATCATAAAAGTGCCTACCTCAAAGAGTCGTTCTGAATGTTAATGAGCTAAGACAAGTGAAGCACTTAGAACAGCACCTAAACACGATAAAATACCTTTACGTGGTAGCATCTGCTGTCCTGGAAGAGGCCAAACCAGCACAGAAAGAGCCCTGCAGCCTGGGCCCTGTGGCCTACGTCACGGGGGCACTCCTAGGCCCCAGCGGCCCCACCCCGTCCACCGAGGCACCTGCACCTGGCAGGCCAGACTCGAGCCCTTTGCTTGCTGAGCAGCCTGGAAGACAGACGGCCTTGATTCTCGTCCTGACCCTGAGCAGGTCACAGCCGCTCTCGGACCTCAGCTTCCCTGTCCAGGCCATGGAGGGCCGTGGGCAGGCGGTGTGCCCCCTGTGGACAGCACCAGACGCGGCTGCCTCCCCCACCCAGCAGTCGCCTCCCGTCTCCTTCCCAGGAAGCCTGTGTCTGGTCTCCAAGGCAACGAGGCATCGCAGCCGCAGGGAGCATGCGGAGGGGGCGCATGGGATCCACATCCCATCCTGGCAGCCCTTGGAGACACCTTCCTGCTCCCATGCCCCCCCCACTCCAGCGTGGGGAGCTCTCCTGCCTTCCCTGCTTCCCCATGGCAGGGCAGTCATGGTGGGGGCCGGGGTTGGACGTGGACCCTGCGCTCAGCTCAGCTCTCACCTGCCCAGTGCAGCCCTACGCCCCAAGTCCTGCGGAGACGAGCTGCTGTTTGCAGATGAAGGAACTGAGCACAGAGACCTGCGACTTCAGGGTCCCCAGCTTCCTGCCATCCCTGTGCCTCCCTCTCCGCTGGGTGGCCAGTGGGACCTGGGAAGCAGAGGACTAGGGACGGCGGGTGAGGTCACAGGGAGGGTTTCAGACCTGCACATCCTGGAGGCAGAGCCACACCAGGGACCCGCAGCGGACAACACTGAGGACCCACAGACATCGCTCATCGACCTGACGCCCTCTCCTGTCGAGCCGGGCTCAGCCTCAGAGCCCGCCTCAACTCGGCCCTCCAGCAGCCCCTCCCTGCTGGCTGGCCTGTGGGCACAAGGTGCAGCCCTGCCTCCGGGGTCACAACCACAGGACAAGGGTGAAGAGGGGCGTGGGAGACCATGGAGGTCGTAGGCCAGCCTCCCTGGGCCTGAGCGGGTGACCATGGGGGCTGGGGATGTGGGCTGGACGCGAGGGAGGACTTGTCCCTCCGGCTGGGCCAGGACAGCGCGCTGGGCGTTTCTGGAGCAGAGCCCCCCACGGGGCGGCCTCCCTTCCTGTCATAAGTGCCCAGGAGCTGCATCTGCAGGAGCTGGGGGGCAGGGGAGGCGTGGTGTGACCCTCCAGAGAGGGGCAGTGCCAGGAGGAGGAAGGAGTCCGGCAGCCGGGCCTGCCCTCGCCGGACTCAGCCACGGGCCCTTGGCTACCTGCGGCCCTCCCCTGAGCCTCGGTTTTCCCAGCTGTGAAATGGTACATTTCAGGGATCTAACGAGATTAGGGTAAGAAAGTTGCTTTATCAATGCCACACACCCCACCCGGTGAGGGTCTGGAGGTGTCCCAATGCCCAGGTCCTCTCTCTGCCACAGGGCCTCAGGGCACTGTGCTGGTGGCCTGAGACGTGTGACCTCGCTGCTCTGGCCTCAAGTCCCTCAGCCGCTGGTGCAGGGCCAGGACCAGGGCCCAGGCCGTCCCTTCCCGGCCTTCCTGGTTCCTGCTCCCAGTCGGTGCCCGCCTGTCCGGGGCCTGCCCACCTCCGAGCGTCCTCCCCGTCCAGCCCCGATTCCCGCCTCTCGTGAGGGCAGAGCACCGTGGGAGGAGCGCCAGGGCCGAGTCTGAGCTCTAGATACCACTCAGTGGCTGGAAGGAGTCGGGGGACTCCTTCTGGAAGGGGCCCCAGGTGCCCCAGCTTGTCTGAGCAAACCTGGGGCCAGAACCCAGGGGCCTGCCTCTCTCTGGGACCTGTGGCTGTCGCCTCCCAAGCCTGAGGGTACCTGCCACATGGACGGCTGACGGCCAGTCTCCCACAGCCTGAAATCCCCAGCCCCTCCCCTCCCTTCCTGTCTCCCTGGCACGGGCACCTGCCCCTCCTCAGCCCCAGCCCAGCTCTGAACGTCTCCCGAGTTAGATGCGCATCTTTGCGGGAGGTTAGCCAGGAAACGTCTGGGCGCCAGGGAGCCTCAGGCCCCACCCAGGCCCTCTCAGCCTACCTAGAAAGGTGCTCACAGGACCCCGAGGCCTACACACAGGTGGACGGTCCAACAGACGATGGAAGATGATCCAGCCTCGAAAACGAAGGCCACTCTGACAACATGGGTGGGCCCTGAGGACATCATGCCGCGACATAAGCCCGTCACAAAAAGACAAATACTGCGAGATCCCACGTACAGGAGGCCCGTACAAGCATCGGCTCCACAGAGAAGGTGGGGCCAGGGGCTGGGGCAGGGGGTGGGAGCTGTGTTTAACGGGGACAGTTTCAGTCTGGGAAGATGAGCAAGTCCTGGAGAGGACGGTGAGGAAGGATGGTGGTGACAGCCGCACAGTGACCGTGCACTTAAAAATGGTTAAGATGGTCAGTGTTATGCTGCATATATTTTACGATAAAAGTGCAGCAAACAAACAAAGAAACACAACAACTCCAGGCAGGAAGGAGGCCAGGATGAGCCTCATGCCCGAGAGAAGTAGGGAGTGTGGAGGCAGGGCTGGGTCCGCGGGTCCAGCCCCGCGAGCAGAGCCCCAGACTGGAAACAGCCCACGTGCCCGTCAGCAGGAAGACTGAGGTGCGAGCCGGTGTATTTGTCCAGCGAAGCAGCTCGCGGCAGTAAACGAGCCCCGGCTGCACAAACGACGCTGAGCGAAAACTGCCAAACACAAAAGGGGACAAACTGTGATTCCACCGTAGTTTTTAAGAACCAGCGAAACGAAGCAATCGTGTTTTGGGGAGGCAAGCTCAGTACAGCAATAAGACTACACAGAGAAGAGGGGCGACTGCCCTGGAAAGTCAGGAAAGGGGCGTTCTGGGGAGGAGGGAAGAGGCGGGGGGGGGTGCGCACGGAGGGGCTGCCGGGCGCCCGCAGTGGGAGCGTCTGCCCACTGCTGTGACAGTTCACTGAGACGCACCTTTCTGTTTGGGCCTGTGTTCACAGTTCACAATGAGGACGGGACCTGAACTCCCCGTCTCTCTGGCCCCGATCCGTTCACGCCACACAAACCCTCAGCCCTCAGTCTGTCTCCCCCAGCTTCCTGGGGGTTGTGGCAAACATTAAGGTCCCCGCTGGCAGGTGGCTGCCGCCCCCCTTTCCTGACAAGGAGCTGGGGCGGGGCTGGGCGGGGAGAGGCCACCCCTGTGCCCAGGGGCGGAGCGGAACCAGGATATTCTGTCTTGTCCCATCTCCTACCTTCCCAGTGGCCGTGCTGGGGAGGGGGAAGGTACAAATGACATTTTTTCTTTTTTGTAAATTGATTTCATTTAAAATACACTGGGGAGCCTGCCACTTCGGGAAGCCCCAGGGTGAATTCATTTATTAATTGTCTCAGCAAATATTTATCAAGTGTCTCCTTCACTCACAGAACTGTGAGCCCCTTGGAAACCTAAAACGGTTCTTCATCAAGTGACTAAATGCTCCCTTAATTTACTGGTTGTTCAGCCTGTATTTTCAGATGTTGATGCTTTTTAAACTTTGTTTTTTCCCTTATTCTAAAAGTAGCGCATGTTCCACAAAACTATGGCGAATTTAGAAAACTGGGAAGAACAAAAAGAAGAGACCAAGCCCGCCTGCGCCCCGGCGCCCGGCACGCCGTGGCCGGCGTCTCGGTGTACGCCCTCCTAACCGTGCTCTCCATGCATGGACACGTGTGCTTGCTTTTTACCAGAACAGCGTCATCTTAGGGTTCTTTTTCACTTTAATTTTCTTTTTTTTTTTAAACATCTGACTGGAATCTATCCAGGAAACCAGGGAGAAGCACCCAAGTCCGTGAGCACCGTGCGTCCCCACCCGATGGGGAGGACCACAGCGAGGTGTCAGGCGTGGACGCAGGAGCCCCATGTGTGTGCCGGGCTGACGCGGTGGCCCTTCTCCTGGGACACTGCCCGGGGCAGCCTCCTTGCGCACCAGCCCCGATGACCACCCGTCCCCACCACCTGAGCCCCCGCCAGGTCTCTGCTCCCGGGGGCCAGCGCAGCTACAATCAGCAGACGCCCGCGGGGGAGAGAACACGGCGGCTCTCTCCAGGTCACCTCTGCGGGTCCACCCAAAGCCTCCTCTGGCCTGAGGCAAGCATGTTCTCAGCTGCCCCAAGTCCCGCCACCAGAGCTGCAGCACACTCCTCTGACAATCCTCCGGACATACTCTGTTTTATGGAAGAGTGCCCCCCCGCCAGCCCGGGGTGTTGGCAGGACTGCAGTATTTTCCAACGGGCAGAAAGTTCACACAGTCACACTGGCCAGAAAGTGGTGGTCAGGAGCCGCGCAGTCCTCGTTCTCACAGGAGAGTCAGCGGTGGGGACAGGTGTGGACTGAGCGGGACAAAGCGAATACAGGGCACCAGGGCTGATGGCAGGTGACTCCCCCCCGGCTGGGGGCCTGTGGACATCCACAGTTCAGAAGTAAGCCAGTGCCCGCAGAACGAGCACGTGCCACCCCGACACTAGGAGGGGCTAAAGGGACCCTGAGTTTCGTGGATCTAACACCTGGATCGTGGGAGTAACCGCTGGTGGGGAGAGGCTGCCATCACAGAGAACTTCTGACCTGGGAGTGAACACGCAGAAGGTAGGACTCGCCGAGGCACACGCCCGCCTTGAGACAGTTAATCACGATGTAACCGCATCCCCAGGGGCTAGACACCATCCCCTTTGCCGTAACAAGGCTGTTTTATCTTATTCTCACAGCACCAAGACTGACCCACGAGAAAGCATTTTTTTAGGGAACAAAACTATTCCTAAGCAAAGACAAAGTCACGGATTTGTTCAGATGCCAAGTGAATTACAGGCCAGGATTAAAGTCGTCTCAGCCAGTGAACAAGTGACTCCTTCAGTAGTTTGTTTCCTGTTTATAAATCCTTTTAAAGAAAGCTTCCCTCAACTGCACTGGGAAGAGTCAGAGGGACCCAACAGAAGCCCTGCTTTTAGACTGGCCATCAGACCCACTTTTTTGACTCTTGCACACAACCCCCAGGTGGGGCCAGACCGAGAGGACTGGGGAGGGCTGGAGGCATGGCCGGTTCTGCAGCAGGGTTCTGGGAGGGGAGTCCAGAGATGCAGCCCTGAAGGCCACCCTGTGGGTCTTTTTAAGATTCTGTGCGGTGCCCAGTATCCTTTCAACAAGCTCTGGTTCCGAGTAAATCAGCCAAAGCTGGTTTTTGAGCCTTCCAACTACGGAGCCAGATTGCCGGAGTGTGAAAATAGTGACCTGCTATGCGGTGATGAAAACGGCACACATCCCCCTGAAATCTGTGTTTCCCAAAGACCGAGCTGTGAATTTGTCTTGTCACCTTTACCAAACTTGGTGCATAGACTGGATGACCTGGATTGAAAGTACAATCGTTATAAAATTTAAAGATACAAAAAAGACTTTTGAAAACAGCCCCTCTCGCTGAAACCTCTCAGATACAGCAAGAAAATCAGACCTAACCTTGACCAGAACTAGGGTTCAGCTGAAACGTCAAATCAAAACAACAGGCGCAGCATAAAAGAGCAGTGAAACGCGAGCAGGGACGCACGAGAAAACACAGACACGGTGCCCGAAGCCGCAGGCACCAGAAACAGCTGACAAGATGCACACGCCTCAGTGAGGACCACCACCCTTAACCGAAAGACCAGCATCCTTTTCGATGAAAAATATGCATTATCTTCTCTGTGCTCCACATGGGTCTGACAAACAGTGGGCTGACCTCATAAGCAACCCCAGACAAGGGGGAACACGTTTGCAACAAGCCCCGGGCCACATGACCAGCTGACAAAGAGACTCTGCCCTGTGACCAGGCCTCCAGGAGACTGCCCTGCCAGGCGGGGACAGGTCAACACCGCAGCCAGCCCGGGGCGTGACCCTGGCTCTCCTGCACGGACCTGCAGGAAGCAGCTCGTCCCCGAGACACTGCCTTACGCAGAGACGAGTAATCAAAAAGTAACTGAGTAGCAGATGCTTCTAAAGATATGATAGTAAGTGAAACACGAGACATCTCACAGGACAGCAAATGGCAGATGGACCCCATTCACTAGAAAGCACATGACACTGGGCATCAGAATACGGGTCCTGGAATTTGCACCAGAAATGACCAGGACTCTGAGCACACAGTAGGCTTTCTGAGGAGGACGGCGGAGAGCCCTGGGTCCAGCCCAGTGTGTGCTTCAGCTGGGCTTTTTGGTATTTGAGACAACCCATCGTGGCTGACACTCTCATCCATTTGAGTGTGAATCTGTTGTTGGCAAGGGAAGAATTCAGACTAGAGCACAAAGCCAGCCCTGTGTGCAGGGGGCAGAGCTCAGGGCCGCCCCAGGTGCCTCTCCTAAATCCCACCTCCTGGGTCTTTGTTTTCTCCAGAGCCCTGCTCCTGGGCCCCACTTCCCCACCTCTCTCCTTCCCTTCCTCCTGTTTATTCAGTGAATATTTACTGAGCACAATTTAAAACCAGGCACTCGAAGGAGCCTCAGAGAAGGCGGTCAAGCAGTTCTGTGCCCATCTTGGTAAAAAGAGCACAGCAGGGCAGAGGCAGCAGAGGTGCAAAGGCCCTGGGGCAGGTGGGTCTGGCTTGTTGAAGTCCAGGGAGGGGCCACCCTGGCAGACCAGAATGAGCAGGGGAGGCAGTCTGAGAGGTTCCAGGGGAGGGAAGACAGACCTCGGAGGCTGGAGCCCGGAGGTGCCAGGAAGGACTGAGGCCCCAGGGAGAGGAGAGACGGGATGAGGGTCACAGCTTGGCAGCGAACAAAACAAACATCTTATTCCTCAGAGGGCTGCATCCCAGTGGGGGAAGACAGAAAGAAATGAATTAAATAAGAGAATGACAGCGTCTGTTAGAAGGTGAAAATCCTGGGAGGGAAAAAGGAGCGGGGACAGGGGTAGGGATGTGCTGATGGGACTGGGCTTCAGTTCACAATCTGACGGTCAGGGAGGGCCTCCTGAGCAAAGACCCCAAGGAAGTGAAAGATGCCCTTGAGGGCCTCCAGGGAGGAGCGCTCGAGAGAGGCCCGTGCAAAGGCCCGGGGCCCTACGTAGAGGCACACCACCCTCGTCTCCCCGATCATCACCCATAAAGCGGGGAGCTCGTGACAAAATGGGAACTAACAGAAAGCACAATTAGTTCTTTCCTTATTCACTCTTGTTAGAGAGCGTCTCCATCCACGGCTGGCTCCGGCCCCACACCACCGCTTAACAAACCACCCAGGACTCGTCCGCCTCCGCCAGCAAACTCTGACTTTCACCCAGGCTTCCGGGGTCAGCAGGGGTGCGGCTGCCCGAGACCCCCTCTGGGGTAGAGCCGCCGTCACAACCATGGCTCTGCCACGCAGTGAAAGCACTAAACGTGCCACGGGGCAGTGAGCCAATGAAGCTTAGTTAAAGACACTGGGGTTTGGATTTCACAAAATCTGCCCCTGCCACAAAATATTACTCCTTTTTTTTGAAAAAATTGTTTCCAACCACTTGGAAAGGTAAAACACATTCTTAGCTGGAGGGCTGCACAAAACTAGGTGGCAGCTGGCCTTTGGCCTGTGGGCCATAATTTGCTGACCCCTGGGCCAGCCCACCCTTCCTCGAGCCTCTGCCCTGCGGCTGGGGCCCACACTCTGCCCAGGGCTGCTCAGGGAGACACCTCCACAGCAGCAGGGAGGAACCCCTGCAGGACTAGGGTGACATGTGCCCCAGGCCTGGGGGTGGGGGGCTTTCTGAAGCGGTTAAGAGCACCTGGGTGAAAGGGCGTCTGTGGTCTCCAGCGACGAGGGGGCCCTGGGGCCAGGGAGTGGGGAGCCCTGGCAGGGTGGGGTGGGACCCGGATGAGGGGACGGGCCGGAAGGGGCTACCTCCGCAGGTGAAACCCTTGACAGGAGTGAGCAGTTATCATTTCTTCAAGTTCTGTTTACTCTTGTCTTCAGTTCCCCCACGTGTGTGTGTGCACGGACTTTCCCACCACAGGGACCCTCAGCGTGAACTTGTCTGCACCTCCTGGGGCTCCCGGAGCTGCGAATGTGTCAGAAAGGGTATCAGTCCAGGTCTGGTTCTCTGTGAGGTCCGTTGTAGATTCCAACCTGGGATCAGAACCCTGGGACACAGCAGCCCCATGTGCCACTGCGTTGGGCTCTCCCTGCTGGTCTCCTGGAGGTGTCTTCCCAGGAGACAATGGATACACGCATGCGCTCCCACAGTGAGGCTGTAGGGAACAGAGTGTGGGGGCTGTGGGGCTGCACCCCGACTCCTGTATCCTGGGATAGGGGCTGGGGTCCGGATGGCACCATCTGCCAATGGATTCTAACAGTTCTGCGGCAGAGCTGGGGTCTGTGACTCACTCCTCCCCTGGGGACCCGAGGGAGCTGTTTAATCATCACAGCAACCCGGCTGTGAGGGCTCTCATCCCCATTCCACAGGTGAGCACACTGAGGCGAAAGGGAGTTAATAACGGTCCAAGATCACCCAGCAAAGGCTTGGTGCCACTGGGAGGTACGTGACATCCTGCGACCCCAAAGTCTGCACTTCCTTTCCAGGGACCAGCCCTCCTTCTCAAAGGACCACGATGAAATCTGAGTGTTTCTGTATCAGCTCAAAACCCCTCACCTTCCACGTTCTTCCACTGCTCCGGCTGCCCCATCGGGCTCCCCTCCACACCCAGGTTTTGTTCTTAGGAGGAGGGGCCCGGCTCACTTATGAAGAGGACTTTTCCTTCTGGCTTCTGGGCTGGAGGCAAACCCCTGGGGCAGACGGTCTCCTGCTGGCAGACTGCTGAGGCGGGAGGGTCAGGGCCTGGGGCCTGTCTGGGGAGAGGCACCAGCCAGAGACCAGCCGTGTGCAAAGAGCTCACGGCTCCTGGGGTCCCCAGGGCCCAGACACGCGGCCTCCTCTGCCGGGGTCTCCCCTGTCTCCAGAGACCCTCAGGACCAACTGGGGCAGTGAAGGGGGCTCCCGTGCCTGGGGGACAGGCCCTCAGGTTCACGCAGATAAATCCCACATTTATGGGCAAAATCTGACTCATTCCCTTATTATTTAAAAACAAATTTAGCTGCAACTCGTCTGCCGTTTTTCTTACGAAAGCATTTAAAGCCAAGAAAGAAGGAAAGACGGATGGAGAGAAATCTGGATAACCCGCCCCTGGATTCGAACAGCAGGACAGTTCGGCCAGTTTCTCCATTTGTCCTCCTCTCTTCACGCATTTTGTCTTTGCGGAACTTGACGGTAAGCGACAGACACACGACACCTGAACTGCTGGGATGTGTCCTTGAGAACAGGCTCAGGCAACCAGAGCCTTCGTGACTCCAGATTCACAAACACACGTCCCGGGGCGTCTGTGCTCACCAGCCACACGGCCCGCCGCGGGGGCAGGTGACGCCCGCCGGCCCCTGGGCCCGGCCACGCTCCAGGCCTCTGCGGGGTGTCCCAGGCCGGGCTGCCTGTGTGCTGGGAAGGCAGAGCTCCCGGGCCTCGCTGCAGCCCCAGGTCCCCCAGGTCCCCGCGTCCCCGGGCCCCCAGGTCCGCAGCCCTGACTGAGGCGCTCCCGTCCTGTCGTTTCGCTTAAACAAGTTTGATTTGGGTTCTCGTCCCTTAGAAGTTGTCAGTCACACAATACCAGTGTCGCATCCCCTCATAAAATGTCCTCAGTTACACAAAAACGTCAACGAGGCTGTCAGTTCAATGATCTGCGCGAGCATGTACGGCAGAGGCGGAATTCTGCGTCTACACTGAGAGCCGCCAAGATGGCGGAGTAGGGCCCTGCGCCCCCGCCCCCACCCACCAGCGCCGCCGAACCGCGACCACCTTCGACCCACCTCCGAGGGGAAGGACCGGCACCCACCAGAAGGGGCCTCCCAAAACCAGAGACAAGAGGGAACCAGCACGGGGGCGGCCTCGCGAGACCGCCCGGCCCCACGGCCCCGGCACAAGCCCCGCGTTGCGCGGGCTCCCCGCAGGGGTGCGGGCTCCCAGCCCCACGCCGGGAGGCCCACCCGGGGCCCGGCGCCCAAGACCGGCCCCAGAGCGCGCGGCTTCGAAGGCCAGCGGGGCTGGACCTCGGGGCCCCCACGCCCGGGGGAAGCAGAGACCCCACTCTCCGAGGGCCTCACCAGACCCCACGCGCGCCGGGCCCGGGCAGGAGCCGGGAGGGGGGGCCTACCTGCTGCTGGACTGGGGGCGTCTCACTGGGGGCCTGGACGCTGGCGGCTGTCACCCTCGGGCGCGGCTTCTCCGCGTGGACGCTGTGCGGGGCGGGGCGCCAGCCGGGACCCTCCCTCCGGCTCGTGGGCGCCGACACCTGCCCCTCAGCCTGCAGGCCGCGCTACCTGGGCGGGGACGACCGCAGACAGGCCGCCTGGGGAGCCCCCGAGCCCGCCCCCCACGACGCGGCCCGCCCCGCCCCCCCGGCGCGCAGGCCCCGCCCCTCCCGCCGGGAAGCCCGCACGCGCCGCCAGACCAGCCTCACCCACCAGGCGGCAGGCGCCAGACGCCAGACAACACAACCCGCCCCGCCGGCGGACCCTGCCTGGGACCCGCTGGGACCCGCTGGCCCCGGCCCTGCCCGCTAGCGGCCTGCACGACCGGCGGGACACCAGGGACCCCACCGCCCACTGTCAGGAACCACCCCCGCCCCCCACGACCTGAACCGAGCTCTGCACCCCTGGGCCCTGCAGTCAGCCTCCAGGGACCGGCTCCGCCTGCCAGCGGTCCGGCCCTAACCCCGGGCCTGGCTTCCCCTGCCAGTGGTGGGGGGCAGCCCCGGAGTCCTCGGGACCCCGACTCCACCCGCCGGCGAGCCAGCCCGGCCCCTAGGACTCCGCGACCGCCCCTGGTGACCAGGCCCCGCTAAACACAGCCCGCACTGTCCGCACGAGGCAGGGCCTGGCCCCCAACCCGGCTGGGGGCCAGCCACGCCTCCCCGAGCGCTCGCAGCCCCCATCCCACCAGAGGGACCCACGCAGCCCTCCTGGGGGGCCTAGAGCGCAGAGCTGGGGTGACGCGAGGGGAGTGCGCGGCGGGGACACGCCTCCCACAGAGGTCGCCCCTCAAGGTCGACACACAACTAGCCCACCACGTACGTGAAACGCAACCAGCAACTGAGATAAAACGAGGCGGCAGAGGGACGTGTTCCAGACGAAGGAAGAAGGTAACGTCCCAGAAGGAGAACGAAGCCAAGGGAGACAGGGAGCGCACCCGGGGGAGAGTTCTGGGTCACGGTCGTACAGAGGACCCGGGAGGGGAACGGATGCCCGGAGCGGGAAGTCAGTTTCTAACAAAGAGAATATATAAACACCCACCAGACATGAGTACACCGACTGAAATGAGAAATGCACTGCAAGGAGTCAACAGCAGACTAAACGACACAGAGGAGCAGGGCAGCCGGAAGACAGGGCCGTGGAAGTCACTGCCGCTGGGCGGACGGAAGAAGGAAGAGCGGAAAGCAAAGAGGACAGGCTAAGAGGTGGGACTCAGCAGGTGCACGAGCACCTCACAGGGGTCCCGACGGGGAGAGAGGAAGGGCCGGAGGAAGTACTTGAAGAGGTGAGAGCTGGAAACCTCCCTGACCTGGGAGAGGAAACAGTTGCCCAGGAAGCGCAGAGCCCCACACTGGAGTAACCCAGAGGGGAACATGCCAAGACACTGCACAACGGACTGGGCCATGAAAATAAACTCTCCGCTGGGTGACTGTGGATGACCGTCGTGGCAGCTGCGCTGTGAACTCACCTCCTCTCCATATCTAAGTGATGACTAGTCACTCCGTGCACCTTCCGAGAAAGGCTGAGTGGGCAGTGGGGCCCCTCATGTCCAGGCCTCAGTGACCGAGCAGCGTGTGGGTGGTCAGAGCTGACAGCGGTCCATTCAGACCCTTGAGACCTCTGCCTCCCTGCTTAGAAAGAAGAAAACAATTCCAGAAAGAAATTCATCAGAAAAGAAAATTAAGGAAATTTAGAGCAGAGAAATGGGGTGGGGTGGGGTCCATTCCAGGGGGCACAGAGGGGCCAGGGCTGGGGGCTTCAAGGTCACTCGGCTTGTCTGAGACCACCATTCACCTCGGGGACCCACCGACCCCTTCAGGGCCTCTGGAAGACAGCCCACCCCCAGACGCCTTCAGGTACATCTCCTAAGAATCGGGGTGCTCCCGGCGTGAGGCCACGGCACCTCCCAACCCGTTCTGCAGGCGCCACCGCGGAGGGCCATCTGCTGGGTGTGTCTGTGGAAGCCTCCCCTCCCCGCTGCCCTGCGGAGATTGTGTTTTTCCCGTCTTAATAATCTGCCTGCCTTTAAAAAATTTAAGAGCACTGGATTCGAGGTGGGAAGACTTCACAGGCCCGGAATTTTCCTTGATTAGATTTGCAGGAGGTTTTCCTTTTTTATTAGTTTCTTTTCGAAGAACCGGGTCTGGTACCTATTTATCATTTTCACAGCTTTTATGTTCTCTAATTTATTTATTTGCTTTTATCTCTATTATTTCCTTTCTCCTGTTTCCTTTGGGTTTGTTCTTTTCTTAAAAATCTGAGGTTGAAAGCCTCACGTGTTCAAGCTCTCTTTGTGTGCCAGTGGGTTTGTGGCAAGAAAGGCATTTAAAGTTCTGGGAGCGCCTCGGGGCGGCTGGGCCTGCCCCGAGGCCTTGGTGTGTGGGGCAGTTTCCAGTTTCCTGAGGCGCCTGCGCCTGCGGTGTGCTTCACTTCCTCCTTGACCTAGGTGTTATTTAGACTAGTTTGAAATCTTCAGTTTCCTTTCTATTTTTAGAAAGTATTTATTTCTAGTTTTATTATATTGTGGTCAAGACCGTTGTCTCCAAAAGGTCTGTTCAGATTTTTTTTTTTAGCATTTTGACTATGACCAGACTGTAGGATCAGCTTTCAAAGTTGTTTCATGGACCCTCAAGGGCCCTCACCCCAGTGGCACGTTCTCTGCTTGTTGGGTGTAAAGACAGGCATTTATGTATTAGTTACATAGGTCGTATCCTCTGTGATTTTTTCCACGTAGTATTTCATAAAGGAGTATTAGTGAATTAAAATGTCCTACCATAATCAAATTTCTCCTTTTATTTCTAACACCAAAACAAGGTGTTTTGGGGGAAGGTGTAGCTTAGTGGTAGAACACATGCTTAGCATGCACAAGGTCCTGCATTCAATCCTCTAAAAATAAAGGAATAAGTAGATAAAGAGCCAACATTAAAAAACAAACAAGGTAATTTTTAAAACTACTCACATTTCAGATGTACAATTTGATGAATTTTGATAGATGTCTACTCCTATGAAACCACTGCCACAATCAAGGTATCAAACATGTCCATCACTCCCCTAGAGGTGCACATTTTGAATTCCCAATTTATCCCTTCCCACCCCCTACCTCTGGTAACCATAGGTTCAAACAAGGCGTTTGTTGCTATTTGGCATATGAAAATGTAAGGAGAAAGGAAAGCCGTGATCGACTGAACCTTTTTTTGCGATGGTCCAAGAGCATGAACTCTGCAGTGGGACGGCTGGGGTTCAAACCAGCTTCCACCCTGTGCTCTCGGGTGACTTCTCGTTTTCTGTCTCTGAACCAGGTTGGAGGATTTCACTGGTGGCGCTGCCGTGGGGAGGGACTGGAGGAGGGCAGGTGAGCACTGGGTATCCGCTGACACCTTACACAGCGAGCCTCTGCCCATGTGCCCGTGGGCTTTGCCTGGTGAGATCCACACCGCCATCCTCGCATCTGCTGTTGGGCCTGCACACACACGCACGGGAGTCAGCCAGCTCAGCGCCCTCCCTGCTCCGCCAACCCCGTCTTACTTTCTGTCCACTTGCAGGGGCAGCCCTGTCCCATCCTTCTGCTCTGAAATCCCTCTCAGAGCTCCTTGGCCTCAGACAGGGAGGCTCTGCCTGGCCCCTGCCCCCGGGCGGCTCCCAGCCTCCCTGGCACGTTGGTCCTCTCTGCTCTCCTCTCCTGCCTGTTTGAGGACGTTCTTCTGCATTGTTGAGATCTCTCCCCTGCCCCATGAGGTTGTGCTGGCATGGGGTGTCTGCCTGCTGCCAAACCTCCAGGGACTTTTCCATCTCAGCAGAGACGGACCCCGATCAAAGCACCCAGGTCGCTCTGATCTTTGCTGAGGAGTCATCCTGGGGCGACGGCGTTCCTGCTGGGTCCACGGAGCCCGCTGGCCTCCTGGACGCCTCAGCTGCCAAAGGGTTTACAGAGGCAGCATCAAACTGATCTGAGAGACAGCCCCTACTGCCCTCCCCTCCCTCTTCCCCTCCTTCCTTCTTCCCTCCCTCCCACTTCCTCCTCCTCTTCTTTGACAAACACTTGTTAACTGTCTACCATGCCGTCAGTATGTAGATGAAGCGTGAGTGAAAGTAAACAAGGTCCACCGAGTGACCACACATACATCCAAGGGCCACACTGCAGGGCAGACCCCGCCAGGGGTGGGAGCGCAGGTCGGTGCACCCACACTGGAAGCTGACCGTCTACTGTCCTCCATCCCACGACCCAGCAGGTCCACACCCAAGTCCACGCGCGGCAGAAACGCCTGGACACGCTCACTAGAAGCCTGGACGGGGATGCGGTGGGCAGAGCTCTCCAGGACAGCCCTGAGCCTGGCAGTGGGCAGTGGGGTGGACAGACTGCCTCGGGCAGACCGCACAGCGGAGCATCGTGCGGCCACGAGAACAAACGCCCTCCAGCCACTCAGCGGTGTGGATCCAGACTCTCTCCGTCGGTTCTGACGGAAAGGCACAGCCTGGGTGACTAAGGACACGGAAGGTTCAAAAGCCAGAGGAGAGCCGCTGGGCTGCTGGACGGCAGGACGGTGGTCACTCTTGGGGGCAAGCGACATCAGAAGCCTCTCGTCGGGTATCACTCCTTATTCAGAGAAGCTGGCAGCTCTGCACTGAAATTACAGCCTCATGCAACTCCAAGAACAGACGGTGGGGCTGTCTGAGACCCTTTCTAATACTCTGGGCTTGGGGTCACGTCAGGGTCACGGCCTTAGGGTCTGAACCCCTAATCATCCTGGGAAGGATCTCACGGGCAACTTGAAAGACAAAGCACTGACTGTGTGGCCCCAACCGTGTCCTGGTCTGGACCCTCTGGACTCTTGACAGAGGCCTGGTTGGACTGGGACAGGCTGGGGTGGGTGCTCCCCGCACTCAGCCTGGCCTGGCCCCTCCGAGGGGTGGGTGGTGGTTGTGACATCCAGGTGTCTCCACCAGCTGGTGCCCGACAGTCAAGGGAAGGTCACACCTGGGGGATCGTGGGCCAGCAGATAAGGGCGCCCGCTGTCTGCGGCCCTCTCCCTGGACCACACAGCTCAGACCTCTGCAGCCAGCCGGGAGGGGACGCTCTCCCCAGACCCCGCTGTCTCGAAGGAGCCCTGGGTCCCTCTGTGCACTGCTTCATACCCCACGGTGATGGGGGCTTTCAACACACCCTGAAGCAGGTGGGCGTGACACAGCAAAGTGAATCCCAGGCAAGCTAGGTCCCTCTCCAAAGCGGCCCACCTTCTGGCGGCCTGGGAGCCCAGAGCTGAGTCCATATCCCGAGGGTGGGTGATGGACAACACAGGAAGTGGAAGTTTGCTAGGTGTGCCAGCAGGTGATGCGTGCTCTGGGGGAAACAGCAGGAAGGTGAGCAGAGTGCTAGGTGGGGACGGGTCGGTGAGGGACCCCAAGAGCACAGACCTCCAGGACGGAGGCCATGGGGTGGCCATGTCTGCAGGAAGACAGAGGGCAGGGGAGGCCCTGGGGGACCTCGCCTGGCAGGCTCCCGCCGGGTACACATCTGGGTGGATGCTGTTGACTCGAGCGCAGAAGGTAGAGGGGACAAGGAGGGCCACTCTGAAACCCCAACCCCCTTTGCGGGGCGAGAATCCGAGGGGCCCTCTCTCTGGATTCTGTTTTCTTGGCTGTGGGGCTGGTGCTGCAGACACGGGGGGTCTGCATGAGCCAAGCTGCCTCCCGCCCCCTCTCCGGCTCCTCCTCGTCTGGGGACCTCAGCCGCCTGGCCGGGCTGATAGGGCACCGGCTCTCCACCTGTCAGGCCGCTCACCGTCTTATCCACGTGGCTAGAACCAGGCATGTTTCTTGGAGAAAAAGTAATTTATTTTCTAATTACAAAGGACGACGCGCTTGAACAAAGGGAAGGCAGCTCGGCGCTCAGTCAGAGGGGACTCTGCGCCGCCCCCCAGCCCCACCCACCCAGGGAGGGAGCCGGTGGCTCTGGGAGAAGCAAGAGACTGGGGTTCAGTCCCTGGTCCTGGCACTGACTTGAGGACTTGGGGCCCGTCTGGGAGCCCAGGTACCCACCTGTGGGATGGGCAGTGCGTCTCTGACTCCAGGGTCCTTCCAGTTGGACAGTCTGTAATTCTGGGTCTTTGTTCTGGGACTCAAGTCACTCTTGCAGACTTGTTTCTCTTTTCCCTGTTACACCTTCATACCAAACACATGCCCCACCCCCGTTCCTCCATCCCTGTCCCCGAGCCGCCCTGGACAAGCACCCTGCCTGGGGCCCCAGACTCCTGCTCTGTAGAATCGAATGAGCAAAACTTCCCTGGGGGGCCAGCTGGGCGTTTGCAGTAATGCAGGCACACAGAAGGAAAGGCTCCTGTTTCTTCCCTCCCCTCCCACCCTCACCTTGAGCCCGGCTGCTGGAAACCACCCTGAGAGCCGAGCCACAGCCAGCATTTCCAGTAACTCTGTTCTCTTCTGTGTGTCCCAGCCTCGTCCTTGCCTGGCTCCCAAAGTCCCTGCCCGCCTGACACTCTCCAGCAGGTGCACGTTCAGTGCGAACGGAGTGTGCTGAGCCCGCTGGGAGACGCAAGGGACAGTCTGGTCGGACGCCTGGCCCTGGCCCTGCCCCGAGGGGCTTCTCCCACCTCCATGCCCTAGGAGGGCTGTCAGCAGACAGATCTCAATCCCTCCTGCCCGGTGCCAAGAGCTGCCCAGCCTGAGGTCGCCTTCCCTTGGTGGCCCAGACTCAGCGGCTGATGGGGGTGGGATGAAAGGGCCTGGCCATGTCAGCCAACGCGGGACAACCCTGAAGGGCCACTCTAGCCCCGGGGATGCCCCTGGGGCGGCTGAGGCTGTGGCTCTGCCCTCTGTCCACACTGCTGCCTTCTCCTGCCTTCCACCCTCTGGTCCTCAGGGCCCCTGTCCATGAATGCCCCTCACTGAAATCTCAGAGCCTACTTCCTGGGGAGCCCCGCCAGCTTCAAACACTGATCCCCTGGTCAACATTCTACAGGCTTAGCAACCCCCAGTGACTCCCAGAAAGCAAGGCAAAACCTCACGTTGGATACTCTGCTCCAACTGGCTCTGTCCGGGTTGGCGATCACCCCTGAGCCAATCACAGTGGCCAGGAGGCACTGCACTCTCCCGGGCCAGGCCTGGGCCATCTGCTCAACCTGAGTCAGGGGCAGGGCTCACAGGGGGCAGACTGAGGCGCTGCTTCCAGAAGAGGGATGGAGGCCACAGAACACAGCTGCCCGGCACAGGCCCCGCCCTCAGAGTGCTCAGGCCAAGCACGGAGGCGGAGTGCTGTTCCAGGTGCATAGCGCGGCCAAGCCCTTTGCTCCAGCGCCCTTCCCCGTGGGGTGGCGTCGGGGGAGCATTCTGTGTGTGTTCTGAGCACATCCCAGGTTCTGCCATGGCCCACCTGTCCTCCAGCATCTGGGGCAGCACAACCCACCCGACCCCAGGCCCCGACTCCACTCCACCTGCCCGCAGACCCTGCAGCCACCCCTTGAGAGCTGCCGCTTCCTCCAACTAGTCACCCAGGTGACACATACCTAATCAGAGCAGACACCCCAAAGGGGCCAGTCAGAGCTCCAGTTGCCCCTCCCTGCCCTGGTCGGGGAAGGAAAGCTCGTGTGGGGAACCATTCTCCCCTCATCTCGCAGGCAAGGGGAAGCCCAAAGACACGCGCCAGCTGCTCTCGCAACTGACACCTCCCCTTAGAAATGTTCTGGGAAACACCTGCGGGGACAGGCAGAGTCCGACCCCCTGGCCTGGACGAGGGCCGCGGTGGGAGCAGAGAGGACGGTCTGCACCTATGTCTTTACAGCAGACGCTGCCCTTCTCCTGCCTTGGGCCCTGCTATTCCTTCTTGGGGCCAGACCAGGCCCCCTTCTCCAGAGGTGCGCCTCCCCATCTCTCCTCTCTGCAGCCCCAGTGGGAGCCCAGGCCCCCCAGGCCTGAGACAGGCTCCGTGGGGACAGGACGCCTAGTGAGAGCCTGCCCCCACCCCCGGCACATCTTGGGAGGACGGTGGGCCTCTCCTCTCTCTCCACGCTTCCCCTGAGCTCTAGGCCCGAAGCCCCCCACCAAGTGTCCTGAAGGCACCTCAACCCAGCAGGTCCACACCTGCTCCTCCTGAGCGTCCTAACCTCCGGAAGCCCCAGCTTCCGCCTGGCCCCAGGGAGAGGCTGACACCTGGGGGCCCCTGCCGCCCCTACTCCTCACTCACCTGGTGGTCCCCCTCCCCTGCCTCTTCTGAGGTCCGGTGGCTGCCCCACACTTGAGTTCCACATCTTCCACCAGGACCATGGCCATGGCTCCTGACTGCTCTCCAGACCCCCTGCCCCACAGCTGGCTCCCGGCCAGGCCACCCAACGCTCCTCAGAACCCTACCTGCGGCCCCACTGCCCCTGCTCAAGGCCACCCCGGGCTTCTTCGTCCTGCCCCACCTCCACGTGGGCCCTGCCGGCAACACTCCAGCCAGAGAGGACGCTCTGCCTCCTCCCCAAGCTCTTGAGACCTGGCATGTGCTGTTCTTTCTGCTGGGAATTCCAGCTCCCATGGCCTCCTGGACCCACCCGACCTGCTGGACTGACCCCAGAGGCTCGTGTCTGCTTCTACCTGCCTCCCAGACTTCTGGGGTAGCCTGGGCCCCTTCCCCCGGCCCCCCTTTGGTGGACTCACAGACCTGCGTGGTCATCCGTGGGCCAGCAGAGGAGCGGACTCCCGCCGTAGAGTGAATTCTCCAGAGCGTCCAGCCTCGCCTACCTCCAGGGGCCTGCCGGCAGGTGGGTACCTTCTGGCCTCTGGGCGACCTGGGACCGTGGCCCCAGCAAGCCTGCGGCAGGCTGCGTGTCTCTGCGCCCCTTAACCCTGCTGGCAGCCCCCTCCCCATGCTTCATTAACGCCCGGAGCGGCTGTCTGCTTCTCGCTCCGTCTCATCTCCGACATTTTTCATGTCTAACCCACCGAGGAGATCTCCTGAAGGCTTTGAAGTCTCCGGGAGCACGAATAAAGATGTCACCCAGCACACACAGCGCTTCCTAATGAGGCTGGGTTTGATGTGGAAGCTGCGGGCCCGGAGGGAAGCGGCCAGGCCTGCCTGCAGCAGGCAGGCGGGGGGGCCCAGGCTGGAAGCCAGCGCAGGCTGAGGGGCTCTGAGCGGGCCGGTCCCGGGAGGAAGGGGTAGATGCTGTCTCTCCTCGCCCCTCCAGGTCAGGGACCCCCACGCCCCAAAGCCAGAGACCCAGAACAGACAGAGCGGGCTGAAGAGGGGGTAGGTCAGGGAAGGGTGCAGAGAAGACAGAGCACTGTGCAGGGGACAAAGAGACGGAGACTTGGGGTGGGCGGATGCGGGAGCCAGGGGCGAGACGGAGCCTGCTGGGGCCTGGGGTCGCGTCGGGGCAGCCGAGAGCTTCTGCAGAGGGGTCCTCTTGTTGTAAACTAAGCCTGGGCAGCCCGCTCTGGGGACTGCCCCCTGCCCCACCTCCCTCGAGTCCGAGCTGATGGTGAGCAGAGCACAGACTCGGGCAGGCTCTCGGGGCGGGTCCTGTCTCCCCCGCCTGGGTGAGGACCTGCCCTCTCTGTGCCTCAGTTTCTTCCACTGGAAGATGGGCTGATACCAGGTTCTGCCTGATATAACTGCTGAGAGGGCCAGTGAGGCCCTCTGTGCACAGGACTAGACGTTCACGCGTGGAACTGTGACCAAAGCCACCGTGTCTCCGTAAGGATGGCGGACACCGGCCTACAGATGCCGGCACTTGTGGCAGTTTGTGGGGTGAAGATGGCAGTGGTGAGGGCCTGGGGGAGGGACGTGAAGGGGGTCACGGGCGCGGAGCTTCACCTCACCTGTGATGTTCAGAAGCAGCATGTGGTTACCTGTGTCACGACAACTGAGCTTATACAGAGAAACAGCAGTGGCTGTTGGGGGAGGGGTGGAGACCACGGTCCCGCCGGGGGGGGGGGCACAGAATGCACCAGAATCTCCACGAGGAAAGGGCTCGTCTCACAGAGCACTGCTGTGCTACAGAGCCGTGTGACATCGGGAAAATGAAAGGAAATTATTTCTCCTTTGTCTGTAACAGAAACCACAGGAAGCAGAACTACAGTTCTCCTTGGATTTAGGACGGCGGCGACGTGACCAGGGCCCGGGCCAGCTTCTCTCGGCGACCCTGTGCTGCTCCGTGCAGCTCTGCACTGCAGAAACCCAGGCACCGAGGGGGGGAGTGCGCCGCCCAGGTCACACAGCTGTCACACGAGGCAGCGGGGGATGGAGCAGGGACCCAGACCCCGGCTGGCTGCCTGACCTCCATGTCTGTGCAGCCTGGACCGTCTGCACCAGGAGCCTCCTCTGTCATCGCTCTTAGTAGCAGGCAGACCCCCACTTTCCCCAATACTTACATGTGCAAAGAACCTTATGCACCTCGTCCCACGAATCCCGCAGTGACCCCGGGAGGCGGGCTGTGAGAGATGGATTGCAAAAATGGATCCGATTCCTCACCCAGCCCTGCAGCCCCGCTCCTCTGTGATGCGGTGTGGCCCCCACCAAGAGGTGGAGTCAGTCCCCAGCCCTGCCTCTGGGCAGCCAGACCTCTTTGGTCAGTAGGCGGGAGTGACGGGGATCTGGCTTCCAGTCCAGGTCTCAGGAGACCTGTACTGTCCACGTGGCTCCTGGAACCGCGCCTCTGCCGTGGGGACACGCCGGACTGGCCTGCTGGAGGATGGGCCAGGCGTGCCCAGGCACCCTCGCCCCACCTGACCACGGGACACCAGCCGCGTGACTCCCAGCTCAGGCCAGCCACCCACCGACCGTGACACCACACGCGGCTGTTTGGGGGCCTGTGTCTCGGGGTGCTTGTTACGCAGCAGCACTTGTGAGGGGCGCAGATACTCAGCCCCTCGGATGGGAGGGGGCAACCCCGTCTCAGAGGCATGGCCGCACTCTGAGCTCCCAGCCTGCAGGGGTTCAAAGGCTGTGTCCCCTTCATCTCTAGCCACAGAGAAGGGTCTGTTTCCCTCCCTGCGCGGGTCTCCTGCTGTGCTCGAGGCTCCGAGGATAATTCACCTGTGAAGACACTCCGGGCAGCCCCCCCGCCCCCCCGCCCCTCATTTCCATCTTGGGGAAGAGGCCTGGCTTGATTTGGTTCTGCAGGTCAAGCTGGCCCCAGGGAATCAGGTTGGCGGGAATATGAGACTTCACCAAGTAATTATAGGATTAGGCGTCCCCCTCGAAATTAAATGCTACCTCTCTACCTTCCAGAGAAGACTCCCACCCCCACCCGCTGCCATGTAATTATCTGGTGAATTACTCCACGGAGGTCTCACGGTAATTACGCGAGGAGTCAGAAGCCAGCAGCCTTCCAGTCATTACAACCGCGGAATTAGCTTTCATTGTGTGAGCCTGCCGGGCGGCCCGGTGATGCCTAAGCTCGCAGTTCTCCAGCGCCCGGCGCCTTCCTTCTCGCCGCCCAAGAGTAGGCTCCCTGCAGGAGGGGGCCCGGTCCCAGCCTGAGGCCCTTCCAGACGCCCTCCAGGTGGGACGGGTACTTTGAAGGTTCAGGATCACGTGCTCACATGCCAGCAAGGGCAGCGGGGTGTCAAGAATACAGAGCCTGGGGTCTGGTTTCTCACAGGCTTTGTGCCCCCATCCTGCCTCAGTTTCCCTGCCTGTAAAACGGGGTGGTTGTCAGGATTAAATGAACTAGTAGACGGATGGGCCTGTTACGATTCTGGTACAGGGCGTGTCTGAGGAGGGGTGGGGGCAGAGGCTGGATCCCTGAAATGCTCAGCTAGAGGCAGGTCACCAGGCAGGCTGGGAGGGGTGGCATCCAGAGAGAGGCGACAAACAGGCAAGAGGAAGATCTGGGGCTGAACATGCTGGAGCTGGGGCTTAGGCCTGGGGCGGGCCTGTCCATTCCTCCACGTGGGTGCCTGGCTCATTCAAGGGGACCCGGAGGGCAGGACTGTCCCCCTCCTGCCGCCCCATTTCCCAGCAGAGCCTCTGGCTGAGACCACAAACACTTGGAACCCAGCTTGGCGGGGGGTGGGCAGGGCTCACTCACAGTCAGCGTGACGATGCAGGTCACGGGCGAGGAGGGGCAACAGGAGAGCCTGGGACGTGGTGGAGAGAAAGGCCCACACGCTCCGCTCCCACCCGCCAGCCGGGCTCACCCCACCCCCGGCCAAGTCCCACTTCTGCAGCTGACTTGCTGGTGGCCTTGGGCAAGCTGCTTTGCCTCTCTGAGCTCTGCAACAAAATAGCTTTGAAACAGCTGTGCCCACCTCCGAAGGCTGTTGAGAGCATGCAGTGCTGACACGTGTAACAGGCACACGGAGGAAGTGTGCCGCCAACACTCCGTGAAAACAAAACCAGCCTGATGTCTCCTTCCTCTGTGGCCTTGAGATCTGACTCATCAGACTCTCACATTTCCTCTCCTCCTTGAAGCACCGCTTCTGCCGGTCCCAGCGGAGACCAGCTGGGCACCCCCTTCCCCAAGGAGGGAGCACCAGGGCTGGCAAAGCCAGGCTGGGGAGGGGACTCCAGGAGCCTGTTTCTCTTCGTCCTTTTGGCCACGACCCACCCCCTAAATGGATGTGGGCACGTCTCTGGTGGGGGGCTCAGCCTGCTGCAGAGCTGGGCAAGCCCAGCACAGGGCTGGGTCCCCGAGATGTGCTCCTGAACCAGGAGTGACAAAGGCCTGTCGGTCCATCTAAGATCGGGTTCTGTCCCAAGGCTGAGAATCTTCCAGCCGTGCTGTCAGTGGCACTCAAGGGCTGCAGAGCTTTTTTTCTGGCTTTGTGTCTTACTGGCACTGCCCTCTGATCCCAGCCACTATGCCATTCACATGTCCTCCTCCACACACTCTCCCTCCTGCTGGGCCCGTGGCTCCTGGTGGCCTCACATCCTTCTTGGACCAGTGGCTCCTCCTCTGCCAGGCACTCCTCCATCTGCCAGCTGCAGGGGCAGGGACCAGCTTTGGGGGGGGGTCCATGGCTGGACTCCAGGCAGGGTCCATCGTGTGTGGGCGGAGCTGATGGGCGGCGAGGAGAGCACTGCGCTGTGCCTCAGCCCCTCCCGCCATGCCCCCCATCTCCTCACCTGTCAGTCTCGCTCCTCTCCTCTCCGAGTTCTGAGCTCGCCTGTGGTCTGAGAACGGCAATCTGAGGTTCCCCGCTGAGCCTGGCTCCTTTCAATCCACTCTCCCTCTGTGGCTTCATCATTCTAGTCAGAATGAGGCTCGAGCTGAATGAGGCAGCCGCTCAATTCAAGCCTGGTACGAAGACTATTTTGATGTTTTCATTTCTTTCTAGTTCAATAATTGGAGAAAACACATAGATTTGGTGCTGGTTCCAACAGGCTCTCTACTTTTTAAAACTTCGTGTTGGTTCAAAAGTGTGAGATGGGGTGTAATTGATGGTAGGCCCCTGGATCGGGGGTGCTGCTCTGCCCAGGGGGTGGCCGACTCCAGCCCTCAGACCCCCTCCTCCTCGCGGCCCTGGCCCGTTTGCTGCTCAGGCAAACGCCCAGACGTTCCAGGCCTGGAGAGCCCTGTCCAGGCTGGAGCTCTGAGCCCCCTGGAGAACAAAGGAGCAAACACAGAGACCCCCCCCACCCCGTCCTCCGGCGCTGCGGCCACGGAGAGCTGTCCGCAGTGCTGAAAGGGCTCGCTGAGCAGGACTCCTCTCCACCCACCCGCCCACGTGGAGCAGGGGATCCTGGCTTAGCTGATGTGCTAACATTCATTCTTTCACCCAGCACGCATCGACTGAGCTCCTAACACAGGCCTTTGTGCTGGGTACTTGGGACCTGTCTTCAAAATAGTGGACTAAGGCCCCTGCTTGCAAAGGGGCCCCAGGCTAGTGTGGACAGGCAGCAAGGCCAGAGCAGCATGAAACAGGCTACAATGGAGGAATGACGGCTAAGGAAGCCAGCATCAGAGAACACCTAGCCAGACTCGCAGGAAGGCGGGTCAGAGAAGGCTTCCTGGAGGTGACATCTCAACTGAGATCTGGTGGTGACAAGCTTTAGCCAAGGGGAGACAAAAACACAGAGAGTTCCAGACAGAGGGGACAGTGCGTTCAAAGGCATAAGAAGGGGGTCAGTGCAGCGGTTCAAAAGCACAGGCGCTGGGACCATCTGCACCACTGACCAGTGACGCACCTTTAGGCAAACTACTTTCCTTTCTGGGTTTCAGTTTTCCCACCTACAAAATATAACTAAAAATATTACACAGTTTTATAGGGTTGTGAGGATTACATGCTTTTAATAAATGACACATGGTTAGAACTGTGCCTGGAGTATAGCAAGTATCAACGAAGCCTGCTCTGACTGGGCAAGTCTCAGCGTGGAGGAGACAGGGTGGCCAGGGACACAGGCTGCTTGGCAGTGGGTGGGTGGGGAGCGGTGGGGTCTGAGTCTGCAGGGGTGGCAGGGGGCCATGCTGGGAGCTGGCCTTCACCGTCAGGGCAGTTGGGACCACTGGAGGAGGGGCCGTGGAAAGCAGGCTGGGTGGAGGACCCAGAAGTAAACGCAGCGTGTGTGTGGTGGGGGCAGGGAGGGGGGCACCACACAGACAGGAGCAGGTGTGTGGGTGTGGAGCACCGCTCCGTCCTGTCTGGCTGCGGTGCCAGGTGGTGTGGGAACCTGCCTAACTGCGGTCATACATCTTTTAAAAGGCAGTCTTTATTTTTCACATCCATCTCTTCTAGTTCCCCTTCCCCCACAACAGATTTCTTGGAAGAAAACCCAGGTTAACAACCCAGCATGTATCCTTCTGTATTTTCCCTTGTGTTAATGAAATTCTATGCAGACATACACAGCTATACATACGCACTCACGGAGTATTCTGGCCATTGTCTTATAAAAATGGGAGCGTATTATACACACTTATCTTCAAATTGCTTTTCTCACTCGACAATACCATATAGAAATTCCTTTAAGCTCATTGGTGGAGAGTTAATTAAATTTTTTATAGGTGGCCTAATACTCTGCGGTGTGGCTGCTGCACGGCCTGCCTCCCCTCTCACCGGCAGGCCCACCTCCCAGTTTCTGCTCAGCTCCTGGGGGGCTCCCCAAGCTGGAGCAGGACCCATTTCACACCTGCACGCCTTGGTGCAGCCTGCTCCCTTCTCCCAGCCCCGGGTTCCCTCGGCCACCCCCAGTCATACTCTCAGGATCTGTCTGTGGCCTGATCTCCAGGGGGGCAGGCCAGGGGTGGGTGGCCTCTCAGGGAGCTGAGAGGTCATGGTCATGGCGGGGAGTGGACATGAGGCCTCCTGAGCAGGTGGGGTTTAGTCTTGATCCGAATTGCGGTGGGGGTGGGGTGGGGAGGTACTCCTAAAAGGTCTGAAGCGGGGAAGGCCTTGGGTTGAGGAGCCTTTGCTGGCTGGGTTTGTGAGGCACGGAACCCCGTACCCCCCTTCCGTCTCCCACCTCCGCTCATAGCAGATCCGTGGGCTTCTCCTATGCTGTGGTCAGCATGGGCTCTGGGCCTCCACCGGCCCTGCTCCCAGGTCGCCGTGCCTCACAGCCGCCCTCTATGCGAAGCAGGGGAAGGAGCAGATTCTCCGCTGGGGACTCGCTGGGCCAGTTCTGGGGGCCCATGTCTGTGCTGCCCCTGCTTCCTCTCTGCCGGCCCTGCTGCCCCTGCGCTTTGATCTCAGGGGAGGCACCCCGCCCACTGGGCTTCCGCCCTCCTGGTGCTGAGAGTGGGCAGTGGTGTGGACGGGGTGGTCTCCCCAGGTCCCCAGGCTCCCAGAGGCTACTCCTAGGGCCCTGGGAAGATCCATTTCCACCCATTCCCACCCCCGGGTGGAGGTGACATAGCAGCAGTTCACAGGTGGGCTGTGAGGTGGAACAGGGCCAGACTCTTCATTTCAGTGGTCCTACTGTATTTGCCTCTAGGGTCACCTGGCTTCTACACCAGGATACTAAGTTTCTAACCGTAATAGGGATACAGTTTCCTTTTTCAGTGAATTATATACATACATATACATGTATGTGTGTGTATATATATAGTTTCAGTTTTTATTTTGCAGGGGGAGGTAACTAGGTTTACTTATTTAGTTTGTTTTTAATGGAGGTGCTGGGGACTGAACCCAGGACCTCGTGCAGGCTGAGCAGCACTCTACCACGTGAGCTACACCCTCCCCCCTCAATAAATGTTTTTAAGTGCAGAAAAATCTTAAGGAAACATCCACAGAAGGCACCAGTCGGCTGGGGCTGAAATCCGAGGATGCGCACATTAGGACACTCCCAGCTGGGAGAGCGCCAGCAGGTGGCTGGTGGGCCGAACCTTTTCCCCTACGCTGCTTTGAAAAGCTAGTGAATTGTGGGACATTCTCATAAAAATCCGCATTTTCTGGCTTCTTTTGAAAAATCTGAAAACTCAGCAAAGCTGGGCTCGGGCTCCTCTGGGAGGGGCTGCTGGCCGGGAGCAGTGACCTCCAGGCCGCAGGGTGTCCTCTTTTTGTGGGGTCTCTTGTTGCGTCCTCATCCGCTCTTTTCAGGGAGCCATGTTCCTGCCTTGTGTGTAGCAGGGGAGTCCTGGCTGAGGCCAGGTGGCATGAGGAGCGGGGCCTGGGAGGGCATGCTCCTGGGTGGGGTCTGGGCTCGGGCCCCCTCTGGACTCGGGCTGGACCCTGGGGGCACAGCTGGCATCTGCATCATGAGCCCCTAGACTTGGACTTGGTGGTGGCGCTGCACCAGCTCTGCTGTCGGGTCTCAGGGCCTCAGTCTTTCCTGCAGGGCAAGTGGACCCGCAGGGCGCAGGCGGGCCTCCCTCCGGCGAGGCTGAGTGCGCACCGCCGTGCGCCCCTCTGGGGGCGGCAGGGGGCGCCTCCGGCCCATGGGACCACGCTTCGCCGCGGGACAAAGAGGGTGCGCGGCAGCCACGCAAGGCTCTGACCCGCCACGGGCGCGGCCCAGGGAGCGCCACCCAGGTGAGGGCGCCCGGGTGCGCGGGCCCAGCGCAGCCGCAGCCGCAGCCCCTCTCTGGTCTCGGCCTCCCCTCCGTGCCGCGCCCCTCCCCCACCTCCCTGCGTCTGTCTCCCCACTCCATCTGTTCTGCACCCCAGTCTCCGGCTAGTTCTGTCTCCCAGTCTCTGCCCGGCTCCTTCTCTTGTCTCTGTGTGCTGACTCTGTCTCTCTGTGACCCAGGGGTCTCTGGTCACCCTCTCTTCCAGGGAGGGGGCCCTGAGGTGTCTTTAGCAGTGGAGGGGCGCATGGGGCCCAGCACAGCAGCAGCCTCACCCCACCCTCTCTGTCACCGCCACCTCCTGGAAGTACAGCCTCTGAGCAGCCCTTTAAAGCAACGGGCCTTTCTTAGGTGTCCCCTCTCCCGCCAACCAAGTCCTGGAATCACCTGGGGACAAGGTGAGGGGGTGAGAGGTTGAGCCAGGGCAGGCCTGGATCACTCTTTGCCGAGTTCTAAGCCGCACCACTTGGGGTCCCCATGGCCAAAGGCAGAGCGAGAGCTGCATGGGAATGGAAGCCTGGCTGGGCTGGTGGAGGAGGGGAAGGGACCCTGGCTCTGGCTCCGGCCCCCATGCCACTCCTGCCTGAGGGTCTTCCCTCCCTGTCCCCATTCCTCCTCCTGAATAATCCCAGCACAGGGCTCTACGAGCATCTGGATCCTAATAAAATGAACCTGAAATCCCACACTCAGTTACCACCTTTTTACATCAGGTCCTCTCTCCAGTTCTCAGGATGAGGTGCCAGCAGGCCTGTTTTACAGATGAGGAAGACTGAGGCCAGAGAGCAAGGACAGCCAACTCTACTCAGCCTGGGCATGCTCCCCTGCTGAAGGGCTGGCGGCTCCTGGCCCCAGCCTTCATGGCCCTTCCGCTCCTGGGACCACAGAATTGAGCAGCCACCCTCATCCACGGGGCCCTGCATGGTTCTGTACCTGAGACGTCTTCCTTGCAGTCTGGGTGACAGGCGACATACTGTCAGCTGCGGTCCCTGAAAAGCAGATGTCATGACGGTAGGGTTGGAATTGCAAGGGGTTCACTGCCAGAAACACCTGTGAACATAAAGCAGAGGGCGCCGGGGTGGGTGGGAGAGCCCCAGGCCTTGGTGCAGGTCTGAGCCTGGAGAGAGGCTTGGGTAAGAAGGGCCCCAGCCTACAGCACAGCTCCAGGAAGGTCCAGCTGGCCAAGTGGGGAAATCCTGTAGATTGTCCATGGAGGCCTTGAGCAGAAACAGCCAGGCCTGCCATGGCTCCACGCTCGGTTTTGGCTAATGTAGAGCACGGCCTTGGCCTCCTTGAGTGAACATCAAAGGAGTGGAAAGCATGAGTCGTGCAGGTATTTGGGGGAAAGCACTGCAGACAGAGGCACAGCACATGCAAAGGTCCTGAAGCAGGAGTGTGCCTGGCATCTTCCAGAAACAGCAAGGAGACATTGTGACAGGCAGAGCGAGCGAGGGGAGAGGACTAGGCCATGAGGGCAGAGAGCTGTTGGGGGTCGGGTCACGCAGGATCTTCTGAGTCACAGGAAGACCCCGACTGTTCCTCAGGGTGACACGGGGCTGCTGGGGTTTTAAGTAGAGCGTTGTGCTCTGACTTAAAAGCATGACTGTGGCTACTGTGCTGAGACTGTAGGGGCTTCCAGGGCAGAGCTGGGGGGCGCAGCCAGGGGGCTGTTGCAGTAATGCAGGTGAGAGGAGGTGGGGTTTGTCCAGATGGCAGCAGTGTGGGTGGGCAGAGTGGCCACTGTCAGGATGAGATACGTTAGTCGAACCATGAAGTTTGAAGAGTTAGCTCCTCGCCGGGCGAGGCTGTGACACGTGCCTGCAGTGCTGCTGGACTGCAGTTTGCAGGCGCCTTCTCTACCCCCCACCCCTCGCTGATCCCGTTTCATCTTCATCTTAAGCTATCTCGTTGACGGAAGCCCCAGGAAAGTGTGGCCCTTGTCAGAACTGTTCACAGCTGTGTCCCCAGAGCCTAGATGTAGCCCATTTGCCGAATGACCGAACGGATCACTCCCAAGTTGGAAATGCAGAGAGGGTCCAGCCCCAGGGCTGCCTGGCCAGGGCGTGGTCGAGCCAGGACTTGAACTGAGAGCTGAGTCCAGAGACAGTGCTCCCTCCACTCACAGTGGCTTTCCTCCAAGAGGCTGCAGAGGCACGTCGGGCCGGCCAGGGCTGGAGCCCCCTCAAGCTGCCTCGCCTGCCCAGCCGGGTGCTCCCCACCCCCCGGCTCTGGTCTTGGTTGCCAGCACTTGGCCAGCATCTCACAGCCCGGCTGCCGCAGATGGCTGCTCGGTGGGGCTGTGCCCGCTGTCCTGGTTACCGGGGGACAGATCTCCAGCCTCAGGGAAGGGTCTCTGCAGGCCCCGTGTCCGGGACAAGGCCCCCCGGCAGGCAGCACGTGCAAACACAGCAGCCCTGCAGGGCAGGCAGCGGCCCAGATGGCTCTGCGCGGAGCAGTGCACGGTGGCTTTTGTTCTCGGAATCAACCAGCTGCTGCAAGGAGATGGCGTGAGCCTGCGGGCATCAGCCAGCCTTGAACCCGCGCCTCGGCTTGGGTGACCTTCAGCAAGTCACTTAACCTCTCTGGGCCTCAGTGTTTTCATCTGTGAAATGAGGGAGGGGCTCAGCTTCTGGCTCGGACATCCCGATGCCATCTCTGCATGCACACACCCTGCTTTCAATGGTCCTCTTGAATGTTCGTATAAATATTCCTTTTGCAAACACATCAGAGTGAATATCCACACTTGGCAGTTAATGCACCCCCCCCAAGACTCAACTCTTAACAAAGTTCCAAGTGCCTGACTTTCATTTTGAATAGGTGGCGGTCAGGAGGAGCTCCGTGGCTCCGAGAGAAGCTTGCCGACATTATAATTAGAGAGACGCCAGTCTGGACGGGTAGCAGGACAGGAGGGGGATGTGACAGTGACAGTGGAGAAGGGAGGGGGGCCCGGGGCCCAGCGGGGTGACAGCACAGCCAGAGAGGTGTTTTATGACTCCCATTTTGCAGGTGGAAAAACTAAGACCAAGAGTCAGAGCCCTTATTTTGGCCACGAACTGATACTCTAAGCCACAGACGGATGATCCCTGCTGACCCAGGCTGAGCCCAGTTAAACTGCAGGGAAGTCCACTGCTTGGGTCTCAGGTGGATGGACTGTGAGCTCGTGGATGACCCAGAGCAGACCGTCCCCCTCTGCTGGCAGTAGAGCTTGGAGCCCCGGGCCACCAGCCACCCAGCCTTAGGGGAGGAGGCCTGTAGGGGAGGGGTGGCTGGGAGGACCCTGCCCCATCCAGGATCAACCCAGGGAGAGGTGTGTGAACTCTGTGCGGAAGAGCTCAGGGACCCCCTTCCTGAGGGGATCCTGGATGGCCAGGCGCTGGGTGGGGCTCTTCCCCGCGGGCACGTGGTCCTCTGCCACCTCGAGGTGGGTCTGGGTGGACCTGCCATCTCCCTGAGCAGCTGGCCTGGACCCGCCCCTGCGCCTCACCCGTACCTCAGGGTTTCTGGACCAGGTGTGGGATCACACGGCCCAGGAGGCGCTCAGCACAGGTGAGCTGCTCCCTCTTCCCTTCGACTCTGGCCTCTGCCATCAGGCTGGTCGGCTCCCCTCCTCCCCCACTGGGGGCTCCCCCTCTGACAGGCAGCTCATTAACAGAATCTCTGTAAATAATGCCAACCAGTTAGAGTTACAACGAGGTAGCTCATTAAAGCCCTCTGCTTGTCTCCCTTCCCAATTAGTGTTTCTGCGGCGAAGCCACCAGGATGGCGCGTGACAGGGTGCCCTTGGTGTGTCGTGGGGCCGGGGCAGCCCCCATCACCCCAGGAGCAGTACTGGCAGCCACCTGCCCCCATCCTGCAGCCTCTGGGAGAACAGGGAGGGAGCGGGCCAGCTGCCCCAGGCACCCGCGGGGGGCCCAGACCGCGGTCTGTTTGGGCTGGAGAGTCTGTCCGCGCACCTGATCCTTCTACGGTCCATTTCCCTGCAGCGTTCTCGGCCCCAGGTTCCCACTCCAGATCGCTGCATTCAAACTCTCCTGTCCTGTGTTCCTTCTCAGTCTTCCTCTTACCTCCTTCCATGGGTGACCCCTAACTTTCCCAGCAGCTCCTGGGGACAGCATTCTTCTCCTTGGGTGCTGAGGTCATCAGTGACAACAGTGGAGGGAACTTCAGGCTAGAGAGGAGGAGGACAGGCCAGAAGAGGCTGGGGTGAGAGGCGGGGGCCTGATACTCCCGGGACAAGCTTTACTTCCTCCACTTTTTTTTTTTTACACACAAAGAAACAGGCTCAGAGAGGTTCAGCCACTTGCCCCAGATCACACAGCTGGTGGTCTGGAGCTTGTCTTGGGAGCGGGGGTCTGACAACCTGAGTGTGGCTTACCTGTGCCTGCAGGTTAATGGCAGCAGAGAGACCCTCCAGGGCCCCCTGCTGCCCCCAGGTGGGTGAGCACAGCTGATCCCTGTTGCATCGTTTCCCCAGAGATTTTGCTACACCTGACCACACTTCCTCCACTTTGGGGAGGAAACTGCTCCCACTTTCTTTCCCTCTTGCTGAATCGATAGCTTGGCCAGGCAAGAAAGAAAATGAAATTTACATTTAATGGTTTCCATGGCAACCATGGTGCTGGCCCAGCTTCCCTTGCTCTTGGGGCACCCTGTTCTGAGAAGAGCCAGGTATCAGAGCCTCAGCTCCCCAAGAATGTGGTGGGGGTTCAACAGAACTGGAAGGCGTCCAGGCTCCCGACCACCCCTCTCTCTGGCTGTATGGGGAAAGGGACCCCTTTTTTCCAACAGAGCAGGGGCAGATCGCTTGCACCCTGACCTCAGCATCGCCATGGCGATGCTCCGTGCCAGGCTCTGAGCTCAGCGCTACCGCATTACTTCCTCCCATCTTCGCTCCAGTCCGAGGAAGATGCTAGTGTTGCCCCGCTTTACAGATGAGGAAGTCAACCCAAGGGAGCCTTATAAACCTTGTTCGGTGGCTCAGAGGGTCAGAGCCTTGGAATGGAACCCACAGTTGCTTGAGCCCTGGACCTGTGGTCGTAAGCGTTCTGCAACAGGAGAATGCGTTCAGAGCTCACACCCGGGGCGCAGCTTCTGCCCCTGCCTCGCCCCATGGTCTACGGAGAGGGCTGGGCACCAGGGCGGAGCGCAGGTGTGCAGCCAGGCAGCCCGGGTGTCCCTGCGCATCTAGTCAGTGCGGGGTTCTCAGCCCTGAACTAGGGGTTAATCACGGTGCCCACTTCTTAGTGACCAGACCAAATGAGGTAAACACCCGGGGCGTGTCTGGCCCGCGGTCAGGCCTCAGAGTCAGTAACCGCCACGCTTAGCGCTCGGGTGGGAGTCAGACGGGGGGGGGGGGCAGCTGTCAGCACACGTCAGGGTCTTCGTGACAGATGCCGGAACCCACGGGAGCCCGGGGGAGGCGGAGGGGCTTCCTGGAGGAGGCATGCTAGGAGGAGAAGCCACTGAGGCAGAGAGGCTGGCAGGGAGAAGTCGGGGCGTGCGGGGCTAGTCATTCTGCCTGCTTGGCGCTGGTTCCTCCTCCGGGTCCCCCAGGGCGCCTTCCTCTCGGTTTCCAGTGGGGGCGGTTCCCAGGGCCTGGCCCCGCCCCCTGGGCCCACACGTGGGCACATGACATGGCCCTAGCCAATGAGAGACCCACATATCCAGCTATCCTGATTGGTTGGGAGGCAGGCACATGGCTCATACAGAGCCAATCACAGTCAAGGCCATCAGCCCAGATGGTTTTGTGGTGCTTTGGGGAGAAGAGTCCTTCACCTGGAGGTGCTGAGGCGGGAGGGATGTGAGCCCGAAGCTGCGGGGCCAAGTTCCCCACCGAGAGGCGAGAGCCTGCCTGAGAACGGACCCCACGCACAGCAAAGTGCAGTTCAGAAGTGGCAAGAGACGGACTCCTGAAGTGTTCCTGGATCCAGCTGTGCCTGAAGCCCCAAGGCTCATTTGGCACATGAACCAACCGCTCTTCCCTTGATGTAGGCCTGGGTGGGAAGGGGTCATGCCTTTCACAGTCACAGGATCCCTCCTAATACAGGAGGAGGGACAGCAGCGGGCTGAGGACGGTGGGCACCACTTACAAAGTTCTAAGTGCCTCTCTGGGGAACTCAGACCTGAAGGTGCTGGGAACCCTTGATGGCGAGCAGAATCGATATGATCAGTCCAGGCTCCTGAGAGACGCTGAAGAGTCATCTGGACTTCCATGGTGCTGAGGCTGAGAAACGCTGATCTAACCCGCGAGGGTGCCCTTTGTAGCAGGTGAGACCACAGGACGCACTGCCTGAATGTACTTACACTGACAAAGCACTTGCTCATCTGAAATTCAGATTTAAGTGAGAATCCTGTATTTACCTGGCAGCCTAGCCCACCCCCTACTGACGGAGACATGGGTTGTTCGGGTCCTTCCGATACAAACAGGGTACAAACAGTGCGTGTCGCTGCAGGTCTCCCTGTGTTCACCTGCAAGCTTGCCTCTAGGGTAAGTCCCCGCAAGCGGAGTTACTAGGTCAGCGAGGGACTTTGTCATTTTGATAGATACTGAACTTCCTTTCATTAGGTGGTGGGAGGGAAACTCCCTCCCACCAGCAACGTGTGGAAGTGCTTGTTTCCCCACAGCTTTGCCAACAGAGTGCATTACCAAACTTTGGGATTCTTGCCATTTTGGTCGGTGGGAAATGTGAATAGAAAACTTGCAAAACATTGTGAGCAAACTCAGGTGGAAAATGCAAATAAGGAAAAATTGTCAGATTCAGCCCCTGGCAAACCAGTTTGCTGTGTCCACTGGTTGCCTGTTACCTCCAACTTTCACTGTAGCTGTGTGAAGTGACACTTCCAGCCCAGAGAGGTTAAGTAACCTGCCCAAGGTCACACAGCTGGGGAGTAGGGAAGTAAGTCCATGATCTTCTAACCAGGCTCCCAGGCAGTCATGCTAAGGTGGTCTAGGACGGGCGTGGCAAGCCCATCCTCTCCTCCCGAGTCTCTCCTGAAAGTCCCCTTGTCACTTAGTTGATCAGCCGTCCAGCTGGGCCACTTGTCTAATGCATGTGGCATTAGCAGCAACTCTGGCCCAAGAGGGAGTGTCGAGGGCCTTGCTGAAGGCTGGACAGTCATGTTTGACTCAGCTAATTGATTAAATGGATTCCTCTACATGTGCAGCGTTGAGCTTTCTGCTTCGATAAGGCAGAATATTAATTTTAATTAAATCTCCGAAGGCTTGGCCAAATATTTCCATTTTCCGAGCATGTCCCTTGATCACAGAGTTTATAGTCCCCTGGGACAAGTCCATGGGGAAGAGCTGCCCTCCCTCTGCCTCCTGCTGTGACTCAGGGAAGTGGAGGAGGGGTCAGAAGGTAAGCGAGAGGAACTCACACCAGCGCAGGACCTACTATGTGCCAGGCACTGCGCTTGGGGCTTTCCACACGTTGTTTACGTATGGAAGAACACAATGGACGTTTACATCCTGTTTTAGAGCTGTGAAAACTGGATCAGAAAATCAAGACGTTTGTTTAGGGTTTCAAAGCTGCTAAGTGTAGGGTCAGGATCTGCCGGACCCCAAAGGTCGTGATGGCGACATCTACAGTTCTGGGCCCACCTCACACCCACTCCTGTCTTCTGGGGACAGCCCATGAGTTCCCTGCAGGGACCACCCCGCCCCACTTAGTGCAGCTCTGGCTGAGGTGACCCAGCACATCACCTTGGCTACAGAGAAGGGACCAGGGAGGGACGTGTGACTCACGTCTGCCCCTGAGATTTAATTCTGGGACCCTGGTTGTGAAAGTGTTGGGGAAAAAAATTGCTCCTCCTACTGAGTCTGGAACTGGCAGAGCCACCATATGGAGGGTGAAGCTGGCACTGGGGAGACAGAGCCTAGTGATGGGGGAAGTGGGGGGGTGGGGGTGGGGAACACAGGAAATGGAGGCAGGGTGCTCGGATAACCTCGTTTGAGCCCTGAAGGGAGACCACCGTGAACTTCTCAGTTATTTAAACTTCGTGCTGCTCCTCCTCCCCCTCCCTCCTCCCCCCTCCCCCTTCTCTTTCTTGTCACATTAGCCGTTTTGAGGCACTTAAACACATTCCAGCTTCAACTCCAGCTCTCGCTAGAAGAGGTAGAACACAATGACCAAGAGCCTTCTGGTCAGGGGACCGTCCCAGGTCCAGCTTCCTGCCTAACCTGCCCCGGCTGGAGTCTCCCCGAGATGGCTCAGCCCCTGGCGCCTGTGGCCATGGTTCCTGCTGGCTGCTCACCGGCGGGGCAGGAGCTGTGGGGAGAGCCCAGACCCCGCCCAGGGAGGGTCCGGCTGCCCAGAGCCCCCGACAGTGGACCAGCTCCAGCCCTCACACAGGGGCGGGCGTGCGAGCGCACAGACACACACACACACACACACACACGCCCCCTCGTACCTGTTCGTGTGTGTGGCTGTGGGGAGGTGTCTGGGGGTCACACTCAGAGAGACGACGGTGACGTTGCTCTGGGGGTGTGCCTTTGCTTGTAGAATATCTTCCCGAATTACCTGAGTCTCCTAAAATGAGCACATTGGAAAAAAATGTATTCATCGTTTTGTTTACAAATTAATAGTAAGTGTAATGCCTGTGAACAGCTGCCAAAGAAATGATAAAACATTTTGAACAAAACATAATCAATATTCCCCAAGCGAATGGGAGCGCTGGTCTCCCAGCCTTGCCAAATCCACCCGATGGACAAAACCTGGAATTAGACTTTTTATCTGATTTGCAGTTTCCTGATTTGTGGGACCAAGCTTCTTCTCGCCTGTTTCTGGGTGTGTGTTTCCGCTGCCTGTGACTTTCCTGTTTATTCTCCGCTGGGCTGTCTGTCATCTGCTTGCCGTGCGGGGCTCCTTGCCTCTGATGGGCGTCAGTGGTGTCCTGCAGTGCGTGCGGTCAGCGTCCCCTCCCGGCTGCTGGCTGTGTCTGAGGTCTGCTGATGGCGTCGTTTCCCACGCAGACCTTCCTGCTGGACGTGCTCAAAGGCGTCCTGGCCTTTGGTTTCACTTAGAAGGGTTTTTCCCCCCAAGTTCAGACAGTCTGGCCGCGTTTTCCCTCTGCTTTTATAGATTCTTTATGTTCAGAATGTTGATCTGCCTGAAACGTGCTGCTGTGAATGCTGCCAGGGGAGCGCCAGTTTACTGTGCTCGGGTGCCCGCGTGGCCACAGCCTGTTTCTGGCACGTCTGTGCTGTCCGTCGCCACCACTGCTGCTGTCACGTGCCTGTCCTCATAACTAACCTGGAGGCCCTCCTCGTGCCGCGTGAGGGTGCAGAGTCAGTCTATCAAGGTCTTCAAAAAAAACTGTTGGATTTTGGTTGCTGTTACACTGAATTACTTTGTTAATGACTATATTAACTGGAACCAGAGGTGAGACGTTGAGGTAATTACTCCTCCTCATTTCATGGCATGTCTTTTTCTTTTTCTTGGTGGGGGGGGGCAATGGTTAGGTATTTATTTATTTACTTGCTTATTTTAATGGAGGCACTGGGGATGGAACCCAGGACCTCATGGGATTTCTAACCTTACATCCAGCCCCCACTCCTGTGCAGACCCCTCCTACCCTGTTCGACAGGCGTCTCTGCAGAGCTACTAATTCTTACCAAACACTTAGCACTGTTTGTGTCAAAGACCATAGACGTTTCTGCTCGTCTCCATGTTTAGAACACGTGCGCACAAACGTCTGTGCGTCCCATGCGCTGCTTCCGGCCGCGGCGCGGCGTTTCGCCAGCAGCGTCCATCAGGGTCTTCTTCCACGGCCCCCGGCGACGGGGACGGTTCCCCGGAGGCCCCCAGGCCCGGCGTCCGCGAGCCGCGCCCGGCTGCGCCTCCCGGCAAGTGCGCTCCGAGCCGCCCCGCCGTTTCCCCTGCGCGCGGTCCGGCCGCTCGGGGCCTGGCCGCGCCCGGCTTCGTTCCCACCCAGGGCCGGGTCCCCGGGTGCCCGGCACCTTCGCCAGCGCGGGGTGTTTCCTGCCTTCCCGGAGTTTGCTCCGACGGGTGACTGTTCGCACGTGCGCTTCCTGACAGCACCTCGCCTGTCCCTGCGCGCCACCCGGCTGCCTCTGCGCGACCACATCCTCCAGCGGCCGGGTGGGCTACCTCGCGGTCTGTGCGCGGCGCCTCGCAGGCTCTCGGGTCTCAGACGCTCCTCAGTCTGTCCCTTGGCTGCGTCCTGGACGACGCGCCTTTATCGAACAAAGTGCTTCCCTCGTGATGGAGTCGAACCTCAGTCTTCCAGGCTAAGATCTGTGCTTCACGTCTTCTTGGAGACCTCTTCACCCTGAGACCGCAGCCGCAGTCTCTCACCTGCTCTTCCTACTAGCTTTACACCTTCACCTTTCGTCTTCAGGGTCACTTCAGTAAGCGGCCAGTTTGTGCCCCAGATACGCAGCCCCTAGTCTGTGGCCAGAGGTGGGACGCGTGCCTGTTCTGCCACATGGGACAGCCACTTCCCCGGGCGGTCTTCACTGCTGTGTGGGACGGGGGTGCGTGTCAGCGTCCTGGGCTGGGTGGCCCTCAAGCGAACACATGGAACACGTCTGTGTGCGGGGCGGTGGCCTGAGGGTCTGCGTGTGCGCCTTTTGTCGAGTTGAGGCGGTGCCCACCTGTTCCCGCTTTTCCTGGAGTCCTCGTCATGCGAAATAGGTACTGAACAGTTAATAAACGCCGTTTCTGTGTCTACTGAGATAATCATGTGACTCTCCCCTCAGGCCTTGGTAGATCTTCTGACATTGAGCCGTCATTTCATTCCTTGTATAAATCCTGTTAGGGGTGTCATTGTCTTAACTCACTGAGGTGTGACCTGCACACAGAAGACAGACTGACAAGTCTGCACAATTCCTGGTCAGGAAGCAGAGCAAACCCAGCTTCCCAGGAGCCCCTCCTGCCCAAGGGTAACCACCGTCCTGATCTTTGACACCGCTGATTAGTTTTGCCTGCTTTAAAATTTTATGAAAATGGAAACATAGTTGAGATTAAAGTACTTTTAAAAATTGAATTAAATTATGCATGTAATTAAAATACATTACCAAACACACTGCTGCGTCTGAGCAGCAACATCAGGTTTAGAACCTTGCATCTGTGGTCGGCGGTGGCACGGTCCTGGGACCCTCTTCTGGTCCTTCCCTTGTGTGGCTCTGGAACCACTATGATTCTCCCCGTGAAAAATGAGTAGGGCGGCTTTCTCTCCTTAATTTTGGGAACAATTTGCCTATTACTGGGGTCTTCTGTTCCTTGAAAACTTGGTTGAACTCGCTTGTAAGACGATTTTGGCCAGAGGCTTTGGGGAAAGTAGGTTCTTGGTACTATTTTAGCTTCTTTAATGGTTATTGATCTATTTAAGTCTTCTATTTCTTCTTGCTCTGATATTGGCATTTATACTTTGCCAGAATTTTGTCTATTCTGTCCAGGTTTTCAAATTTGTTAGACACACTGCTGTTCACCATACTCATTTGCTTTGTAATTTTTCGTATTTCTTTAGTTATTTTCTCTTTTTTGCTCTGTATTTTATTCATTTGCGATTTTCTTCTCTTTTCAGAGGTGTGGGAACTTTTAGAAGTCATCTTTTTGTTCCTGACTTTATTTTATTACGTTGCAGTTAGAACGGTTCATATGATACTGATTTTTTTTTTAATTTAGGGAGGCTTCATTGGCACTTTACTACCATTTTTGTGAATGTTCCATATGTGCTCAGAAATCACACATTTCCTCTTTGTTGGGTGGGAAGTTCCATATCCATATTAGCTCGTGCTTGTTTTGGCTGCTCTGTCTGCGCTTGTGAGAGATGTGTTGAAATCGTCAACCTCAGTTTTGGACTCGTCTCTATTTCTCCAGAGTGCCTTCAGTTAGTTGTTATATATTTTGAGGCTGTATTTTAGGTGAACATATGCTCATTATTAGTATATATTCTCAATCCATTGTTTGTTTTGTTTTTAAGAAAACAGTGTCCTTTTTTGTCCCTTAGGAAGTTTTTGCCTTGAAACTGGTCTCTTTCCCCCGCTAATATTAAACTTCTGTGCTGGCTTTCATTCTTTGCCTGTTTCTTTTCATCACCTCTTTTATTTCCATCTCTTTAAGTGCATCTCTAGTAGAATCTACATTACTTGATTCCTTTAAAAGAAATTCTTCTAAGATCCCCTGTCTTCTGCTTGGTGCAATTATCTCGTTTATATTTAGTGTGTTCAGAGCTCTTTCTCCCCAACTATCTTCTGTCTTCTATTTATCCCATTTCCTTCATTTTTAAAACTTTGCCATATGTCAACAGAGAGACCGTATTTTCTGCTGTTGATCTGAAAGCTGGCCATTCCGTTCTCCTTTTTAAGTGCTTCCTCCCAGCGTACAGACGTTTACACAGGAGTGTTTGTACCCAGTGCACATTATCAGTCAGTGCAGCTTGTGCTCCTGGAGGGGAAAACAAACTCCGGGGGGAGAAGGCCCCATCGTGGGGACCCGAGGACCAGGGTGGGTGAACCGATGGCTGCCAGCAAGTCCTTCTCTGCCGAACCTGCCGGCATCTCCTCGCAGTACCTAAGTGAGGCCAGTCCCCTCCCTCTCAATCCGAGCTACAATCTATTAACATTTTATTTAGGTGTTTGGAAAATTTTTAATGTGTGATATGGGTTTACATTTTCTACTTTTTAAACATCCTTGCCTGGTTCTAAAGAGGTGCAAAGTTTTCCATCTACCTCTGTGCTCTGTAACCTATAAATTGGAATTTTAAAGACATTCTTTTATAAACAACTTTTGAGTTAAAAGGTAAATCAAAACAAGTAAAAATTACTTAAAAATAAACACGGGGAATAAAATATATCAAAATTTATGAGATGTGGAGAATCAAAGCATATGTTTATTTGAAAATAAAAATGCATTCACTTGGAAACAAAAATGGCTGAAAGTAACTAAAAGTTAGTGGAGAGTTCTTCAAGACCACTTCAAATCAGAAGTAAAGGTTTTAAACTCTAGGGGTGAATATATAAATATGTACGTAAATTTTAAAAATAGGCCTGAAAAATACACCCCAGACTCTTCGTGAAGGTTAGCTCTAAGCAGGAAAACGCAGTTGGACAGAAAGAGAATAATGACAAAGGAAAACCCTTTTTTATCTTTGATTCTATAAACTTCTGTGTTGACTGACTCTCTCACAGGGAGGAGATATTTCTATACTGCCTTTGCTTTTTAAGACCTATTTTTTAAAATTAAAAAGATCACGCCAAGCACATTTTCCAAACACAGTGCAACTAAAGCTGGGGATTAACAAGAGGACAACGTCCCTAAGTCCGTCCGCTTGGAAACCTAAAAACACATCTAAATAATGTGAATTAAACAATGAGTCAAAACTGAATTACCAACTACTTAGAAGCGAACGGTAATAGAGGCACTACGTACAAAAGCCCCAGGGTGCTGCCCAGACGTGTGCTGGAGGAACGTGAATGCCTCAGTGCCGTCAGTAGACAGGAGGACAGACTGGAAGGGCAACTGAGAGCTTACTCAGTAAGCTAGCAGGTGAACAGAAAACAAATGTAAAGAAAGCCGATGGAAACTAGTGAGGCAAAGGAGCAGAAATTAATGAAACAGAATAAAACAAGAGTAGATGTGAGCCACAAAAACGAAAAACCATTCTTTGCAAAAGCTGAAAAGCTAGACAAAATCAGCAAGCCTGGCTAAGAGGGCACACCAGCCCCCACGGAAACGAAGCAGGCGCGTCCCAGGGGCACAGGTGAGCTGGACGACAGGGAAGTGCGAGATTTCGGCCAGTAACTTTGACAGTCTAATGTGAAGTGGGCAAGTTTTAGAAGAAAGGATGTCACACAAAATGGCAGATTCCGCCCCCTGCCCGGCCGCCTCGCTCCCTCCAGAGGGAAGTTCCGGAGACGCGCTTCCAGCGGCCCTTGCAGCCTGGGCTGCGCTCCCTCTGGGCCGCCGGCAGTGGACCCAGCAGGACTGCGGGCGGGCCGTGCGGGAAGCAGGGGGGGGCGGCCCCTGCCCGAGACCAGCCCTGGAGTTCCCCGGGGGTCTGGGGAGGGGGGCTGTGCAGAGGTGCCTGGTGGCAGGTGGCGAGGCAGTGGGGTCTCTGCTGGGACAGTCTCCTAGACGGGATGGGACTTTCTCCTCGCTCCTGTCTATGTCCCTCACCCTCCCAGAATCCCAGAAGCGCTCCAAACGCTGTAATATGCAGTTTTCTGCCTAAATGAGCCAGTTGTGGTCTGTGATCAGATACTCTGACTAATGCACCAAAATTGATTCAAAAGAAGAGGGAAGGGAAAAAAATAGGTAGGCACCAGGTCCAGACAGTTTTACGGGGAAGTTCTACCAAACCATCAAAGCACAGACGAGTTCTGGTGGGAAATCGTGACTGGTACGTTCAGTCTCCCAACTTTTATGTCTTGTAATGAACCCACGCTGACAGTCCAGCTGCAGTCCAGCCCAGCGTAGGCCGAACAAAGCAGGCTTCAGGACTGGATGTTGCTTGTGGGGCTGCTGGTTTGCCGTTCTGATATGGTCCAGACCCTCATGGTGAGGACGGGAAAACGGAGCCCAGAAGACAGACATCCCCTCGTTTGTTCGCCGAGCTCTCCCAGGCGCTGGAGCTGCTCTAGGCTTGGAGGACGCAGCAGTGAGGAAGCAGAGCTGCAGTCACAGAATCTGGGCGGGAGGGGCTCTCCTAAGGCAAGAAATGGCAGGTGCAAAGGCCCTGAGGCAGGAGCGGGCCAGCCGGTCCAGGAGGCTGCAGTCAGGTGTGGGGCAAAGAGTCAGAGGAACTAGATCAGCCCTGAGGGCTGGTGGAGGCCACTCAGGGGCCCGGCTTTTCCTCTGAGGTGCGGAGTCCAGATGGGAGGTTCTGGCCAGGTGGTGGCTGTGGTGTGTCAAGGGGTCTCACCAGCTGTTTAGAGGTAGAGCCGACAGCAGACACTTGCCCATGGGTCCCCCGGGGCGGTCAAGACAGACACGCCAAGGACGGTGCCCAGGAGACGTGTGCCAGGTACCGCGCATGTCCTTGGAGGCCCAGTGTTTCCCGGGCCAGGACTGAGGGTGTGTGTTTGGGGTGGGGAGCCGGGCCACAGGGCCCAGGGCAGAAGGGGACAGTGTGTGGGGAGGGGGAGGTGATGGGCCAGTGGCAGAACTGGGACGGTTCCCGACCCTTATCTTGCCTCTCACTGCATTTCTAAGCACATTTTTTTTTTTTAAATTCCCGTGCTCGGAAGTGCAATTTTGCTGCTGTTGAAATACAATGTGACTTCTCTTTCTCGGTCTCTCTGCTTTAACTGTGTACCCCCGGCTCTGTGCCTCCGTGCTGGCCGGCTTGGAGATGCATAATTTCAGGCTGACACCATAGTAACCACTTAGTCTGATTCAAGATTCCAGTGTCATCCCTGGCCGCGCCTGGATAGCGTGGCGGTGGGGGCAGCATCTGAAGACAGCCCCTCACGCAACAGCGATGACTTCTTTGTCCCCAGGGAAAATGTACACGGAGGGTCGGTGTTGGCCTGGGATCTTAGTTTCCCTCCCTTTGTGGCGACAGGCTGATCTGGGGAACGTGGGTCTGTTCGTTATTTCCCCTCCTGGTTCCCCTCCCCCACGCTGCTGGTGGCAGAGGTGGGGCCGGGCTCCTGCCAGCTGCCGGTGTCTCCCTGGCCGTGGGCTCCCGGGGCCCGAGGCTAGCTGGCACTCAGGGAGTGGCCTCGGGCCGGCCCTGCCTCCCCGCTGCCCAGCAGAGGTCTGGAGCTGCCCCCTCGCCCCACATCCCAGACCCCTCCTTCCTGAGCTTGTGTGGCCCAGCAGGTGAGATTCTAAGGACCACGAGCCCAGCTGGCCAGCATCATCCACTGGGGGCAGGGGGCAGCACCCCACCTTTCCTCCCGCAGCCCAGCTATGGAAGCAGGCCGCCCGGGCACCAAGACGCTCTCCCTGACCCGCACAGCCGCTGCTTCTCTGCTACGTGTCTGGTCGGGAACCACACGGTCACGGGGCCCCCTCCCCGGACTCAGCATCCTGGGTCTCCTGGGACATCCGTGTCCGTGGGGCGAGGCCTCTCTCGCTGTGACTGGCAGAGCAGGGGGGCGGCCAGTCCAGGCAGGTGACCACAGCAGCGCCTCCTCACGCGCCCCGCTTTGTCTCCCGATCGGCCGCCGGCCGCTTCCTCCTGTGAGTTTCAGGAGGGGACGAGGCCGCTGGCTGTTGCAGATTTACTTCCTGCCGGTTTAGCAGAAGGAAACCTTCTCCGGCTTAGCAGGCAGGTGGGTCCCAGGGAGGGTTCTGAGCTGCCCACACTCCTGTCTCCCCCGGCTCGTTACCCCCGACCGGTCACTGTTTCCGGGGTGGTAATCCGTGGTTGGCCTGTCGCAGGTGGCCCGGCTCTGCCAGGGGCTGGGGTTGCGTGTGCACACGTGTGCGTGAGTGCACACACCTGGATGGCTCCCCAGTGCTGCCGACGGAGGAGGATCTCCCTCGATGAGGGAGGTGGTGTTACCACAGAAGGAGGCAGACAAGCGCCGCCTGTCCTGCTGTGGGGGCGGTTGGTCCTGGCCACCCCAAGCCCTCAAGGCTGTTCCCCACACGGGGCACCAGCACAAACTCCCTGAAACAAAGAGCAACCGTGTCACCCATGTGCCCCCAGTCTACCTGCACAGGAGGCTTCCTGGAGCTCCTCCTCCTCTCCCACCCCGGGGCCCTCCTTTCCATCTTCAGCAAAGGCCTGCAGACACCCACTGTGTGCTGGCACGCCGCACCAGCCCCCAGCCCCTGTGTTCTCGGCACTTCCGGGCTGGTGTGGGGGAGAGAGACAGCAAACCAATGATCACACAGTTCTAGGATCACCAACTTCTAGGAAGAGGAAAGGAACTGGGAGAGCACCCCTCAGGGCCTGCAATCAGGGAAGCTCCCTGGAGGAGGAGACACTAACTGAGCTCCTGGATGAGCGAGAGGGCTCTGCAGGGGCAGCAGGGATGTGGGACCACTCCAGGCACATGGCCCGTGTGAGTGCGGTGACAGGGAACAGGCAGCGGTGGTGGGTGCAGGCCAGTGAGGCCAGGGCCAGGCCTCTGTCCAGCTGCTGCTGTGGCTTCAGAAGGTGCCTAAGGTTCCGCCTCCTCCAGGAAGCCCGTGGTGACTCCCAGCCCTTGCTCTCTGAGCATTTATAGGCTGAGTTGCATGTAGTTGTGCACACGTCCATTTCCTTCTTTAGGCTTTGAGCTCTTTGAGGGAGGTGCAGTGTGAGTCCTCACACACAGTGGGGCTCAGGAGATGTTCGGGGAGGTCTGGAAAGGTCTTGTTCAAATGGCACCAGCGTCCTAGGGCTCAGCCAGAAAGACAGGAAGCGCAGCATGGTCCTGCTGGTCCAGGGACGTGGTTTACGTCCCACCACTTCCTGAAGGTCAGGTCACTGGGGCCCAGATTTTATGTCCAGGATAGGGAACCAGAGTCACGATTTCACTGAAATGGTCATGAAGGTGCAATTCAAAAATATTGTGTGTCCAAAAACTACTAAAGATAAAAGCATTTGGCAAGGTAGCAGGATAAAAGATTAACATACAAAACTGAGTTGCATTTCTTTACACCAATAATGAAATAGCAGGAAAAGAAAGTAAAGAAACAATCCCTCTTAAAGTCGCATCCAAAACAATAAAGTACTTAGGAATAAACCTGACCAAGGAGGTGAAAGGCTTATACATGGAGAACTACAAAGCACTGATTAAGGAAATTAAAGATGATGTCAAGAAAAGGAAAGATATCCCATGCTCCTGGATTGGAAGAATCAGTATTGTTAAAATGGCCACACTGCCCAAGGCAATCTACAGATTTAATGCGATCCCTATCAGATTACCCAGGACATTTTTCACAGAACTAGATCAAAGAACCCTAAAATTTATATGGAACCATAAAAGACCCAGAATTGCCAAAGCAACACTGAAGAAAAAGAAATAAGCTGGAGGCATTGCCGCCCAGACTTCAGACAATACTACAGAGCTACAGTCATCAAAATGGCATCGTACTGGCACAAGAACAGACACACGGATCAATGGGAACAGAACAGAGAGCCCAGAAATAAACCCACACACCTACAGTCAATTAATCTTCAGAGGAGGCAGGAATATACAATGTAGAAAGGACAGTCTCTTCAGCAAGTGGTGCTGGGAAAGCTGGACAGCAGCATAGAAATCAGTGAAGTTAGAACCCTCCCTCACACCACACAGAAATAAACTCAGAACACAGAGGTACCTTATGATCCAGCAATCCCACTGTTGGGCATGTATCCGGAGGGAACGCTAATGCGAAACAACACATGCACCCAATGTTCACAGCAGCACTATTTACAATAGCTGAGACATGGAAGCAACCTAAGTGTCCATCAACTGATGACCGGATAAAGAAGCTGGGGAATATTTACACAATGGAGTACTACTCGGCCATAAAAAGGAATGAAATAATGCTATTTGCAGCAACATGGATGGAGCTGGAGATTGTCATTCTAAGTGAAGTAAGCCAGAAAGAGAAAGAAAAATATCATAAATCTTAAAAAAAAGATACAAATGAACTTATTTACAAAACAGAAATAGACTCACAGACATAGAAAACAAACTTATGGTTACTAGGGGGAGAGGGATGGGGGCAGGTTAAATTAGGAGTTTGGGATTAGCAGATACACACGACTACCCATAAAGCAGATGAACAACAAGGACCTACTGCACAGCACAGGGAATTATATTCAAAATCCTGTAGTAAAACATAATGGAAAAGAATATGGAAAAGAATATGTATGTCTAACTGAATCACTGTGCTGTACACCAGAAACACACAACACTGTAAATCAACTACATGTCAATAAAAAAAATTAAAAACAAACAAAAACCCAAATACTGTGTGTCACTTGCCTCCAATCTCGACACACTGTGTTGAGCTGGGAAGAATGACCGGGAAGCCGCGACTTCCACATCTGGGTGAGTTGCGGACACGTGTGATCTCGGCTTCCAGATGCTGAAGGAGGCGCACTGATGGGGCTCCTCTAAGGGAAAAAGCCCACTTTATTATCTTTTGATTCTATTAAAAAATTGACCCCCTCATTAGAGAACATTAGGAAACACTCAAACGTAGAGATGGTAGGGAGGACGGCGGGGGGCGGGGCAGGAATCTGTCCCCGTTTCACTACTGGCAGAATCAGTGAGCCCAGAAGGGCGAGGCTCGTCACCTGCCAGCTTTGGGGCTCCCCTCTCTGAGCGCAGTTCCTGTCTGTGAAATGGGCGCAGGACGGCCATGTGGGGCCTGGCTCAGGAGGGGCTCTGGGAGCAACAGCTGTGAGTGCTCAGCTCTCTCCATGTTGCTAGAAACACTTTTTAACCACATTTTTAAAAGCCTTTCTACGGTGGAGGTTCTGAGACCCAAAAAGAGCCACCTTCTACTGCTGCTTTGAGGCCGGCTGAGTGGCTGCACCCTTGGTGACCTGGGTGCCCTCGGCTCCCCAGATCCCCACTCCTGGCCAAGGGCAGGACAGCCCCGGGATCTGGGCTGCGCTGTGGGCTCTCCCGCCCCCACCTCTGGAGGAGAGAGCTGGCCTCCTGCAGACAGAGGTGTGGGGGGGGACGGTTGTGGCAGGATGCACTTGGCCTGTTTCCTAGGAAACCCAGCCGGGAGGACGGAGGCGCTGTTGGCTGCTCCTGGGCGGCTCGGGCACAGGAGGGGGCCGGCAGCTGGCCTTGAGCTGCTGCTGCTGCTCCCGCTGTGGCTCCTTCTCCACGCCTCCCGCTAGGTGAAGGAAGGAGGGGCCGCGGGGCTGTGATTCCTGAACACCGCGTGGGCTCCGCCTGGGCCCCGTCCTGAGCCTCCCTGGGCACTGCCCCGCCAGCCTCCTCCCTGCGGGCCAGCCCCTCCCTCGGGTGGGCTGGCTGTCCTTGCCCCTGGTGGCTCCTCAGACACAGCCCGCATCAGCTTCTGCCCCAGCGAGAGTCCCTGGCTCTCCTGCTTCCTTCCTTCCCGACCCCGGGACACCCCCAGAGGCCTGGGCAGCCCCCTGCAGGGCCAGTACTGGGGAGTCACTGTCTGTTTCACCTCAGCGGTGCTCGATGTCCCGCGTCGCCCGGGGCAGCAGCGCTCCTCTGTCCGCCCGCTCCTGGCAATAAGGGCAGCGTAGGTGCTGTTTCCACGCTCCTGGTTTGTGGCACGTGCGTCTCTGCCCATCACCTCCGACCTCCACAGCAACTGGGCGTGATGCCCATCGTGCAGAGGGTGAAACTGAGGCGGGGAGCCCACGACTCCACAGCAGGCAGAGCCGGGCTGCTGGCCAAGCTGCTTGTTTTTGGACGAGACCCCACAGATACCAAGGTCAGTCCACAAGAACAGGGCGCCATGGGGCTGGGGTGTACTGGGTCCGGCAGCACAGCTCTTCCACATCTTGACCTTCGACTCTCAGCTCTGGTCCCGGGAGAGACCGCGGGAGAACCCGGATCCGCTCCGGGGAGAAGTAAACCGCAGGTTGTCAGCTGCGATTACTGAAAGCCGCCGCCTCGTGCGGGCTGCTATTTTTGGTGATCTCTGTGACCAGCTCTGCAGAGAAGGCACTATAAGTCTCTGTTTGAAGGAATTGTCATGACTTGTATAAATGTGCATTAATGAGCTATGTCCTGGCCAAGACACGGGTTTCTCCTTAATGTTGAGCTGATTTGCAGGAAGCACCTGCATACTGGAAGCAGAGGGACCTCGGGGCCCGGGTTTGGTTCACGCACAGCTGCTCCTGCTTGGGTGGGAAGGCTGGGGCGTCTTGCCATCGTGCACTGCCCTGGCCGCGGTCAGAGCCCGCCCCTCCTGCCCGCCCTTCGCCTCCCGCAGGGGCCCACGGAGCCTGGGCCGCCAGGGCCTGGCAGAACCAACTGCTTGGGTGTGAGTTCCACAGCAACCTGGGAGCACGTGGCTGTGCACAAGCGGCTTCAGTTCTGGAGTCTCAGTTTCCCCACCTGTTAAATGGAGCCACGTGTGAGCCCAGAGCCGGCGAGCTGCGTGACCACTGGGGCAGGGACCCCGCGGGATGGGTGGGACTTAGGACCGGCTCCCCCACCCCTGCCCCGGCTCCGGGCGCAGTGTCAGGATGTTTACAGATTTTACTTTGGCTACCATCCTCTCCCAGCTTCCCCTCCGTGGGGATTCTGGCATTTTCCCTGGGGAGCACTCTCCGGGACCCTGAGCAAGTGGCCTGGAGTGTGTACTTGGAGAAAAGCACCGCAAGGAATTCTGACACGTTTCCTCCCGTACTGAGAGCCACTGACACGGAAAAAAACTGACGAGAGACAAAAAGCATCTGCAGAGACGTCGGATGCAAACATGGCCTGAAGTCTTAGCTTTTGCAGGAGGCTCAGACTCTGGGGACAGGAGGGGCGGGGAGGGAGGGGGCAGCCCCGGGCCTGCTCGGCCGAGGCTGGGGATGCACAACACCGCTCACGCAGCCCCCAGGCTTGGAGCCAAGGGCCCAGATCAGAAGCCGGGTCCGGCCCCTGGCTTCGGAAGAAGGGCCCCTGGGATGCTCCCTTAGACCCCCTCAGACCGGGGCTTGATGCCTGGCCCCGAGTGTGGGTGCTGCTCCAGCTCTGTCCCCCGAGCCCCACCTGGGGGCCACACTGGGGGAGACCCTGCAGGCAGTGAGGGGTCTTCGTAACAATCCACATGAGAGATGTGGCCTGAAGGGGGAGGCAGCGGGCATGGGGAGGATGGCCTGGCTGGAATGAGATTCACCCACTTGTGAAGGATGTGGGCAAAGGTTTGCAGGGGGCTCCGATCATTAACCGGGGCCCCTGGGCCATTCACTGAGGAGTTCCCAGGGCTTCACAGTTTCCATGGGGCTGGGGTGGGGGACGGCTGGGGGCCCAGCCCGTACACACTGTACCATCTGGATGCTTCCCCTTCATCGGGAAGGGGGGGGCGGGCGGGGCGGCCCTCTCAGCCCAAGCCTTGCTCTTAATTCTCTATCCATCCTCCAGACCCAGCCCCTGCTCCTCCAGGCCCCGGTGCTTCCCCGCCCCCAGCCCAGCCCCGCACAGAGATCAGCCTCTTGACAAGCGTTAGCTCCGCCAGAGTGGAGGGAATTTATCCGCTTGGCTGGCCCTGCTCCCGGCCCCGGAGGACCATGGCGCCTTCAATTACTCCAGGTGCAAATTCATTTCATCCAGATTCTCGGGACGGCTGTAGACAGCTGTGCTCTGGCTTTATTGCAAAATGCATTATTTTCCCTCCTCTCTCAAAAATATTTATCTATGCTAATTTAGCACAGGAGCCAGCTAAGTTCTGCATGGGGAATTGCCCTATTAATTCTGCCGCCTGGAAACACTGCACCCGGCTGCAGAGACGTCTCCCTCCACTGCCCCTGGCTGCAGGGCAAGGCCAGGCGGCCTCCTCCCTCAGACTGGACCCAGGGCTGGAGTGGGAGCCGCTGCCTGGCTGGCCACTGGAGCGGGGCCGGGGGCCTGTGTCGCACATGTCTCCTTGACAGATGGAAGAAAAACAACCCTTTGTGTTTGGGAGACCTGGTGGGAAGGGCTAAGACTTTCAAGGTGACAGACCTGGATTCCCTTCTGATGCAAGCACCACCATCACCCGCTGGGTGGCCTTGGGCAAAGGATGAACCTCTCTGAGCCCCAGTTTCCGCATCTATGGAATGACGCCGGTGGCCTTGCAGGGAGGCTGTCAGCGTCACTCACGTGATGCTCGCAGAGCCGCAGGCACGAGGCAGGTGCGTCACGGATTCATTGCTGATACTGCTGGTTTGCACAGCCACGCCGTCTAGAGACGGCTTTCACCGTTTGCCCGAGTTAGGCGTTCTGTTTCCCACCTTGCGGATGAGCAAACTGCCTGCCTGACACCCCAGGTGGGTTCTCAGCCGCCCCCGTCCAGCAGACCTGACGTGCAGCCCTGGTCCCAGCCCGTCAGGGACCACTGTGCGGGCGGCAGTGCACACCCCCAACCCCAGGTTCGCAGACTGGAGCCCCAAAGGTGGTCCTGGATGCCTCCTTCCCCCACCATCCGGCCAACCCCCACCCCCTCCCCCGCATCTTTCTTTTCACGACGTCTCCCGCCTGGGAGACTGCGGTCATCCCGACTTCCATTTTTGCTGCCCTCCAGCCTATTTTCCATGCAGCTGTGATCCTCTTAAAATATAACCGGGGTCATGTCATCAGCTGTGCAAGCCTTCGGTGGCCTTCGTGGCACTGACAGGGAAGCCGGGCTGCCCCTCGGCTGCGTCTGGCTGGTGGCCGCTCTGCCCTGAGGTTCCTCCGTCAGCCCGGGTCCTTTCCCCGACCCTGCCTCTGCTGGGCTCCACCCACGTCAGGACCAGTCCCGACCCCGCCTTCCACAGCGCACACCTGGCCCTGACACCTGTCACCAACTCCTTTGTTTCTGTCTCGTCCAGTAGCAGCCGCCTAACACCCGCTCTCCCCGCCTCTCTTCCTAACAAGGCCGCGTAGGGTTCAAGTACCTGTCCTCCAGCCCTGGGAGCGGTGGGTCTAAACCCATCGCCGTGACCCGAGTCCTCAGGCCACTGACTGCTTTAGGAACCCAGGAGACCCCAGCCCACCAAGGAGATGCGAGGCCGCTTCTGGAAGGTTGTAGCACTCGTACTTTCCCCCTTGTCGAGGTGTAACTCACTCGCACAGACTCCAACCACCCTTCTAAGGGGGCAGCTGGGGGAGCTTTGGCAGAGTCATCGGCCGCGGAACCAGCACTACGCACACGCTGCAGGACGGGGCGGCGGCCGCCCCAGACTTCCCGGGGCCTCAGCGCTCAGCATCCCGCACAGCTCCCGGCCACCCCTGAGCTGGTTTCTTTTCTGACAGCCGTGTCAGTGGCATCTCACAGTATGCAACCCAGCTTCCTTCTTTGCAAACTGAGATTCTGCCTCATCGGCTCAGGATGTCCTAACGTCTGCTTATTCATCTTCCAGTCGAGGGACTTCTGGGCTGTCTCCAGTTTTTGGTGACTAAGAATAAAACTTCCACAGACGTTCCTGTAGGTCTGTGGACGTGTGTTCCCGCCACCCTGGTGAACACCTAGGAGGGGACTGCCAGGTCACCCGTAGACAGGAGGGCCTCTCACGTCCTGCTGGGTCACCCGTAGACAGGAGGGCCTCTCACGTCCTGGGAAGTTGCCAGCTCTTCTCCAGAGGGGCCGCTCTACTGCGCCCGTGCCCAGCGGCGTCTCAGTGTAGCCGCTCCACATCCTTGCGAGCCCTCGGTGTTGGGAGTTCTGTTTCGGTAAATCCCAGCTGCTCTACTAAGTGTATAGCATTGTCACCTTGTGGTTTTAATTTACACGTTCTTAGAGACAAATGAGTTTGGGCATCTTCTCAGGTGTTACTAGTGTCTGCTCAAATCTTGTGGCCGTTTTTAAAGTGGGTTATTATCTTTCTTATTGTTGAGTTTTGACTGTTCTTTATATATTCTGGACCCAGGCTCCTATCAGGTACATGATTTCTGTCAGTCTTTGCATCCTCCTACCTTTCAAAGAGCAGAGGTTCCTAATGTTGATTAAATCCATTCTTTTACAAAAGGAACTGTGATTTTGGCTTTGACTCTACGGAATCTTTCCTTAACTGAAATTCACGAAGATTTCTCCCTTTTCTTCTAGAGGTTTCACTGTTTTAGGCTTGCATTTAGGCCCACGTTCCATTCTGAGTTAAGTTTTCAGAGAGTTCAAGGTATGGACTGAAGTCATTGTCATTCTTTCTTCTTTTTTTTTTTTTTTCACATGTGATGTATAACCGTTCCCGTCCCATTTGCTGAAAAGACTATCCTTTCTCCACTGAATTGCCTCTGCTCCTTTGTTAAAAATCAATTGACCATAAGTGTGTGGGTCTATTTCTAGACGCTCTGTTCTGATCCACTGATCTGTGTGTCTGTCCCTTTTCCAGTACCACACTTCTTGGTAACAGTAGCTGTATAATAAGCCTTGAAGCCAAGTAGCATGAGTCTTCCAACTTGTTCCTCTGTTAAAAAATTGCTTTAAACATCCCAGTTTCCTTGCCTTTCCGTATCAATTTCAGAACCAGGTTGCAGATTTCCACAAAAATGCCACTGGGATTTTATTGCAGTGCGTGCATAGCTCAGTCAAAGGAGAACTGACATTTTAATGACAGTGAGTCCTCCAATCCAGAAATACACAGCTTTCTACTTTTTCAGGTCTTTGATTTCTTTCATCAGTGTTTTTAGTTTTCAGCATGCAGATTTGCAACAGTATTTTGTAAGATTTATGCCTAAGTGTTTCATAATGTTTGATGCCATTGTAAATGGCATTTTTTAGTATCAATTTCGAATTGCTCAGCTGTAGCATATAAAAACATAGCCCCTGCATGCTGGCCTTGTGTCCTACAATGTCGCGGAGTGCAATCACTAGCTCTAACAACGCCCGTTTAGATTCTTCAGGACTTTCTACGTTGACAGTTACATCACCTGCATCCTTTGAACCTGTGTGCCTTTTCCTTCTGCTTCTTGCTTTACTGCATCGGCTAGGAGCTCAGGACGATGCTGAATGGAGGCAGTGAGGGGACATCCTTGCCTTGTTCCTCGTCTTAGGGGAGAGCACTCAGTGTTTCACCAGCAAGTATGATGTTAGATGGAGGTTTTTCGAAGACTCCCTTTTATCAGATTGAGGAAGGTTGTAGTCGTGCATGGATGTTTTACTATTCTAAAAGGAGCCAGAAGGCAGGAACTCCTTTTTCCTTCTGAACATTTTTGTATCTGGTTATGATGTCTGGAACTGTGGCAGTCATTTTGTGACCATGAGGAGAGCGAGCCCGAGGAGCCAAGGTAACCAACTGATGATGGAAGAGTGAAAAGACAGCAAGGACCAGGGTCCTTTCCATCGCTGGCTCACTGAATTGACAAGTCCCAGACCCTCTTCTACAGACAGAATTCTTATTATGTAGGAAAACAGGAAATCAAATAGCCTTATTATCTAAGCCTTGGAGTGCTGGGGTTTTGTTCCTTGCAGTCAGCAGCCACTGATTCATACCAACACTTGAGGGAAAGTCAGCAGGATGGTCTGGGTTCAAAATCAGGCTTCTGTCTTGGAGTGAGAATACAGAAAAGCAGAGGAGGAACAGCCCAGAGCCGGGGAGGCTGGGGGAGCCTCGCTCACAGCCCCCACGGGTCCAAAGCCCAGTCTCTGCTGCAGGAGTGACCTCTTTTCCTACCTCGGGTAGCAACCTGCGAGACCGGTTCTTTAGTCATCAACCCCGTTTCAGAAGATCAACCACAGAGACTGCGACAGGGAATGAGAACACACAACGCGTGCAAAACCCCGGGCGAATCTGCTCTGTGCCTAGGAATGAAGCTCCTTTGCAGTCGGGTGTTTCAGTGGGAGAGCACGTCAATTGAGGTGCTGGCGTTCAGGCTGGGGGGTGGCAAGCGGAGTCAGCACACCCCTGCACCTCGTGGAGCTGCCCGGTGGAGCCAGCAGTGGGGCGGGGAGGGGGCGGGCAGACCCTCGCCATCACCCCTCCCCACCCCGCACGAGAGCACGTGAACCCCCCACCTGTAGTCCTCACGCCTCTTCGGCTCCCGTGGCTGGACGGCCTCTCAGACTCTCCAGGTCTGTTCCTGACCCTGACCGCTTTGAGGAGCCGGTCAGGAATCCACGGAAGCTCCGATTTCGGGAGGACGAGCACGAGGTGCACTCTTCTCGTCCCGTCTCTTCAAGGCTCCCGGCTGTCAACCATCACTGACGGCGACCTTGACCGCCCGGCTGAGGCCACGCGGGTTTCTCATTTACGAAGTTATTCTTTCTCCTCCTGAGCTCTCTGCAACGAAGGACAAACATATTTTTATGCCCATTTTATGGAGGGGAGACCGGCGCTCGGCCCTGGAGGTTCTGGCCCCGCGGCCAAGCTGGCATTCAAGCCACACGGTTTGATGGAGTCTTTCTGAAAACAGCCACACAGTGGCCTCTTGAAGGCACTGAAGGGCGCTCAGCGGGCAGGGCAGGCCCTGGAGGCGGGGGCGGGGCGGCGCCCAGGAAGCCCCGCTGCCTGCGAAGCCTGCGCACAGGCCGCCTTCACCCGGGACGGGTGCTTCACGGGTAAGTAACTTCCTCCTGGGTTTGGCGCTGCCTGTGCTGTTCTCCTACATGGGACACAGCTCCTGATCTCCCCGGGGTGGAGGGGCGCCCTCCCGTTGAGAAGTCGGCGTGGTGGGGCCCTCAGTCGGCCACAGGTGGACGTGAGGCTCCAGCCCGCTCCCTGGGGGCTCAGGGGCGCCCCCCCACCCGCTGTGCTCCCACTAGAGGGACGTTTCCAGGGGAGGAAAGGGGGCCCCTCCCTCTCGCTGTGGCGGTTCCCACGTCGGAGCTCTGGCTGTGGTCTCCTTGCTGGCAGCCCAGCCCCACTGGCAGCAGCCTCTCATCCCAGGGCCTCTCTGGTCCCAGAAGTGGCGGCAGCTCCCCTGGGCTCATCTTGGGCACGTGGGCTCCTCAGGGGCCCTCCAGCTGCAGAGCCACCCCCTTGTGAAATGCCGTCTGTTGGAAGGACCTGGAGTGGTTTCTGCCTTCAGGAGCGATGCACATGGCGCCCGGCTGGATGGATGCTTCCAGACACGCACAGTTCCCACGGCCTCAGTGTCCACCTCCCCGAGGCCTGGCCGTCCAGCTCCTCTAGAGCCTTTTCTTGGGTTCTTTCTGGCTCTGATTTCTGTTTCTGTCTCTTGAGGCCAAAGGATTGCAACTTACATGAGAAGTTTTTCCATTTGGAGCATGGTCTCTGAATAACTGGCGAAAAATGACACTTTCCTGGTGAAAATGCAACCACAAGGCTATTTGCCTCTCACCTGCCTTCTCTCCCCAGGCCCTCCCCAGAGTCACAGCATCACTCTTGCTCTGTAAGTGCTGCGGTGGTTTTGGTTTGGTCCCAAACATCGTGGACGTGGGGGGGTGGGAGCCCCGCGAGCCACTTGCATATCTGGGAAAACAGACACACGAGACGCCGAGGCTGGGGTCTGTCGCCTCCTGGGGGCAGGAGCTTGGACACCCCGGGAGCTGGGAGATGAGCCAGGAGGGTCCTGCACCAGCTCCATCAGAGAGGGGGCCGCGCCCCGCCAGACCGTGGCACAGGGGCCGGGAGACTTTTAGCAGCGATGGGACAGCGGAGCAGGTCAGTCCCCGGAGGCGAGGTTGCACAGGCCAAGTTGGACCCTGCCTCCACGACTTCCCGGAACCTTGGGCAGGTTCCTCTGAGCTGCAGGGAGGTACCATTAAAATGCAAACGAGAGTGATAAAGACCGCCCCCCGCAGGGCTTCGAGAGGGCTCTGTGAGAGGGCACTTCAAAGCTCAGCTCGGCTTGGTCGGAAGCGGGCACCTTTTTTTTCATTAACGGTGGCACTGCCGGTTTGGTATTAACTGTAGAGCCAGGCCACCAACCATCAATACACACACCTGACCCATGCGAGCCCCCACCCCCGCTGCAACCCCTCAGGCTGAGGGGATCCCCACCAAAGGCAAAAAGACCCACCGATGAGGAGGTCTTTCTGAGTCCTGGAATCGGTGAGGGACGCAAGGCAGTCGCTCTGCAGCCAGCCAGAGGGGGCTGGGGGCCGGGCGTCTGGGAAGCTGGTTCCTTCACTCAGAGACACTGGCTGGTGAGCGTGGAGCCAGGATCCAGCCCAGAGACCACGCCCTCAGTGACAGACGCCCACAGGACGTGGAGGGGGAGGGCGTCCCGCCCAGCCGCGAGAGGCCAGGCTCTGGTGCCCGGGACAGCGGCGCTCCCTCCTTCCCCCGGGGATGGGCGACCCCAGCTGAGCCCGCGCCGCTCCAGCCTTCTGGGAGCTGCCCACTGGGCTTCCCAGGCCTCCCTTCCCTTCCCTGAGCCTCCACCGTTACTTCTCTGGGGATCTTGACAGTAGATGAAGTGACAAGTCTTTGTGCTTAATTAAGACACATTGTCCCACCAATTGGGATGCGGGAAATGGCTGGGCTGTTTTACAAATAGAAACAATTCTTGTTCATTTATCCCTTAATTGAGGCAACAAAGGGCTCTGGAAAACATCCATCAGAAACACATTCATGTTCCTCATCAGAGAGGATTGGGTTTAGGGCCACACAAAGGCAACAGCAAACGTTCCAATCAGGAGTCACACAGACAGAGGGAACAAAGGCCCGGGAGCACCAGCGCTGCAGCATTAGCCCCATTACACAGCTGATGGGGCGGGAGCAAGCTTTCTGGCCTCCGGCCAGCTGTTCTCTTAGCCTCTTCTTACCCCTTCCACTTCCCAGTACCAGAGAGGGAGGGGCAAGAAAGGAAACTTTCAGACCCCCTGGAAACGTGGCCAGAGTGGGGTAGGGACGGCCTGGCGGAATGTCTTCGGGGTCGAGAGTTACAATCCGGATTCCAGATGTGGCCTGCCTATAACAGTCACCTCCCTCTTTTCGGTCACTATGCTTCTTGTGATATAATTTAAGGTGCAAGGCAGCCCTGTCTCAGTGTCAGTTTATGGCTGGCCAAAGCCCCTGGACTGTTTTTATAGGACTTTTTTTCAGGCTGGGTTGTCTTCTTACAGCTGCACAACTGAATTTTGGGGTCCAAGTTAGGAGCCTGCATTTGTCCCATTGGTCCCCGCCTTACTGTCCTGTCACTCAGTGGAGCTGGCGAAGGTGGCCGCTGAGACCACATCAAGGCTGCTGGGCCCACTGACGTCCTTCAGAGTCCAGTGACCCCCATTGCTGGGCTCTCAGACGTCTGCCTGTGATCCCTCAACAGATAAAGGACACTCTTTACTGGGCATGTTTCCCCTAACACACTAATGCCCCCAGGGAATGCTCAGGCTGGCTTGTTTCAGCCCACCTTATCAGAGTCATAAACCCCACCGCCCTGCACAGACCCTAAACTTCTTACGTCACCTGCAACCAAGCAGAGACTTGTGCACAAGCCGAGCAGGCACCTTGTGACTGAGCTTATAAAACACCCCAACAACGGGCCCTCGGCGCTCCCACAGGCACCACTCGCCTGTGTGGCTCGCTGTTGCCTATGACAATGTACCCTAATAAACTCCTATTCTTATGTTTAACCTCTGGTAAATTCTTTTACCGACCTGCACATCGCCATGTTACCAACGGGCCACCCTGTTGTCGCCCACAACACAGGCTGCTCCTGGTGGGGACCGGCCGGCCTCTCACCTCCCCTGGGGGCTGAGAGGAAGAGAGACTGGGGCATTCACGGCAGGAAGGGCTGTTCCTCCTTTTAGTTTTATTTCCCTCTCTGGTCAGGACATTGCTGGCCATTGTACAAAACCTGGAAGCCACCAGAAAGCACAAAAAGCAGCAGTGCGTGAATTAATCCCACTGGACCCGTCAATTTCTATGAACGTTCTGTCTGCTTCCTTCCAGCCTTTCTGGGACCTCAACTTTACCGTGTCTTTTTTCCCCCAGCACTTCCGTTCACATGATTGAAATCTCTCCCGATTCATCCTCCTAACGACTGCACAACGTCCCCTCACACGGGTGCGCTGTAAGTTCTGCCATGATTATCACCGAACATTCGGATTGTTTGCGATTCCCCACTGTTACGAATGAGTCTGTCCCGACCGTCTCTGTGCACAGAGCCCCCAGGTTTAGTTTTCAGTGACTTCCTTAAGATCGATCCCAGAGGTGAGATTTCAGGAATGACCCCACAACGCCTTCAAGGTGACCTCCAGGTACTGCCAGGTTCCTGTCCAAAAAGGCTGCAGGTTATTATGGTGGCTGGTCCAGGGTTAGGGTTTCTTTGGGAGAAAGAAGTCTTTGCTTTGGAATCAGCAGCGTGTGTGTGCACGTATGTGCACACCGTGCATGTGTGGGCATCTGCGCAGGTGTGTGCGCGTGTGTGTGTCGGGGCGTGGAGGGGAGGAGTTACCACATACCCAACACGTTCATCTAGCTTTGAGGAGGGGCAACATCCCCACGTGCCCCGCCCCCGCCTGGTCAGCTTACTTAAAGTTCAGCTCAGGCAAGGCTGTGTGATCAGATGTCGGCCGCCTGCTTCCCCCCACCCCCACCCCCCAGCACCTTCTGCACCCCTCAGCCCTCTGGTTACGCTCAGCTCGGACCTCAGTCCCTCCCCTCCTGACAGCCCAGCCCTGGCTCCTCCTGTATGTGTCAGCATCCAACTGCCCACGCCCCTCGAGGGTCTCTTGCTCCACAGCCATCCCAGCTGGGCTCCAATCCTGGCTCTCAGACACGGAAACAACCTAAGTGCACATTGGGAATGAATAGATTTATATTTAGTGGAATATTATTCAGCCTTAAAAAGTGAGGAAATCCTACCGCTGGGACAGCATGGATGGACCTGAAGGGCATTATGCTACGTGACAGAGAAAGACAAATGCATATCTCATTTCTATGTGGAATCTAGAAAATCTGCCAAACTCACAGAAAAAGAGATCAGACATGTGGTTAACAGAGGTGGGGTGGGGGAAGGGGGAAAGGGAGGGAAGCGGCCGAAAGGTAGAGACATTCCAGTTACAGGAGAGCTAAGTCCGGGGATATCGCGTCTGGCTCGGTGACCGCAGTTACTGCTGCCGTACGACCTACAGGAGGTTTGTTAGCAGGGTCGGTCCTAAGACTTCTCATCACAAGGGGAGATCTCTGTCCTTCTATTGCATACGAGCTAACGGACGCTAGCCGAACCCGTCACAGTAACCATTTCACAGCATGCTGCACGCCTCTAATGTACACGGTGATGTTTATTTCCCAATAAGCCCGGGAAAAGGTGCCGGCCCCCCCGCCCCCTGTGTGAGCTGGGCCAGCTGCCCCACCCACTGTGCCTCAGCCTCCTCATCTGTACATGGGGTAAAAATCGTGCCTGCCTCACGGCTGTCAACAGCATCACACGAATGAAATGCAGGTACAGGGCCCAGCTCCAAGCCTGGCGCACGCTAGATGCTAATTTCTCTTCAAGCCACCCCTGACATGGAGGGAATTCTGTGAGTTTATGAAAGTTCCGGGTCCTCCTGGGGAGCTGGTGGGCTCCCCCCGTCCCCACTGCGTTTCCAGAGACGCAGCCCCCTTTCCACATGACTCAGATTCTGATGTGCAGATGGGGGCCACCAAGTGCTCTGCTACCTCCTGCCCCTCTGAGCACAGAGCCACCCCTCAGCCTCGCCTGGTCGGGCTTCGGGGACATGGTGGGCAAAGATGTGCTGGCAGGTGGATTCCCAGTGTAGCTGGCTCCTGCCTCCCCAGGCAGAGAGGAGACACCCCCATCAGATGTGACGACTGCCCCGGGGAGGTGCCACGGACCCTCCCGGCTGGGACGCTGCTGCCCTGGCCTCGGCTGGACCAACTGGGTCTGTCTAGGGAATCAGGCACGCAGGGGATGGGGGCTCACAGGTGAGCCACCCCCTAAACCTTTCTGATGTCCAGGACAAAGCCACCCCACACTGCTCCCTTGAATCTCACCTGGAGTCTAACTCCCACCGGTCAGGGTTGCCACTCTCTCTGTCTGAGCAGAAAGAATCCCCTCCAGGGGTCTGAGTGACCACAGACCCGCTGGCAGGGCAGGGGGCAGCTCTCTGCTGGACCTTCAGGGGGGACCCACGTCCTTACTCCAGAACTGCCCCTGTGCGGTTCCAGGTCCCCCTGCGTGAGAATGGGTCAGACACTAACCCCGGAGGGTGGCTCTCAGGACCACGGGCTCCTGCTGGCCAGCTCCAGCAGCCCCGCTCCACCCCGCTGAGCCCCGGCCACAAGCACCCGTGACCTGCAGGACACAAGCAGGGCTGGCAGGCATGCGAGAGGGCCCCCTCCCCACCCTCCCCGCCCACCCCACCCTCCTCAGCTGGGCCTGGTTGAGCCTTGCGAGGGTGGCACTTGGTGGGCAAGGTGGGGTAGGCCTCGGCGGGTCCACACCAAGCACCCCTCCCTTCTCCTCCCATAGAGTGTTTTTCCCACAGCCAGGTCCCCCACACTCTTACCTTCCAGTGTCAATGCTTTTGAAACTATTTCTTCCAAACAGAGACAGTGCCTTTCCCAAGAAGTGTTCTAGGATGAAAAGATTTTCCATCTCATTACCGGTCTAATTGCTCTCTCCTCCTTTTGTTTGCAAGCAATAGAAACTTACACAGACCGGCTTAGGCAAGGAAAGGAATTCACTGGTTCATGAAGCTAAAAAGTCCGGTGTGGACGTTAGGCGTGGCTGGATCCAGGTGTTCAGCGAAGTCACCAGCTCTCTCTTTTTCTTGTTCCTCTCCTTCCTCTGTGTTTGAGCTACTGCTGGTTTGGACTGCTGCCACAAAAGTGCCTAGACTGGGTGGCTTAAACAACAGGTGTGGGTTTCTCACAGCTCCGGAGGCTGGGAGCCAAGGTCTAGGCAGATCGGTGTCTGGTTTGTGGAGCCAGTCTTCTCCCATGTCCTCACCTGGCGTGGGGAGGAGGACAAGCCAGCTCTCCAGTCTCTTCTCATCAGGCACTGGTCCCATCACCAGGGTGCCACTCTTGTCACCTGGTCATGACATTCCCGAAGCCCCACCTCCTGATGCCGTCAGGCCCGCACGGTGCCAGAACTCCCTCTTCCTGACACCTTTGCTTCCTCTGCTCCGGCCATCACACAGCCCTTGGGATGCTCTTTCTAAAATGTGGGTGTGACCTCATTCCAGGCACAAAACTCCCTGTTGCTGCAGGCCAGCTCCTAGGCTTGGCCCTCTATTCTAAATTCACCCCTGGGACACCGGCCAGTCGCTGGGCATACAGCCGGCCGGGCCGTCCTGCCCCTGGGCCTTTGCACATCCTGCCCCTGCACCTGGGAGCCCCTGGCAGGGCCTCCCCTCCGCCTCCCTGGTCTGTTCTTGCACAGCATTGGCCCCCATTCTGTTCTGGAATCGCCTTCTCCTTGTCTGTCTGACCCTCTCTCGGTGGCGGTGTTCTAGGTACTACCGCTGGGTGACAGAACACTCCCAAATCAGTGTCTCATGACAACGGTGGTCACCATATTATCTCTCATGGGAAGTGCCTGGCCGGGCAGTGCTGTTGGATGCTTCTCACGTGGCTGCTGTCAGATGGAGAAGCAGGAGCGGGGCTGGGGGGTGGGAGCCGGAGCAGTGGCCTGTGTCTCTCCCTGTGTGGCCTCAGGGCCCCTGCCTGTGTCTCTGTGCCTGGCTGGCGGGGCTTCCTCTCAGCGAGGCGGCCTGGGAACGGTCCGCCCACCTGGTGGGTCAGGGCTGCTGGGAGGGAGGGGAGGATGCAGCACCTCCTGCGATCTCGCCTCGGAAGCCGAGCATCACCTCTGCCTCAAGTGTTGGCTGAAACAGCTGCAGAAAACCCGAATCACAGTCCCTGGAGGAAGAGCACGTGGGGCAAGAGGTCTCTTGGGGCCCATCTGCACAGGGCGACGGTGGGGACCCACCTCGGGCCCCAGCAGCACCGAGCAGGGTCAGGCCCAGGCACGCCCGGGGGAGCCTGCTTTTCCCTGAGGAAATCACAACGCCACCTCAGTGAAAGGTAATTCTGACCCTCACAGCATCTCAAGGTCAAGGGTGCCTTCTGAGAACCCTCCTGGTCCGCCCTGGCCACGCCCCCGCCCCGCCCCGCCCCGCCCCCTGGTCCGCGCCAGGCTGGCTCCCGCCCCACCTCCCCCGGCCCTGGAGAGCTGGGCTGGCTGCAGGCTCCGGAGAGTCCCTCCTCCTGCCCCAGGAGCTGCCGGAAGGGCCGCGCGGCCCCGAGAGCGGTGGGAGGGGCACAGAGGACCCGGCCTTGCCCAGAGTGGATCTCGGCCCCACTGCTTTCGAGCCGGGAGCCCCCGACACACGGCTTAACCCGAGTCTCCGTCTCCGCACTTGCAAAACGGAGATAACAATCCCCTCCCCCGGAGCGCGGCCAGGATCGATGCGGATAATAGATGAGAAAGTGCGGGGACTGAGGAGTTCTCACCCGGCGCCCCCGGCCCCACGCGGGATTTAATGAGAGCTGGCTGCTCCCTGGGATCTTTAATTAATTGTCCCAGCCCCACAGCCCCCGTGCCAGCAGATTAAGCAGGGCCGCGGCAGGAAGCAGGCTTTGGATGCAAATGCCTGGAGCGAGGATTTCTGCGGGTGAAACGGCTGACAGGGTGGTTTCAGAGCAGCTGCGTCCACGCTGCCCGGGGATCAGCCTCTGCACCCTTGGCAGAACCAGCGCAGCGGGACGGGCCAGCCCTCGGAGACCCATCCCGGGTTCTGGGGGTGGGGGGTCAGCCACCTGCCAGCCCCAGACCGGAGCAGGAGAAAGCAGTGGCTGGGCCCAGCCTTCCTGGCCAGGCCTGTAGCCAGCCAGCACCCCCAGGGCCCCTCCAGCGACCCTCAGGCAACCTCCAGATACACCTTCAGGCAACTTCTGGGCGCTGTCCACAGTCCCTGGCTGCTTTGTTCCTGAGGACAGAGGCCTGGCCCTCCTGCCCCCGTCAGTTCCTGCCACTGTGCTGCGCCCTCTCCGTGATACCCTCCCCTGGCTGTCCCAGCAGGACTGTCTGGGCCTCAGCTCAGCTGTTTTCCCTCCAGAGCCTCCCTTGCCCGGCTACCCGGCCCTGGTGCTGGGGTGCCGCCCTCCACGGCCTCTGTGTGGGGAGGTGTCCTTCACCTGCTTTCGCCAGTCTGTAGGCCCGTGGGGGTGTGGCCGGCCGTGGCCCCCACGGAGCACCCATCAGGACCCTAGGAGAGCCCTGGCCCAGGTCCGCAGCAGGAGCGGGTGGAAGGTGGCGCTGAGCCGCTCCGGACCTGGAGGCAGAGTGTCCCCAGAGCCGCCCTGAGTCAGGGAGGTGGCCAGGCCTTGACGCACCCGCATGGTCAGTGACAGGACGTGGGCCGGGAGGGCAGGCCTGGAGGCGGCGTCTGCAGTGGACACCGAGGGCACCTGCTGACGGCCCCCAGCGGCTGAGACAGCCAGGAGGGGTCTGGGCACACACTTGAGGCCACCACGGAAGGGTGGCACCTTGACCTCTGAGAGAACGCAGTGCTGTAACCTGGTGGGAGCTCAGCAACCACGTGGCAAATAAATGACCGAATAGACGTGGGTCCTACGTAGCACTCCAACTCTGAAACCCCCTTGTAGCCCGTGTCCAAGTGCCTGCCCCATGGGAAGAGACCAGCACATCATGAAGCCGGACCCTCGCTAAGAGCTTGTCCCCGCAGCCTTGCCGGCCGGCCCTCTGCTCTGTGCTGTGGGTGAAGGGGTGAAGCCTCGGGCCCAGGACAGCTGCTGGCGCCACCCTCCTCCTCCACGGTGCTGGGATTTGGACCCTGGCCCGAGGTCTGGGCTGGACCTTTGGTCTGGCACCGACAAACCTGGCCTGTGCTCAGCCCGACACCCCTGGGGCCACCGTCTCTCCAGGACCCTGGGCCAATGCCCTTGGCCTCAGTGACTGTGCAAACCTCCAGAGACCCCCATGTCCCCCTGTGTCCCATGAGTCCCAGCCACGTGAAGACGCCAGTGTCAGGAACAGCCCACACAGGTGCTGAGCACGTCCTGCGTGCTGGCCAAGGTCTTTATGGGCCTCACCAGGGCCTTGGGGTGCTGGCCCCGGCTGTGTTCTTCATCCGTCACCCCAAAGCTGATGAGGGACCCTGGCCTGGCCCTTATCCCACAACAGCAAGAGTACCCGGCACTTCAGACCCCGAATCACCATCACTCCTCAGAGCCCCTCCCGACTCCAGCCCTGCACCCCTCCACGCCATCTTGGGGCCCCTGCTGTGCCAAGTGCCAGACCTCCAGCCAGCAGGTGAGTGCAAAGTCCCCATCCTGGGGTGTCGCAGCCTGGGGGGGTCGGAGACGCCCCTTTAGAATAACCCTCTGGGCTACGTGGAGAGCGTGGAGCTGCGGGAGTGGGCAGGCTGCCTGGGGAGGCTGAGTCTCAGGGGAGGGAGGCCAGGCTGCTGACGGGTGCCTTTGGCACCTGGGCCGGGTGGAGCCCGGTGGGGTGGGCAGCACCCACCTAAACCAGGCCTCCCAGAGCCTCCTGAGTCCTCCTGGGGTCTGAGGAGGTCGTTCAAGTTGGTCCGGCCCCTCGGCCCCCTAGGGCTCCCCCATGTTGCGTGCTGGTGGCACGGTTCCAGATGGCAGAGAAGAGGGGGTCCAGGGAGAGTCCCACTGCCCATGGGAGCGAGGACAAGGTGAAGGGGACGCGGATCCAACAGGAAGCCAGCCAGAGGCGAGTGGCCTGCAGACAGCCTGGTGGACACCACTGCAGACGGACACGCCCCAGGCCCTGGTGCCATGGTGCTGGAGGGCGGGACTCCTGACCCGAGGGACCAGACAGGACCGCGCGGGACCCGCCGGCCGTCTGGCCGGCCGCTCAGTCGGGGGACTCTTGACAGCCTGCGGTGGGGCTGTTCAGGCATCTTTTTCCCTTTATTTTTTTTTACACTGAGAAGCGCAGTGACAGATTCACTGACGTGCTGCTGGGGATTTAAACAACCGAGCAGTCCCAGCGCTCTGTTCCCACAGCGCCGGGGAGGCCATTCCGAGACATCTTCTATCCGAGTCAAGCTTCTCCGTCTGCAGGTGAGTCTTTTACCAATCTGAGGACAACCCTGCCATATTAGGTCCTGCCTCACAAGCACAATACTTCAACTGAGGTAGGATTCACACGCCTCCTTAGAAAGCATACAATGCCGTGTTTTTTGCAACCATCACCGAAAATCTAATCCCAGAACATTCTGTCATCCCCAAGAAAAGCCCTGACTGCCGGCAGTCACCCCTCCCCCGCCCAGCCCGGGCACCACCCATCTGCTGTCTCCGCGGATTTGCTGTTCTGGGTGCATCACGTAAGTGGGGCTCGTTCCATATGCCATGCGGCCCCACAGGGGTGTCAAACTGGCGCACACAGTTCTCCAGGTGCCCCCACGCCACAGCCCGCACTGGCACCCCACAGCAGTCCACCGTGTGGACAGGCCACCCTGAGGTCAGCCATTCATCAGTGATGGACACTGGGGTCATCTCCACCGTTTCCACTTACATGTTGTTACCAGCTTTTTGATGAGTCTTTGCTCGGCAGGTTTTCTAATGCTTCCCATTTGGAATGCCGTGTGACGTGTGTGTGCCCCTATACACAGACAGGCCGTATCTGCACGGAGACGTTCTACAGCCGTCCATCTGTCCATCTCTCTGTAATCTCTACATGAGCTGACTTTTATGTGCCTTTTAGCACAAGCTCCTGGGGCTTGTGAACGCACACCTTAGCGAGGAACTATTGCTACACGACCCAGGATTTGCCACAGGAGGGGGGCCTCCCACAGCCCCCGACCAGCTCCTCCGCCAGCTCTCACTCTGCCTCCCCGGGAGTCCGGGTCCCGCCCTCACGCGGCACCTGCTGCCTCTTGGTGAAAGGCGGAGAGGCTGGTGAGCAGCCGCTGTGGGGCGGGGCGCTGTGCCCCTCAGGCTGGGGCTCTCGGGGCGGCTGCGGTCACACTGCCAACATCCCTAAGGCACAGGGACGTTGATGCCACTTTGCAGCTGGGGAAACTGTGACCAAGGCAGGTCCAGAGCCAGCAAGAGGCAGGGCCGAGATGCACCCCCAGGACGGCCTCCTGCAAAGTCCCACAGCCAGGCCCTGGTGGGCAGGTTATAAACGGACCCTCGGCTGTGAGGGGGGATGGGCCGATTAGCACCCTCCTCCTCTCCCCTGCCCCTCCCCTCCCCCCGTCACTATGGGAGGAGACTTCTACTCAGCCTTGAGACGAAGAGGCAACTTAACTCTGGCTGGTAAAGAGCTTTTAGCTTATAAAGCAAAACTCACCAGCATCCCTGTGGGGAACCCTCTTCCCCGATTCACCCCATCTCCGTGGTCAGGGGGTGCTGAGGAGTGTGTGTTTGGGGGGCGGGGAGCAGGATCCAGTCACCGCCTTCCCGGAGACTTTGCGGCCTGGGAGCCGGGTACGACTTGGACCAGATGGATGGGAGAAGAGGTGTGGTCACCACCGACACCAACACCACCACCACCATCAAAATGAATCAGGAAAGTTCTCCGAGGCCCGGGACTAGGACCCGGTCCCTAGACTCACAGGCCGGTGCTCAGAGGAGCAGACGGAAGGGCCTTCCTTCGTCCAGACCGACTCAGGACTTACCAAGACCAGGGGTCGTGCTGGGGACCCATGAGATGCAGCCTTGGCCCAGACGTCTGGGCTGTTTCTGGGGGTCGGACAGGTGGGCCTTGGAAAGTGCAGACAAGCAGTCACCCGCTGTCAGGGCCGGGAGGGCAGTCTGCTCCCGGCCCGGCCCTGGCCCGCTGGGGCCAGGAAGGACAGGCCCAGGGAGGGCGCTGCGGGACAGCGGTCACAGCTGCCCTGGCTTCGTCTGAATGTTTGGCTCGGGCTTTGCAAAGGTCCTTTGAAAACTGGTCACATGGAAATGTCCTCACGTTTCCTATGAAACAGTGTCAAAGGTTCCGTCCTCCGTGTCGCACGTAAGAAACGGCCGTTAATTTACCGAGAGGAAAGAGGCTATGACTGCCAAGGAGGTTCCACGCCTTCCTGCCCGCAAGCGCCGACCGTGCGGCCTGACAGGGCCCCGCCAAGAGCGCCGCTCCCGGACACTCGTGGAGGGCGGCGGGGGCCGTGTGCAGGACCCCGGCCGGCTCTGCCCCCCCGGGGAGGGTCAATCCAGCCTCCCTCTGCACCCTGGCTGCAGCTCAAGTCTGTGACCTTCAGGATGGAAACGTGCCCCCTCGTGTCTCCTCATTCCCATTTCTCTTTCCATCCTGCTCTGTGCACATCCCGAATTATCCACTGTCGTAACGTGTTTTTAATATGGGGATAAAAACGAAAAGCCACAGATGGCAGATTAAAGACGCAGCCCACCCCTCCTGCCGCAGATCCCTGGAAGTGACAAGGCAGCTTTCTCTTTGTCTCCAGAGTCTGGAGCAACTCCAGAAAGCAGTGGCGAAGCGTCACGCTCCCAGGGGGCAGGCCAGGAGCAGCCCACCTTCAGAGGGAGAGTGTGGGGTCACAGTGCATGAGAAGGAGCCACTGCAGGTCCTGGAAACAGCCACTGAGACGGAATCTCAGAGGACGGCCAGACCTGCAGCGACTCAGAGCAGGAGCGGGGATGGCAGGGCCTGGGCGGGGTGGGCGGGCGGGGGACGGGGGTGCTGTGCCGGCTCCTTGTTCTAAGTGCGCCCGAGTGTGTGTGGGGGCAGGATGTGCTCGGGGGCTACACTCACGATGAAGGGGCAGCAGGTCAGATGGGGAGTCATTTCTAGAACCCCCTTAGAGGACTGTGCCTCACCCGGGGACCCAGGATTCGGAGCTGCAGGAAACACCTGGACATGACTTCGGCTTGTCTCCCTCTGGGGAGAGGAGGAGGCTTTGGACTGTGTGGACAGTTTGGGATTTTCTGTGCGGTCAGAAGCATGTGTTCTGAGCTGCCGAGGGTGGACGGTGGTGAGCAGTGACTTCTGTTCCCCCCTCAGGGTGCTCGCCACCTCTCTCCCTGGTGGAGATAGCAGCTCTTGCCACGGGAACTCTTCCCCGACTCCACATGGCCCCGAGGAGCCTGGCGGTCAAGGCCCACCCCCTCCCCACCACACACGTGCGCACACACGTGTGCACACACACGGTCCCTGAGGGCGTCCCGCGGCCGTGGCTGGAATGCTGGTGACAGCCCACAACTTGGTGCACGACCACCCAGCAGCCAGGGGTCAGCTCAGAGTGCCACCACACTTCTCTGGAAATACAGCGTGAACGAGAGGCGAGAAGCCCTCCTCCTGCCGGGACGTGCGTCTGCAGTGTCTGGTTTCCCCAATACCTGTAAAACTCCTGTCTGCAGAACAGAGCGAGGCAGAGCCAGGCAGAGGTGCGGATGCCCAGGAAAATGGAAAGTCCGGCGTCCCTGGAGGCCCTGGGGCTGACTGTGCTGAAGCTGGAGCCACCCGCACACTGTCTGGCGAGTGAGGAAAACCGCAGCGAGTCTGGTGACCCTGGTGCCCGACCGCTACACCCTGGCTCACATGGGGTCCTGGAGAACCACGCTGCAGTTCTGCGTCATTTCACACCTGGAGAGCTGTCTGGATTTCCTTCGGCGTTTGTATCAGATGCAAAGACTTGCAGGTTTATCCTTTCCTCTCCAATACTGACGCCTCATGCCTCTCCGTTTTGTTTTGTTGCCGTGTTTATAATCCCCAGGACAATGTGGAATAGTAATTGGACAGTGGGTATCTTTGATTTGTTTCCATTGTTCATTCATTTATTACTTATTCAACACTTGCTGTGTGCAGGAAATCCCTCGGGCCCTGGAAAGGCAGAAGTGACCAGTGCACAAAGTCAGTCAGAAAGTTTTGAAGAGAAACTAGGGAGCAGTGACGCGCACAGGCAGGGAATGAGACGCAGCTCTTCCCCAGGGAACAGGAGAGCCTTCCCTGAGAACTTCCCGAACAAGACACGCCTGGCCTTTCAACACGAAATCTGATTTTTGCTGTTTTGTTTCTGATAAACAGTCTGTCAGAAGAAAGTCTCCTTGTATACTTTGTTTATTGAAAGCTATCTTTCAGAAATCGGGAATGGATGTTGAATATCACTAAATTCCTTTCTAGCCCCACGGACATAACCAAAGATCCCCCTTGTAGAGCACTCGTGTTGTGGACGGCACCAGCAGCACCAACACTGAGCCAGCCTTGCATTCCGGTATTCTTGCAGTATGTTGGCACTGATTCTCTTCCTGGCCTACTGGATTTATTCTGCTAATATTATGCTCAGGATTTTGGTTATCTTCTTATAACCAAAAATTCATTTCATGTGTGTGTTTGGGCTGAGGTTGTTTCCTTCCCTTGACCTCTGAAACAGCTCAGGTAACATGGTGTCCCCTGCTTCGCTCCCAGACCCTTGGGGCGTCCTGGAGGGCGTGGCGTGCATTTTCCTGCTTCACTCTCAGCTCTGAGCTTCTGCTGCAACTGCAGTGGTTCTGTTTTTGGATCGTCGCTCTCACCCATATGGGCTGCCTGTTCCGCTTTCTGTGGCTTCTGACGTACGACACATTCTCTTTTCTGTACACCAGGCAGATGGGTGTGCTACAAAACTGGCTGAAGATTTATGGAGCTGGAGGAGGGGTATGTCACAGTAGCTCCCAGCCAATAGCCCAAAGGAGACATCCCATCCTGAGACTCCTCTAGGCTCCCCTCATAGGGCCCCCACAGTGCTGCCCAGACTCCCCCTCCCCACAGACTGGCCACAGCTCTTTTCTGGGACCCCTTCCCTCAGGCTCACCCAATTCATTAGGCAGGCGGATTCAGCCTCCCTCTCTTTTCAGCCCAGATCTACCTTTGCAGATTCACAGACCTACCACGTGCTTTGCTAAACCGGGGCTGCTGACTCCAGATCCTCATTTTTAAACAAATTTTTCCATCAAACGAAGGGCACAGGGAAAGACATTCATCCTCTCACCAGTTTTGGATTGTGCCACATAATCTGGAAGGCAGAAGTGGCTCTAGTCACGGCAGACTTTGATTTAATCAGGTATCAGTTTACTGGCTTCTCCAGCCCCTGGGCTAGTTCACTCATCAAGGAGGTCGGAGGCAGGGAGGCGGCAAGTGGCCAATGCAGGGTGCAGCCTTCCTGTGGTTCTGGCTTGTCCTGCTTCCCTTGTTTCTTACCCACCTATTCTGACTGCCGTGGCGTTCGGCAGTCCCCTGGGGTCGGTCTCACAACAATGCTGCTGTGAACATTCTGGCACACTTCCTTGGGGAACACGCGTGCCTTTCAACTGGGTATAAATGGGAAGTGGAACTGCTTGGTCACGGGGGCTCAGTTGTTCAGCTTTAATAGAAGCTGCAGATCTGTTTTCCTAAGTGGTTCCACCAGTTGACTTCCACCAGTACAGTATGTTCCAATGTCTCCAACACATGGTGTATTTCTGTCCCTTTCATTATAACCATTCTGGAAGGTGGGCAGCAGTAGCTTGCTGGGGCTTTAAGTCAGATTTCTCTGATGACTAATGAAGTCAAGCACCATCTCACGTGTGTCCTGGCCATCTGGATTTCCTGCACTGAAGGCCTGTCCTGGTCTTGCCCAGTTTTCTACTGAGTGCTGTGTCTTCTTCTTATGGCTCTGCAGTGAGTCTTTCTATCCTGGAGGTGGGTCCTTTGGCAGATGTATGCACTGAGGTATTCTTTATTTATTTCTTAGTTAATCGTCCTTCATACCAAATGTCAGCAGAGACTATATGAAGGCAGAGATGTTTTTTGTTGCCCACTGCTTTATCCTCAGGGCCTAGAACAGTGTCTGGCACACAGTAGGAGCTCACTCCATATGTGCTACATTAATGAATAAATGATCTTATTTAGTCCTCCTCACTGCCCTGTGAAGGAAAGGCTTACCACCGGTGTCCTTTGAGTCCTAGGCACACCCCTCTTTAAAATGCAAAATCTTATCAGTCACTTACACTTCAGTATAAATAAATATATATATTTTTACTGTGCTTTTCCTTGGTGACGTTTTGCCGGTGAGGGCACTGAGGATCAGGGAATCCAACTCAAGAACATTCTGGGGACCCATTTTTTGTGTCAGGCTCTGTGCTTGAATCTGGAGGTATAAAGTGAATAAAACAGTGGCTTCTGCAGCCATTTTGGGGGCAAATGACAGCATTGACTAAGCATTGAACTCAGGACCTACTCTAAAACCCACATTCTCTCTATTCAGATGTGCAGGGACACTGAGGGAGAGGCAGTGGGGCTTTTCTGAGTGGGGGAATCTTGAGTGTATTTGCAGGCTCTGGGGTAGTGCCAGAGAGAGATTAAAGGTAAAGAAAGGCTACCTCAGCACTAGGCAGCCGATCCCTTCCTCTGGGTGCCTTCTGGGTCTCTCTTTACCTCCAGGCCTTAAGAGTCCAGTGATCTCAGCTGTGTCCAGGGTGACCTCAGCTTCTAGAAGTGACACCCAGACTTGTCCTTGGCTCCATAATTATCCTTCACCATCACCCTTTCCCTAACACACTTCCCTTTTCTGCTCAAGCCTCCCCTCAAGGAAAGGATGGGCAAAACTCATTTATACTAAAGTGTAAATGACTATCTAGACACTGTTTTATTGTGCTTAGCAGGGATTTGAAATGGGTAGCATTGTCATTGGAGGGATGACTTGATCATGGTGTGAATTCTGTTGTAGATGAGATACTTGGGGAAACTTTCTCTATTCAAAACCCAGCAAAGGCACCGACTCCTCTTATGCCTAATTATATCCTGCCTCCATATTAGCAGAACATGTTCTGATTTGCCAAGTACTTTCATCTCACCCAGGTGGTTCTGAGGAAATGAGGGGAGTTCAAGGTATCCTCAAAGGGACAGGGCAAAACCCAAGCTTCTTCTGCCTGTCCACACTGCCAGGAGCATGGCCAAGGGGAGGCCTGGCAGCTGCACCCCACACCCCCTCTTAAGAGTCCTGCTCATGGGCCCTCAACAGGCAATGCTGACAAGCCCTGTTCAGGGTGAGCAGGGGAGTTCAGCCCTCTTGTTCTCTCGTCTGCTGTGGTATCTTCTGCTGCCATGAATTTGGCCCCAGGATGCTGGGGGTGAGGGGAGAAGGGGTGGCAGGTCTGAAAGCGTCCCTCCGGGGTCTGCATAAGGGTGATGCTTGTCCGCAGGAAGCCAGGGTCAGCCATGTGGGGTTGAACAACGAGGCAGTTTTGTGGACCCACTCCCCGCCCCTGTGACCTGTCCGGGGCCCCGGCAGGGCCCACTCCCCACCCTTGGTCTGCACAGATTGCCTATGCGGCCTCTGCCAGACCTGGTCTCTCTGGGGCTGCAGTCGCCCCATCCGTGCAGTATGTTTGGGATCAGTGATCCCTGAAGCCTAGGAACAGTCTGGAAACCACAAGTGCTTGGAGCCCGGGGCGGGGTGACCTGTCCCCTTGGTGGACCTGGCTGGACCACCTGGGAGATAACAGTCAGGATTATAATACAGGGCAGCTCAGGGCTCAGGAGGTAGACGGGTCGGGCTCACATCCCTGCTGTGACCTCTGCGGGCTGAGCTGCGGGAGTCTGAACACATCACTCAACCGCCCCAAGACTTCACCTGCAGGAGGGGACTGATGGGGGTGGCCGGTATTGAAGAGAACTCGGGGTCTCTGGCAGCCCCAGTTTGAGGAAGAGGGGATGTTTTACAACTGAAAACCTGTCCATATTGCTATCCTGCTTGGAAACCCTTCTCGGTGCCCCAGACCCTCACCTGGACCACGGTCTCCCCGAGGCCTGTCCCTGTGGCCCTTCCCTCACCCCCGTTCCCTCCGGCCTCCGAGGCCTCCCGACCCCCGAGCAGCCATCCTTCTCCCCTTTCACTCTCCTCGGTCAACTCCTTTCTGTCCGTCAGGTCAGATTTCCTCAAAGAGGCCTTTCCCCATCTGACCGAGTGCCCCGTTACGACCTCATGGCACCGCTGTAACAGGGCCGCGGCTGAACAGCAGGACAGTTTCCTTTTCTCTCTTGCAACTGACGCTCAAGATAAGCAGCCCCGGACGCCTGTGTGACTCCACCTGGGAACTCTGGCTTTGTCTATCCTGCTCTATGGTTCTCAACGTGCGGCAAATCCCCCACAGACCAAGAAGACTGCCCCAGCCCCGGCCATCACGCCTCCATTCCAATGAGGAGGGAGGAAGAGCAAGGAAAGGCTCACCTCTCTGACCACAAGGTGCTTCTGAGGAAGTCGCACACTTACATCTGCCCACACCCCCACTAGCAGGAACTGTGTCATGTGGCCACTGTGGCTATAGAGGGGACCGAGGAAGTGCATGTGGCCGTGGACCCCGCTGAGGACAGAGAACACATGAGCGCTCAGAGTCAGTGTGTGCCAAGACCCCGTGCCTTTCCTGCAGTCTGTAGTCACTGCTCATTTAGGGGGTGACCTGATGAACGTGCTCACCCCCAGTGGAAGCCTTCAGGCAGTGGGGAGCCTTGCTCACTCTCAGACCCTAGGCCCAGCACAGGGTCTGGCAGACGGTCAGGAAGGTGTGTCAAACGGGGGAAGAAACTTATCCTGGACGCCCCCCTTTGTTCTCTGTGATGGAAAGCCCCTGCGCGACACGCCCATCGCCCCTCATCTCCGGGGAAGGTTCTGGGGGCCGCCTGCGCCCTGGCTGTGCCGTGACTGGACGCGGGCCCGGCCCCCGCCCCGCAGGCTGCGCAGGATCCTGTAAAGAGCCTGATGTGAGACGCTGGTGGCGGGAGGCGCGTCTGAATTGGAGCTGACAGGCTCCTGGGCGGAGGCCCCACAGCCCGCAGCAGCAGCAGCCTAATTGGCAGCTGGAACATCAGTGCTTCTCGGGCACTGTTGGGCCCGTGAATCACCTGGGAACTTGTTAAAAACACAAAACTTCTGAGTCAGTAGGTTTGGGGTGATATATCTGGCTGCAAGTGACAGAAAGCCAACTGGCTCAGGCAAGAGGGGGATTGACTGTGAGGCCGGGGTGGGGTGGGCTGGCGGCCAGGCAGGTGAGGGCCCAGAGCACTGCCTCGCCGCGGGGAGACGCTCGCCCTCCGGGGTCCCAGCAACAGTCCTGGGCAGGTGTCAGCCAGCAACGGTGGCCACGGCCTGCAACGGGCTGTTCCTGGAGTGGGGGCGCAGGGTTCTCACGTGTGGCCAGGCTGCTCCCCTCCCAGAAGCCCTGGTGTCGCACCCTAGGGTCCCAGTCGTCGGGGGGGGAGGGGCATGAGCGGTGCAGAGGGAGGGTCTGTGGAAACTTCCGTGAGGGTCGGAGCCACCAAGCACCAGGGGTCAGCGCGGGGGCCGCGGGGTGGCCGGGTGCTTGCTGGCCGGCAGCGGGGAGCCAGGGCTCGTGGGGCCGAGGGGCAGGACACCAGCTCCGCCCCGTCTGGGGCTTCCCTGTGGGGTGTGCGGTGCACCTGCAGGGTCACCTGGGAGGCTTCTGAAGTGACACTCCAGGCTCCCCCTTTGTGTCACTGTTTCCAATCAGGTAGCCACTCACCCATTTACCCATTTTACAGGTGAGGAAGCTGAGGCCCAGGTGCCTAAATGACCTGCGTTTGGATTAAGGTTTGTTCTGCTTCCTTTGAGGGGGAGGGGGACCCCGGCTGTGCCCTTGCCCTCTGACCTCTGGCCTTAGCATCTTTTCCCCTCCTGTGGTCGGGCCCCTGCCTGTTGAGAGCCCAGGGGCCTTGGGCTTAAGTGAGGTGGGGTGCAGGGCCTGAGCTGAGGTGAGGGGTCAGATGTGGGGCCAAGGGCACAGGGGCCTCCTGGCCCCCTCCCCACCTGGCTGCATGTCAGCCTCTGCCCTGACCCCAGTCCTTAGCCCGGAGGGGGCCTCCTGGGGCCCTCTTTCCTCTTGTCTGCCAGGGTGTCTAGAATTCCAGCCTTAGCCCCTCCAGCAAAGTCACTCTCACTGTTAGGAAGGTGTAATGGGGCCAGGGAGGGACGGGTGACGCCACTGTGGCCCCAGGCCAGGCTGTGACGAAGCATTGACAAAGGCCAGAGGGACAACGGCATGTGGGTACCTGGGTACTGGGGAGCTGCCTGGGTGAGGCCGGAGCCTGGTGGGGGGGTGGGAACAGGGGAGGGGGAGAGGAAGGGGGAGAGGGCAGAGAATAGCAAAGGGGGAAGGGGGAGAGAGAGGAAGATGAGGAGGGGGAGGGGAGGCGGGAGAGGAGGAAGGAGGGAGGACACACCCGGTTGGGCTGGGGGGCCCCTGGAAGGCTGGGGGTGGGGGGGCGCTGAGCTCAGGACCAGGGGTCCCTCTGCCGCCTCCCCTCTCCTGTTGCCCCCCTCCTTCGGTCTCCACACCCCCCTTTCTCTCCCCTTCCCGCCCCCCGCGCCCGCCCAGCCCTGCACCTCTGTCCCCCCTTCCTGCCTCCTTTCCTTCTTTGTGTGTGTGTCTCTCTGCTGTCTCTATGGATGAGTCCCTTCCTACCTGTCTCTGCCTGTCGCTCTCCCTGCCGCCTGTCTCGTCTTTCTGTCTGAAGCTCTGGCGTCCCTGGCCCCCACGTCTCCCTGGATGTCTTTGTCTCTTCGTGCTGGGTCTTTCTCCTTGTCTCTGCCTCTGCCTCTCCCTGTCCATCCCCGTGTCCCTGTGTCTGTGTCTGCCCTGGGTGTCTGCCTGTCCATCCGTCCGTGGGTCTCAGGCAACTGAAAACACCCCCGTGCCCCATTTCCTGTGCAGTTGTGAGGCTCCCTTTGAATACTGGAGAAGCAGCGAGTTGACGGTTGCCAAGGGAACGGGTCAGGAGAAGTGGGGGGACGGGGGCCGGGAGCCAGGTGGGGGGTGGGGGTGTGGGTACGCTTTTCTGTTTTCATCTTCCTTGGAGCTTTCCTTTTCCAAAGCATAAAAAAGGGCGACAATTTAAAATGACTTTTCAAGAATCAACACGACAGAAATAATGGGTCCTAACTGTGTTGGACTGAAAGGCAGGTGGGGGCTGCAGCTGCCCCCAGTGCCTGGAGGGAGTTAATGGCCAGATTCTGGGGGTGGGCGATTAGGGGCCTGGAGCCGTCAGCCAGCACGGAGCTGGCATTGCCCGCGGCCAGCTCAGGCCGCTTCACCCTCAGGGAGATTCCTGGCCCCCTCAGCCTAAAGCATCACAACCGGGCACAGAGTGAGCCTTTGTGGCCACACACGGGGACGTCGGGCTGCGTGCCGGCCATTTAGCTGGGCGGGGGGCCGGGGCAAGAGATGGACAGAAGAGGCCAAGCTCTGGCCACTCAGACCTGGCACGCAGCCCGGCTCTCCCCAGGCAGAAGCACCCCTGCGCTCTCTGTCTGGCCCGGATCTGGTTGTCTTGGGGATAACAGAGGTGGTACCCGCACGGCACCCGCCGCCAGGGGAGAGACCTGTGCGTCTGGACCGGACTGGACCGCCTGCTTCTGGGGTTGCCCTCCTGCGAACACGCGGTCACTCGCGCAGCACAAGCACATCGGGCTGGCACGGGGACGCGGATGCCCGCGAGCAGTGGGCGCGGCCCCTTATCAGCCACGCAAGCGGGCACCTCTACCAGCATGGAGCCAGGCTCCCGGCGCCGCGCTCCCTGAACTCCTTACCTGCCTCTGTCCGCTCCGCGCCTTTGGGGGGGGGGGCGGGAACCGTCACTGATCCCATTTTACAGACGAGAACATGGAGGAATTCAGCAACTACAACACAGAATGAAAGTGCCTGGACCAGGGAACTCGGGCACCAGACACACAGAAACAGCGCAGGGACGGGAGGCGGAGCAGGGCTGTGGTGAGGACAAGGGGTCCCCAGCTGAGCGGGCACGTAGGGGTGGCTGGGAGCGGAGGGCAGGCCAGGCCACAGGCTGGTGTTGGGGCCGGGGAGCGGCAGCCTCGTGCTGATGAGGGTGGGGGAGCTCCTGAGAGGTTTAAGGGGGGCAGCTTGGAGCCCCGTAACCCGCACCCCACCCCACTGCTCAGACTTAGAGATTTCTGGCCCCGCCCCAGCCATCTGCTTCCACAAAGGCTGCAGGAAGCCAGCTCTTCGGATCCCACGTGGGTTTTACACAGGGCTTCCTCCGCCCCCTCTCTGCTGCCCTCCTCCTCTCCGCCACCCCAGGCTGGTCCTCCGCCCTCTTCTCCCCCTCAGGCTTGGCCCATGGCCAGTGCGAGCAGGTGCCCGTGGGTGGGGACAGTGCCCTGCTGGGTCAGGAGTCTCTGTCCAGCCCCACTTGGTCTCTCTGTCCCCAGGTGGAAGGGCCTCTCCGCCCAACAACCCCTGGCCCCCAGCAGCTCCGAGGACGGGTTGGATCTTTCCCACAGTGTGCCAGGCTGGACCCACGGGGCCGGGTCACTGTCCAGTAGGTCCAAAGGGAGAGGTGGTCCTGGCCCCGAAGAGCCACGGTCTGGGGTGGGTGGGAGTCAGGACTGGAGACAGAGTGGGCCAGGGCTGGGCCCTCTGTGGTGGCTGCAGCTGGGAGGGGAGGGGGCGGTGTGGGCCGCGTGGGGGCCCCGGGGAGGCCACGGAAGGGGTGGGGGGAGCTGACCACTTCCAGATGCCCTCTGGCAACTGCGTCCTGGGCCCCAGGCATGAGGGGGCAGCCTTAGTGGTAGAGAGATGCCTTTGCACAGATTCTGTGTTCCAGATGACAACAGCTAAGTCCCCGTCCACTGCCACCACGCCCCTTCCAACGCGAGCCGGTTCCAGCCCGTGGTGACCACGTTTTCCCATTTCTGCGTTTTCTGGTTTGACCTCTGGGCTTTCCTGACCCCTGAGGGACCTGCCCTCCTGAGGCTCCCCAGTTCCCAGAGGCACAGAAGGGCTCCCCTGCCGGTGTACCTGTTCTGTGCCGACCAGCCCGTCCTGGGCCCGCCCTCGGCCTCTCTACGGGGCCACTGCCCCTGCTCTTCCCCCCCGGGGCCAGCATGACAGCCTGCAGCTGCTCCGACACCCCAGAGCCAGTGTTCAAACCAGCCAGTCCCAAGCCACTCCCCTTGCCCCACTGCCCCTTTCTGAGGAAACCACAGCAAAGGCTCACAGTCCACCAACCTGCCGGCCGCCGGGTGCTTGCCTGGGGGGCCTGGGCGGCGTGCCTGGCCCGTTTCCAGGGGTCTGAGAGTAACAGCGATCTTTCCAACCACAGTCATCTCCTCACCGTGCTGGTTCCTCCCCACGCCCCCCTGCAGACCCGCATCTGCAGGCTGGAGGCACCCAGGAGACCAGAGTAGGGGAGGCGGCGAGGCGGGGGATCTCGTCCCTGTGTCCCCCCCATTGCTGGGCAGTGGGTTCTCTGATTTCCCCGCCCCAACACGGTCCTTTCTCTGGATTCTGGAATTTGCTTTCTCCACCTGCCCCTCAGGCCCGGGCAGGGGAAGGGTTAGGGTCTGAGTGAGGGTCTGAGGGTTCGGGTCCCCACTACTCCCAGTCTGACCTGCCCACGTCATGTCAGCAGTCCTGGCGAAACGCCCCCCCGTCCCCGTCGGAGCAGCCCTGTGTCTGGCAGGGCCGGGCAGTGCGCCCCTGCCTGTCCTCTCTGGAGGATCCTCCACTGCTATTTCCGTGAAACTGTCCCAGGACAAACCACCAAAACGCTAAATTATCTGGATCAGATGGGAGAAAAGAGACAACCTCAGTTCACCTTCTTGAGCTGTTTTTTTTCCCTCTTTAGAGACAGATATAACTGGGACTAAACGTTTCTCAAAACGCATTCATTCTGTTCCCACCTCCACAATTTTTGCCGTATCTGCATACCACCTGTGTGATTATTTATCTAATAATTTTCTTTCAGTCAGCTCACTTTCTGTAAGTCAGGTGTATATAATTTACATAATTGGAAATATAATTTACCTACAGTAAAATGTACCTCCTTTAACGGTGCAGTTCCATGAGTTTTGACAAATGCAGGCAGTCCTGTAACGGCCAAAGCAACCGAGACGCAGAGTAGCGCCCTCACCCCAAGATGCCCCCGTGCCCCTCTGCCCCTGATCCTGGCCGCCACCCCCGGCCCCGGGGACTAAGCCGATTCCTGCTCCCATGACTTTGCCTTTTCCAGGACGTCACGGAAACCGGATCACGCAGTACGTGGGCTTTTGCGTTAGGCGTCTTCCTCTTAGCATGACGCTACCTTTTTTTTTTAACAAGCTTAAACCAAAACCCACAACTAACTCATTGTCCTGTCCATTTTTCGTCTTGTATATACAGTGTTTGCATGTAGTGATTCAACAGATCACTGGCCTCAGTCTTATTTTAGAGTGTTTGTTAGAAAGTCAGGTTTACTGAGGTCGAATTTCCGTGCAGGAGAATTCGTCTGCCCTTTTTAGCGTGCGGTCCTAGGAGTTTTGACAAGTGCCTACATTTGCATGACCAGCATCACAATCAAGACTCAGAACAGGGATGTCGGCCCAGAACTCCCCCTGAGCCCCATCCCATTTGACCAGCTCCCCCACCCCCAGCGCCTGCCTCTTCCTCTTTCACGTAAATGGACTTGCACGAAGCAGCCTCTGGAGTCTGGCGTCTTTGAAGCAAGTGTTAATACTTGCCGAGCCCCTCTCTGTTGCACAGACGTGCGTGCACTGCTTCTTAATCCAGGCACCAGCCGATGGACCCTCGGCTTGCTTCCGGTGTGGGCCTACACCCAGGTCGTGGCCGTGTGTATCCACCTCTCTCACGCAGGAGTGGAACTGCTGGGCGGCCCGGTGAATGGACCGTAACTGCACAAGAAACCGCCAAGCCCTTTTCTGGCGAGGCTGAACAATTCTGCACCCCACCAGCCACCTGTGAGCGCCCCGGCTGCTCCGGGTCCTCGCCAACACATGCTATCGTGAGCTTTTACGCTGCAGCCAGTGTGGTGAACATGACGTGGCAGCTCGTCATGATTTTAACTGGCATCTCCCGGGTGACTGATGACACTGAGCATCGCTCCAGAGCCTATCTGCCGCCTGTATCTTTCCTTGAAGTACCTGTTTCAGTCGTTTGCCCGGTCTGGGGCGGCTGTCTGCCTTGTCACGGACGGGCAGAGTTCCCGGTGCACTCTGGGTATCAGGCTTCTGTCAGAAGTAGGCTTGGCAAATATTTTTTTCCAGTCCTTGATGCCTTTTTGTTCTTTTTGTTCTTTTCCTTTTTTTTCTTTGCAGGGGGGGAGGTAATTAGGTTTATTTATTTATTTGATTTTCCAGGGGAGGTGCTAGGGACTGAACCCAGGGCCTCAGGCACGCGAGGCAGGTGCTCTGCCACTTGAGCTACAGAGCTACACCCTCTCCCCCGACTCTTTTTATTCTCTTAACAGTGTCTTTCAAAAAGCAAGAGTGTTTAATTTTGATAAACTCATTTTTAAAACTTTAAAAAGTGGTTTTATAGCTTTAAATGGAAACCCATATTACTCCCCATCAATCGATGTGTTGGAAATGCTTTTGGCAGAAAGTAACAGCAAGCCAAACTTGCAAATGCTCCAGGAACTATCTCAGTAAACACGTGACTAGCCCACAAGGCAAGGAATCTTGAAAAGGCAGCCTTCCCAGATCCAGGTGCTCAATCTTGGTGCCTCGCGTCACCAGCAAGCTGCCTGGCTCTGGGCATCACGCCACAGTTCAGAGCACCGGGCAGAGAGAGCAGGGCTGGGACTAGGACCAAGCAAGAGAGGTGCCCACATTTAAGGGGGCACTTGCTCTCAGATGCTGCACGTGCCCTTGTGTGGCCCTGAGAGGCAGTGCCCCCTTAAATCTGGCACCCGGGCACCCTCTTGTCTTGCCCTAGTCCGAGCCCTGCCCAGAGCTGGAAATCTCACTTGAGACGACACCTGTCCACGAAGCTCCCCGACAGATGTCGGCTGACGTCTCGTGGCTGTAACTCAGGCCATCTCGTGACCATTCCTGACAGTCAAGGAGGCTGAGAGTCTCAAGGAGAAGTGCAGAAAGGGAACTTCGGTGTGGGAACGAAGAACATTTTTATGCGTCTGGAATGCAGACAAGTTGCATCTGTCAAAAGGCCCTGACCTGGAGTGCCGTTTTGAAACCAGGTGGTTTTGCACACTTCTCAGTCCTGTCTGGCTCCGCACGCACTGGAGTGTGAGAACGTCACTAACAGCCGTGGATGTAGGAATTACAGGGGACACAGAACAGCCAAGACAATCTCGAGAAAGAACAAAGCTGGAGGACAATGCTTCTCGATCTCAGAGCTCACTGCAAGGCCACCGTCATCAGGGCTGTGTGGTCCCCGTGGGGGCAGATTCCGAGGTCAGAGGACCAGGACCGAGAGCCCAGACATGGCTCATAGTCAGTCGGTTTTCTCCATTCTTTTTTGTTTTTGGAGATGTTCTTAGAAAGGGTTGTGAGCCTTTCTTTCTTCATTTTTTTCTTTCATTGAAGTACCGTCAGTTACAATGTGTCCGTCTCTGGTGTGCAACACAGTGTCCCAGTCATACAGATACACACATATATTCGTTTTCATATTCTTTTTCATTAAAGGTTATTACGAGATAATGAATATAGAGAAGAAATTCGTTTTTTTAGTCTCTATATATAGTAGTTAACATTTGCAAATCTCGAACTCCCAAATTTATCCCTAATTGGTCTTCTTTCTTTCTTTCTTTTCTTTTGAGTTAAAACAGACTTATTGAGAGAGATGTATGAGATGGGGGTGGTCACAGTAAAGGTTAAAGGCAGACACACACTCCATAGACAGGGTGCGAGCCGTCCTAGAAGGCGGGAGAGAGCCTACGCCCAGCTGGTCTTCAGCAGGTGTGCGGAGACTCCCCAGAGCAGGAGGAAGGTCTTTTCATGGATGGAGCCCGGGAACCTGACTATTCACGCGCAAAAGAATGAATGTGGACCCCCACTCACACCGTATACAAAACTTAACTCAAAATGAATCAAAGACCTAAATGTAAGTGCTAAAACTATAAAAGCCTCAGGGAAAAAACTGTGGAAAGTCTGCATGACCTTGGATTAGGCAACGGTTTCTTAGTGTGACACCAGAAGCACAAGCAATCAAAGGAAAAACAGATAAATTGGATCTTCACCAAAAGGAAAGACGTCTGTGCATCAAAGGCCACTACCAAGAAAAGTGAAAAAAACCCACAAAGCAGAGAAAATTTTCAGGGCATGTGTCTGACACGGGTCTGGCATCCAGGACACACAGAACTCTGACAACTCAACCGTGAAAGATGAAGAACCCAATTAAAAAATGGACAAAGGATTCAAGGAAGTTACACAGATGAGCAATAAGCACATGAGAAGACACTCAGGGTCGTTAGTTATTAAGGAAACACAAATCAAAACCGCAGGAGACATGACTGCACACCCATCGGAAAAAAAGCAGGGAGAGAGCAAACGTCGGCAAAGACACGAAAAGTCAGACTCCTGGTGCCTCCCTGGTGGGACGGAAATGGTGCAGCCGCCGTGGCAAACTGTTCGTTAGCTCCTCCAAAAGCTAAACGGAATTAGCACCTGGCCCAGCAGCTCCATTCCTGAGTCTACACCCAAGAAAACGCGAAGCACGTACGACACAGAACTGGTCTCCAACCACGTTGCGCGTAGTGGCCCCAAGTGGAAACAGCCCACGTGCACGCCAGCCGGTGAATGAAGACACAGAACGCATTTTATCCATACGACGGGCTATCCTTTACCTTTAAAGAGGAATGAGGGACCGACTGGCTCAGGCTGCAACCTGGGCGAGCCCTGACAACATTAGGGCGAGTGAAAGCAGCAGTCACAAAGGTGCGCACGTCCTATGATCTCATTTATATGAAACGCCCGGAAGAGGCAGGTCCACAGAGACAGGAGCGAGTGGAAGTGACTGGCTCACCTCAGTGAGCGCTGAGGTGTGGGGCCTCCTTCTGGGGCAGTGACAATGGTCTGGGCCTAGATGGTGGTGACGTCTGCCCAGTGAGAAGACACAGCGTGATTCCCTGAGAACCACTGAAGTGTCCGTTTGTAAGTGGTGGATTTTATCTTATGTGATTACATCTCAGTTAAAAAATAATAAATTAGAGTCACGCACCTGCTGCAGCTCCAGACACCTGCAGCGGCTGAGCAGGGCGGCTGTGCCACCCGGCGGCACAGCACCTTCCTGCTCAAAGGGACACCTGTGGCGGCCCAGGGACGGGAGGGGACGGGGCAGGGCAGCCCCTCAGCCTGGGAGGGAGCCCGCTGCCTTGGGAGGGCGGCAGAGGCTGCTCTGGCCACGGAAAGCTGCTGCAGGCCCGGGCTCTGGGCCGGGCACCCCAGCCACCAAGACAAGCATCACCTGGGGACGTCCCAAGCCAGCTGGGCGCAGCGACTCTCGAAAATGTGCGCGCAGCCTCGGAGACACCTGGGGTGCCAACTTCTGGGCCGCCGCCCCGAGAGGCAGACAACCTGCGTCTCCTCCCTCTGTTTGCACAGCCTGGCTTCATTAGTGGGGAGGTGACGATCTAATTGCCTCCAAACAAATGTTTGGGTGTGGAGCTTCCTTAACAACGAGCAGCGCAGACGGTGAGAAGCCTGCTCGCCCCTCCTGGGGGTGGGGTGGGGGGAGCCCGGCCTGCCTGCCAGCACGGGGAGCTCTGTCAAGCTCTGTCAGGCTTCCTGACGCCCTGGGCGGGGACACAGGAAGCAGGCAGTGCTGGCCCATCTGCACTGGGGTGAACACCTGGTGGTCAGGCAGCCCCCCGCCAGCTTGCGGTCGGAGAGCCTGGATCCTCGCACTCTGTGAGTGACCTGGGTGACGCACTTCACCTACTGTGCCTCGACGTCGGGCTCAGAGAGCAGGATGTGCATTAAGGAAGGCCCTGGGGGTCAGCACAAGGAGGGAGAAAGTTGGAGCAGGCAGAGGGGGATCTCAGGTTGAGTGCAGGCGCCATGGCAGCCTTGCTGAGCCTAGGGGCATCAGAGCTGGAGTGGCCCCAGAGCTGCCCCGAGCTGGGGAGGGGACCAGGCCATGATGAACCTGCATGGGTGCCCCTCCTGAGGCGGCGGCATCTGCAACTGGGGGGGCCCCTGAGGAGGCTGACAGCTGAGGTCTTTCTGCCCCAGCACTGCTCACAGCTGAGGGTCTGGACGTGTGTCATGGTGGCCATCACTCTAAAATCATCATCTCTAAAATCAGCTGTTGAACTTCGAAGGTCCCAGGGAGGAGCTAAACATGCCTTGCATTCCTAATAGCCTGCTCTGAGTGATGCTGTGATGGGGTGAGGGGCAGGGAGAGGCAGGCAGGGAACACAGTCCCCAGGCTGAGCCTCCACCTGGTCCTCAGTCACCAGCTGTAGGGGCATTGCAGTGTGATGCTGCTGTCAAGAAAGCAACAGGGCATCTGGGAGAGAATGAGGGGTGGGCCAGCCCACTGGTCAGGGAAGGCATCCTGGAGGAGGTGGCTTTAAAGGAAAGTCAGCTTGGGAAGGGCCAGAGACAGGGCGTGCCAAGCAGAGGGAAGGCCGTGTCAGGTGCTGAGGCGCTCAGAGCTGGGTGTGCTCTAGGACTGGCAGGGGTGACAGGGACCGTGCAGTCGGGGTACGGGGGAACAGAGCCGGGGAGGGGCAGTGGCGCCCAGGGCCAGACGGCGCTGGGCCAGCACAGCAACGTCAGTGTGCTCTTCCCCGGGTCAGCACGGTCACCTCCAGCCCCTCTGACGGCTGCATATGCTCCACACCAGAGACGTGCTCACCTGACCACAGTGGACTGTCCAGTCTCCTCGTGGCGTGGGCCCTGGAATTTTGTGTGTGCACAGATTTTACTGTTGCAGACAAGGCTGCGATGGACACCCCTGCACACGCATCTCAGTGTGCCTGTGAGACACCCCCCCAGGACACGAATGGCCAGGTGCCACCACATGGCCTTCCAGAACAGTCTCCCCTCACACCGGCTCCCCCAGCAGCCGGCGGGGTCAGCCGCTTCCACTTTTCCAAGAGGAGGTGAATACGATGGCACAGTCTGGGCTTGCTTTGCGTCTCTCACCAGCAGTGAGACTGGGCTTCCTTCTGTGTGTCTCCTGGGGTGGGGGGAGCACGAGGGCTCCGCTTCCACGTCCGCCTGCTCGCCCGCTCGGCCCGTTCTTCCGACGTGCTGCGATTTCTCCTCCGCGGTTTGTGAGAGCGTGTTACGTAGTTTACACAGTGGGGAAATCTGACCTTTGCTTTCGGGTGGCAAACAATTGTTCCCGGTCGCCGTGTTCCTTGGGGGGGGGGGCGTTTTGCTGAACAGAAGTCTCACCTCCTTACCCCGTCCGATCTGTCCGCCTTCTCCATGCTGGCTTCTGGGTTTTATGCGACGCTCAGAAAGAGGCTGACACAGAAAAATCACCCACGTCTTCTCTTCCGTTTTTAGATTCATTTTTAACATTTGAATTTTGATGTTTTGGAATATGTTTTTTTAGTAATAGAAGTGAAGTAGAGATTCAGCTTTTTATTTTCCAAATGGCTACTCGCTCATCCCAGTTCCACGTATTAGACAATCCACCACTTCCTCCATCTTCTTGCCGTTTTTATCAGCTCAACGCTCATCTCTTCCGGGTCTACTTCTGGGTTCTCTATTCCCTTCCATCGATGTATCTGTTCATATTTTGAATACTTTTGTCAAGTTCAATTGAGTCTTTTTGTCAAAAAGTTCAGTTAGAATTTTGATGCAGAGAGGACTGACGTCGTCACAACCTCCAGTCCTCCTAGTTAATCAAAGGCACGGCTCCCACTTACCCACCTCGTTCCACGTCGTTCGTGGGGCCTTCAGTGTCTCCCTGTGAGCCCTCCGCCTTTCCTAACTGTTTTAGGCAGTTCATGTTTTCGGTTGCTATTGAAGATGAGTTTTTTTTCTTTCATTATACTTTTAGCTGTTTGTGTTTTACATAAAAAGAAGTATTGATTTTGATACGTTAACTTTATAACTGACCACCTTGGTGAATTCACGGCCTGTTTCCCATATTTCTGCTTCTTCTGTGGCTGACACGGAGCTGCCGTGCTCAGGGATGGGTTTTCTCCCATCTGCGTGTCCCTGATTTTGTGCACGTGTTTAACTGCACCGGCTCTTCAGAGGGATGGGGGCTCAGTGGCTGTTTGCTCCAGGACGCTGGTGGCTGCGCGCCAGGCGAGGGGGGACGTGGGAGGCCCGCCGGGCGCTGTCCCAGCGGAGGGGACACGGGCCTGTGTGGGCTGCTCCTGCACTTCGGTCCTCTCTCCCTCCAGCTGTGGTTTGGGTTCACTGCCCAAGATACTCGGATTCAGCTCTACACTGTCGGACACAGACGCCCTCGCCACCCGTGGTGGTCCGAATCCGAGTCCAAGTTAATCACAGTGGAACAGTTAAAATTCAGCTCCTCGGCTGCACTGCTCACGTTTCAAGGGCTCCGTGGCCGCAGGTGGCTCGCGGCCCCTGCACTGGACAGGACAGGCCTGGGGCGCTTCTGTTACGGCAGAGTGCTCTGGAGAGCAAGGCTGCAGACCCTGTCCACACCCGCAACAGCCGAGTCCTGCCTCCAGGTTTTCCACGTCACTTACCTGAGCTGGGGGAGAAAGGTTCTCAGAGTTCTTAGAAGCACCTCCATGACCCCCCACCCAGAGCTGCCCTCCCCTTCAACCAGCAGACGGGAAAGTGTGAGTGAGCTGTGGTTTTTCAGCGTCCTTCCCTTCCCATCTCCCCACTTCTCCTCTTTCCCAGGAGGAAGGTGGTGTCTCCACAGTGGCACTTCCTGTCCCATGGGTCCCTGTAGAGCCGTGACCCTGCCCCGCACGTGGTGGCGTCTAATCTCCCTCCTCTGTGACAGTAGAGCATGGCTGTAGGTAGGACTGGAGGCCGGGTCTGCAAGGGGCGTCTCCCCGGACCCAGGCCACTCTGGCAGCCCCTCATCCACCTAGGGAGACCTCCTGGGGCCCCTGAGGCCACGCAGCAAAGTTCCCAGCCCGCCAACGACCGTAACACCAGGACCTCCTGCATGCCTGACCCACCACGGTGTGAGAGGAAAACAATGGCTGTTGTCTTAAGCCACAAAAGTTTGGGGGCTGGAGCAGAAGGCAGGTGCGTGTGCGTGTGTGTGCACGCATGTGTGTGTGTCTGTGTGTGTGTCTGTGTGTCTGTATGTGTGTGTGTCTGTGTGTGTCTATGTGTGTCTGTGTGTGTGTCTGTGTGTCTGTGTGTGTCTGTGTGTGTCTTTGTGTGTCTGTGTGTGTCTGTGTGTCTGTGTCTGTGTGTCTGTGTGTGTGTCTGTGTGTCTGTGTGTATGTGTGTCTCTGTGTGTGTGTCTGTGTGTATGTCTGTGTGTGTGTCTGTGTGTGTGTCTGTGTGTGTGTGTCTGTGTGTGTGTCTGTGTGTGTCTGTGTCTGTGTGTGTCTGTGTGTATGTCTGTGTCTGTGTGTCTGTGTGTGTCTGTGTGTCTGTGTGTATGTGTCTGTGTCTCTGTGTGTGTGTCTGTGTGTGTCTGTGTGTGTGTGTATGTCTGTGTGTGTGTGTGTCTGTGTGTGTGTCTGTGTGTCTGTGTCTGTGTGTGTGTCTGTGTGTATGTCTGTGTGCATGCATGTGTGTGTGTATGTCTGTGTGTCTGTGTGTGTCTGTGTGTATATCTGTGTGTCTGTGTGTATGTGTGTGTGTGTGTGTGTGTGTGTGTGTGTGTCTGTGTGTGTGTGTCTGTGTCTGTGTGTGTGTCTGTCTGTGTCTGTATGTGTGTGCACGCATGTGTGTGTGTCTGTGTGTCTGTGTGTATGTGTCTGTGTGTGTGCACGCATGTGTGTGTCTGTGTGTATGTGTGTGTGTCTGTGTGTGTGCACGCATGTGTGTGTGTCTGTGTGTCTGTGTGTATGTCTGTGTGTGTGTGTCTGTGTGTGTGTCTGTGTCTGTGTGTCTGTGTGTATGTGTGTGTGTATGTGTCTGTGTGTCTGTGTGTATCTGTCTGTGTGTCTGTGTGTGCATGCATGTGTGTGTGTGTGTGTGTGTGTCTGTGTGTGGCGGCGGCATTGGGGGAGCAGGGTGTCAGTTCCCAGCGGGGTCCAGCTGCACTGCCCGGGGGAGCACTCTGGACGCCATGCTGTGACCGGTCTGGCTCCCCACCGTTCACGTGGCTCCGACCCAGCTCCTGGCGGGCAGTGGCCAAGGTGCTTGGTCTGAAGGAGCAGGGGGCTCCTGCCTGTCTCCACGCTGCTGTGACTGGCATCCCTGTCATCCAGGAGCCCAGGTGGATTCTTCAGATCCCCCAAATCTCTCACCATCTCACTGAGTCTCAGCTGTTACATCCACAGGTCTTCTCCATCCTTTTATGATTTCAAGAAGAAAATCCCTTAGCCCTTCTGCCTAGGCTATTTGGATTGATATCAAAACCACATTTGATTTAAATTCTGCTACCAAGGCCTACGTTTTGTAAAGACCAACACTCCTTCCCTGCAGCTGCCGTCAGAGGCACAAAATCTGCGTCTTGGTCTCTCCTGTGCCATCGGAGGTGGGGGCTCCCCGGGGATGGCGCAGACAGCGGCCCCGCTCCCAGTGCTGCCCACCCTCTCAGCGCCCCATGGCTCAGCACTGGCGGGGCCCTGCCCCCGCCTCCGGCAGAGGTGGGCATGGAGGCAAAGGGGAGAGACACCCTGGGAGCCTCAGAAGAGGCTGGAAAGACAACAGACGTCGGGACTGGAACGGGCTGGACGTGGGAATGCCAACTGGTGCAGCCACGATGGAAAATGAAAAGAACAGAACCACCAGCGGGTCCAGCAGCTCCACTCCTGGGTGTGTGTTTGAAGGAATCAAAATCACTAACTCCAGAGACACCTGCACACCCGTGTTCACTGCAGCATTGTTTACAGCAGGCAAGATACAGAAACACCTAGATGCCCACTGACGGATGAATGGGTAAAGAGAACGTGGTATCTGTTTACAACAGCCAGGACATGGAAGCAACCTACATGGCCACCAACAGACGGCTGGATGAAGAAGTTGTGGTACGTCTGTACGATGGAATACTACTCAGCCATAAAAAGAATAAGATAATGAGAACTATTTCATCCAATTCATCCAAATGCCAAATAAACTTGCGCTCTGGGGGGGAAGAACAATGAAGCAACGCCATTTGCAGCAACATGCACGGACCGGGGGATTGCTGCACTAAGCGAAGTGGGTCGGACAGAGAAAGCAGGCGCCACACGCGGGAGCGGAAAGATGACACAGATGAACCTGCTTACAAAACAGACACAGACTCACAGTACAGAAGACAAAGGGGGGCGAGGGGAGCAGACCCAACGACCACACACGAAACAAACAGCAGGACCTACCACGCAGCGCAGGGAACCGCATTCAAGATCTTGTAATAACCCACATTGAAAACAGTACGAAAATAACGTGTACACACGTATAAATGAGCCACTAGGCTGCACACTGGAGGCTAACACAACGCTGTACGTCCAGTGTCCTTCAACGAAAGAAAAGCAAACGTGGGTGTGTACCGTGGGACGCTGTTCAGCCACAGAGAAGAAGGCGGTCTCGCCACCTGTGACATCGCGGACGGACCCCGAGGGCATCATGCCGAGCGAAGTCGGCCAGGCGGAGGAAGACCAGCGTGGTGTGACCTCACTCACACGTGGACTCTGAAAGAGCTGAACCCACAGACGCAGAGAACAGGCTGGCGGCGGCCAGAGGTCGGAAGGGAGGGTGGGGTGCAGCGGGTAAGGGCGGCGCCTGCATAGAAGGCAGTAAGAAAAAGTGACACAGGGAAGTGGGAGCCGGGACGTGGCGGCTGCAGCTTAACCAGCTGGGCAGGGTGGGGCCCTCCCCGGGGAGGCGAGGGCCCTGTGGGTCTCGGTGACACAGATGTGAGGTGGGGGTCCTGGGCAGGGGGCCCCGGGGGCGGTGGGGAGCTGCCCACGCCTGTGCCCGGAGGTGAGCGGGACGGAGCTGGACCCCCAGACGCACCCCCAGGACCTGGGCCCCCACACGCACCCCAGGGCCCTGGCTGGTCGGGTCACCCGCCCAGGACTGGGGCGCTGTCCGCACCCCGCCCGCCCCGCCGTCAGGAGCCCCGGATGTCACAGCGTCACAAACGCCGCTGCCCCTCCGGGAAGTCCTCCCTCAGCTGGGCTGCAGCTGGGGCTGGAGGAGGAGCCGGGCCCCGGGCGGCCGGCCGGCTCCGCCCCGCAGCACAGCCTGGCTCCTGAGCCACGGTGGCCCTGCTCCTTCATGCGACCTTATTTTTCTGTTTTTGTTTTGTTGTTGTTTTTGAGGGGGGAGATAACTGGGTTTGTTTTATTTATGTATTTGTTTATTTATTTATTTACTCTGTATTCAGTTATTTATTTACGTGGAGGGACTGGGCACTGAGCCCAGGGCCTCGTGCGTGCGAAGCACCCACTCGACCCTCCCCCTCTGACTTTTGTTTTGATTCCCTGCTCTCTCTGTGGTCTGACCGAACTGCACGACCGTCCACTTCTCTGCGCACTTTCTGTGTCATTCCGCCCGAGGTGTTTTGCTTACAAACACCGTTACCTTTGGGTTTGGGTCGCAGCGCAGTTGCTGCCGGGCTTCTCGGCTCCGGCCCCACCTGTCTGCCTTCCGCCCTTTCAGCTTTGCTCTCCGAGCTTCCCTCCGGTGGTCGGGAAGGTTTGTGCCTTGGGGTTTAATTTCGCCGGATCACCTTCATTCTCCAGGGGCAGGTGCTGTAACACGAGCGCCCAGAGGGACGCGCGCCCGATTCCCCTCCGTGTGGACGAGGTCAGCCTGTGCCCTCCCCGCAGGGCTGCCACAGGCGCACCTCGGGTTTCAGATTCAGTCTTCATCTTTAATTTGCTCATGGGCTTTATCGCCAGGCACCTTCTTTTCCAAGAACGACCTCCGTAGGCAGAGTCTCCTTCCTTCCTCACTTAGCCCTCCCGTTCCCAAATCCCGACTCGGTGGAATCTGTTCCCGCTGAGTTCTCAGGAGGGTCGGCACCATGAACTCACGCGTTGGGGACGACGCTTCTGCCGCTCTCACGTGTGGGAACCATGCTTTGGCTGGACGCTGACGTGTTTTTTAAAATGGATCTTTGGTTGTTTTTATCAAAATGAGAAGCGTACGTAAGAGCCACAGACCGTTCCCGCACGGCCCACTGTGGAAGCAGCCCTCTGCCGGCTCCTCGTCTCCCGCTTTCCCAGAGGAACGTTCTGGGCTGAAGGAGACAAGACGTCATCACACGCAGGCTGGATCAGACCCTGGGTGGCGGCAACCTGGGGGCTACCTGGGACGCTGAATATGGGCGACGCATGGGGCGGCATTAGGTTTTGGGGTCGCGCTTCCTGAGCACCACGTGGTCCTGGAGCTGCGTGTGGCCTCCCGTCCCGACGTCTGAGTGACTTCTGCTTATGTGACGTCCAGCCGGCCCAGCTGCGTCCCTGCCGCCGATGTGCAGGCTGAAACCCAACACTTCAGAATAGGACTCTATTTGGTGATGGGGGTCTTTAAAGACGTGACTAAGTTAAAATGAGGTTATTAGGGTGGCCCAGGTCAGTACGGCTGGTGTTCTCACGAGAAGCGATCAGGACACAGACACACCCAGAGGGACGCCCGTGTGGGGGCATGGAGAAGACAGCCGTCAGCGCAGCAAGGAGCGAGGCCTGGGGAGAAGCCAACCCGGGGACACCGTGACCTGAGATTCCCGCCTCAGTCACGCCAGCCTGAGCTGACACGATGCACTGACCTGTCTGTCTTTTCTCGCATTTCCTGCTGTTTCCAGCTTTACTGAGATGCAGCCGACGCAGAACGCAGTGTCAGTTTAAGGAGCACAAGTGCTGATTTGATGCATTTACATCTCGCAGAACGATCACCACCGCAGCGCTGGCTGACACCTCGGTCCTAACACCTCCGCCCGCCACGTAATTACACTTCTTTTCTGTGTGAGAACGTTTAAGATCTACTCTCTTTGCAGCTTGCGAGTACACAGTGCAGTGTTGCTAGCGTTAATCACCAGGCTGCGTGGCGGCTCCCCAGAACTGGTTAGTCTTTTAGCTGGAAGTTGGTTCCCTTCGACCGTCTACCCATTCCCCCTGCACCCCAGCCCCTGGTGTGAAAAAACCACTTCTCTTTTTTAAAACAAGTATCTAAGTTGCAGGTGCAGAGCACTGTAATCCGACATCCGAACACACTCCAGAGCGCCCCGGCCGACCCTGTCCCCCTCTCGTCCGCCCCGCCCCGCTTGCCCGAGTTCAGCTCCGTTAGATGCTACATGTAAGTGAGCGCGTGCAGTGTTCGTCTTTCTCTGACTTATCTCACTTGGCCTAATGCCCTGAAGGTCCGCCAAGGTGTCACCAATGGCAGGATCTCCTTCTTTCTCGTGGCCAAATAATATTTCATTTAACATAAGATGTTTTCAAAAAACGGACTCAATTGTGGCATTGACACAGAAACTGACACAACACTGTAAACTGACCTCAGTTTAAAACAGAGACAGACCAAGGGCGTGGTCACGGAAAGCCATGGGCGTGCGGCGCCTGCTGGGACCGGCCTTGGGCCATTCACACCGCCGCTCCCGCCAGGGCCCGGGCCAGGCGGTGAGTCCAGGAGAGGGGCACACGCAGCCCCCACCAGCCCCGCCCTCCGCCCCCGAGCCCCCCCCCCACTTCAGAAGTCGTCCCTCTCCGCCCTCCGCCCTTTCAGCCTGACTCAACTCGCTCCCAGTCACCTCCCTCGTGAGTCACCTTCAGGGAGCGGTACCGGTTTGGTCTGGACACCTCTGTCCAGCTGCACTTTACTTTAAGTGGAAACATTACATCATGGATTGTTTGAGCTCAGGATATTTTAGCTAAATATAGCTGAAAATAAACACGCTGGAATGTTTCAAGGGGAGATGAAACCATTAGAACTTAAAATGCTTGTCCGGCAGGGAAAGGACAGTCTCTCCAATAAATGGCGCTGGGAAAACTGGACCCCTACGTGCAGAAGAATGAAAACTAGCTCAAAATGGGTCACAGACTTGAGTGCAGGGCCCCTACCACATGGCTCCTTGAAGGGAGCACAGGCAGCCGTCTCCCTGACACGGGTCCTGCAGATGATTTTTTGAATCTGACTCCTGAAGCAGAGAAGGTAACAAACGCAGAAACAATGGGACGACACCAAACACAGCAGAGGCAGCTGTCCACAACATGAAAAGGGACCCGCTGAGCGCGAGAACACATCTGCAAATCACGTATCTGACAAGGGCTAAGGGCCAAAAATCATCAAGAACTCACACAGCTCCACAGCAAAAAGCCAAGCTGATTGAAAACTGGGCTGAGGACCCCAACAGACATTGTTTCCCAAAGAAAACACACAGACAGCCAACACGTCCATGAAAAGATGCTCGCATCTCTGCTCATCAGGGAAACGCAAATCAGAGCCACACGAGACATCACCGGACACCTGTCAGAACGGCTGTGATAAAAAAAGACAGTCAGTAGCAAGTGTTGGCGAGGATGTGGAGAAAACGGAAACCTCATGCACTGCTGGTGGGGATGGAAATCGGTGCAGCCGCTGTGGAGAACAGTATGGAGGATCCTCAAAACACTAAAAGCGGAACTACCATGTGACCCAGCAAGTCCACTTCTGAGTATTTATCCAAAGGAAACGAGCACACTCACGCACGTGCTCCCCCACGTCCACCGCAGCTGCGATACGGAAGCACCAGGAGTCTGCCGACAAGTGAGTGGATGAAGACACGGCGGTGTGGGTATCCACGGGGATGTCATTTAGCCTTGAAAATGAGGCCTGTCATTGCGACAGCAGTGGGTGGATCTTGAGGACGTGATGTCAAATGCAGTAAGTCAGACGGAGAAAGACAGGTATCGTGTGCTCTCACGTATATGTGGAATATAAAAAAAACCAAGCCTGCAGATACAGAGAACAGACTGGTGGCTGCCAGAGACAGGAACGGGGTGGGAGGAATGGGTGAAGGGGCCAAAAGGTAAAAATACAAAGTAAAGATGTAGTTTCTTAAAGTAAAATGCTTGTCAGTGTACCACCAAAATCACTGCTGGTGACATCCTTTAGCAACAGCTGGGCTAGTGGGTCACCGAAGTGAGCCTTTGTGTAAAAGCACACCTGGTGGTACCTGGCTGGCCAGGAGACAGACGGCTATGCTGCTCAGCAGAATTAAGCAGGAAGGTGTTGAGGCTCCTCCAGCAGGCTGTGCGGGGGGGGGGGGGGGGCAGAAGGAGGGAAGCTGAGGTAAGTGAGGGGGTGGAGAGAGGAGGGCTGAGCAGGGGTGGGGCCTAGTCACCCTGCCCCCTTTGCCTCAGCCACCTGGGCTCAGGACAGGGGCCTAGACCCCAGCCTCACCCAAGGTCTCAGGCTTTGTCCAGACTGTCTGGTGGGGGGACACATCACTAGAACAACCTACCAGAGTTCTTCGTCCTCTCTCAGTCCCTGTTGGGGAGGAAGGCATGCTCCTGTGTATCAGTTAGCTCTTGCTGTGTAACAAATCACACCATAACCCAGTGACTTTAAACAACAAACATTGTTTCCCATGAGTCCCCAATTGGCTGGGCAGTTCTGCTGATCTCAGTGGGGGTCATTTGTGCATGTGGGGCCATGGCGTCAGAGGGCAGCACAGGTGACTCAGGCAGGGGTCTCACATGCTGCAGGATTGGCTGTGTGACGAGGACCTCTCTCCTGGATCCCCAGCAGGTCGCCTGAGCTTATTCATGTAGCAGCTCAGGCTTAAAAAGATGAAGTGGAAACTGAGGCCCCCGCTCAGAACTGCAGTGTCTCTTCCACCTTATCCTGTGGCCACAGCAAGTCACAGGCCAGCCCAGGAGGGTGGGGAGATGGACCCTACATCTCGATGGGAAGAGCCACAAAGCCACGTGGCAAAGGACATGGGCTCAGGGAGGTGAAGGATTGGGGCCTGGTCGCATCCACCTGTCCCATCTTGTAACCAGGGAACCTCAGCTGCCACTGGTCGGGGTCAGAGGTCACTGCTTCCCCCACGGGGCCCTCCGTCCACGTGGTTCTGGGAAGGGGGCACAGCTCTGCCCAGCGTAGGGAGGGGGCTGATGTGGCCTTCTGGGGGTGGTGGACAGAGCCTGCCCAGACCCTCGCACCCTCGCCAGTGGGACGAGGACCAGAAGACGGTGGAAATTCATCCCCCGGCCTGGAGACGTCCGGGCGAGGAACCGAAGTTCTTGGGGCCCAGATGGTGTTTTTCATGTCGTGTTCCAGTTGGCAGCTGAGCCCTGGAAGGGAGGGGAACACGTGGGATGGAGCAGCTGGCTAAGTGGATGCAACGGGAGGCCCAGTTCCAGTTTCCTGGACCGCGGCTCTGACGGGCTGTTGGCTGGGACCGAACGTTAACTGTCTCAATGTCCAGTGCTCTTCCAGGACTTGACTGTCTAGAAATCTTGCTCAGGGAGTGTGGGTCCACTCACAGTCTTCAGCGTCTGGGCTTGAGGGCGGGTGGGTTTCTGCCCCGTTCCACGGGTGGAGTCAGAGGGTGCTGGCCTGGGATCCCTGGCCTGCGAGGGCCAGGGCAGGTCTAGAGTCCAGATTATCAGTGATCACGTTGCTCTTCCACATGCTTCTGTGAGAACCAAGGTTTGGAGCAACGTTTCCCCACCTCTTTGTGACCCACAGAAATGAAACCTTCGCATGGAGACTGAAGATACACGCGTGTATCATATTTGTGTGTACGTGTGTGTGCGCACGCACAAGACAGGAGGGAGACCTGCCCAGATTCCCAGAAGGGAACAGCACAGGTGCCTGGATGCCCAGTCTCTGTGGAAGGACGGAGAGTGGGGGTCTGTCCACTGAATTCCCAGACCCTCCGTCGGCATGACTGCTGCCCCACCTCGAATCCCAGCTGGGACTCCCTTCCTCCTGGCTTCCTCTCCACCCGCCTCCCTGCTCTGTCCCTGGTCCCAATCGTGTCGGAGGGTGGTCCCTGGACTCCCTGTGGGGTGGCGCCCCTTCCCCGGAGATCCTTGGGTCTCACCCCAGTCAGTAGGGCAGGTGTGACGCTGGGGCTGCGGGAATGGCTGGGTCTCCCCCGCTGGGCTGCCTTCCCCATGGTCCTGCCCGCTCCCCTCTGCCCCCTGCCCTGCCGTTGAGGACAGGGCCCAGGCTGCCTGGCCAGAGTGTGCCGCTCCCCTGTGCACAGCTGGACACCCAAGCCTGGGTGAGCCCTCAGATCTGACCCCTGGGTGCACATTTATCATCGCCGCCCTGCAGAACCTGACACGGGGGCTGACCTGTGTGCTCAGGGACACCCAGAGTGGCCATGGACAGACCGGCCCTGAGGGGGAGGAAGTGTCAGCATTTCAAGAGCGGTGCCCCCAGGCACTCTGATGAAGCCGCTGCCAGGCCCCAAGCGAGGGGCTCCAGCTGCGTGGGGCACGTGGCTCAGACCCCGTCTGGCTGGTCCTCTGCCTGCCCTGGCTGGCGGCCACGCCGGCCGGCACCTGCTGCAACACAGCTGCAGGGCCAGTGCCGGGCTGGACGGCGTCAGGGCGCTCGGCACAGACCTGTGATGGGGCAGGGCGGGGGCGGGGCCTCCCCCCACCCCCCTGACGGACGGGAGACAGGCCACGTGCCCTACCCCGCCCTCAGCTCCCTCTGACCCTGACAAGGCCCTGATGCACTGCTGGTGTCCCGCACGGTGTGGCCGCGCTCAAGAGACGTGTTGAGAGAGCCGTGAGCCCCGCACCCAGGACCACCGATTCCACAGCGAGAAGTGATTTCCCTACAAATTATCTTTCAAGTCTTCTAATGACTTCCAGGAGAAATCCTCGGTCTGGCGCCAGGAGGTGTTAACACCTTTGTAATACATGCTAATCTCTCTCCGCTTAACGAAGAGGGAGCAGCCTCGGGCCGCACGTCTTGCCGGGCAGTGGCAGCACGTTAGGCTTAAGTAGCATTGTTTTGACTTCACTGTGTTTTCTTGTACTCGTATCACATAAGATGAGGCTCCTTTCCATGCATGGAGTGGTATTAAGTTCTCTGCTAAATACAATAAATGCAAGTGAAGGACATAGAAAAATAAAAGAAAATAGAGGTGTGAGCTAAAATTAACTAATACTTAAGAAAACACATATTCGAGAAAATCTGAAATAAGAGTGAAGGGAATGTCTGAAGGGGGCCTGGCAGGGGGGCCAACACGGGGAGGACGTGGGTGACTGCGGGCAGCACCTGAGTCCTCGCTGGGGCAGGAGAGCAGGGCGTGTCCGGGGACCACACCCAAGGACCCGCCAGCCCGGCAGCTGGCCCTCAAGGTGGCCCAGGGCCCTTCCCTGTACCGCAGCCCGGCCGGGAGAGGAGACCTGGCGGTTGGTTTCTGCGACCCCCAAGCTGCACCCGTGACAGGGAGCAGAGGGCCGATGATGGGGTCTCCATCAGCCAGCTGTCGTGGCCGAGGGGTGGGAATTGTCCACTCTCTCTGCATCTGAGGGGCTGGCTAAGGTCCTGGAATGCCGCCCAGCTCTGCCTCGCCCACTCCTCGGTTAGCATTACGGTCCTAAATATGGACCCTGTCCAGATCCCACTGTGTGCTCACCTCCCTCACGCCTGGGGTAGCCAGGGCTCTTGGGTGCTTGGACAAAGGTCCTGGGAGGGCTGACCTTACCAGCATGGAGTGAACCTGGCCACAGGTTGGCTGGTTGCTCACCCTAAGCCACCCCTTCCACCCCTGTTGTGCTCCTGTCTGGGTGTCAGCTCTCCTCCAGGAAGCCCTGTGCAGGGGTGGGTCTTAGTAAGTCCGAGACAGCCATAGCAACTCCATTTCCTGAGCCAGTGACTGACTTAGGGAGGAGCAGGCGACCTCACTCTGGCTGCCTCTGTGAGGCCTGGGGTCTTGGCAGCCGTCTTGGGCTCCTGAGGAACCCTGGCCTGTGGGAAAAGTGCTAAGAACGACAAGGAGAAAGACGGAAGGTTCCAGGCCCTAGGGCTTCTTTCTGGGCAGGATAAGGAAGTCTAAGGCATCTGTAGCCTCGAAGCAGCCCAGCCAGTGCCCGCGGGGTGGACGGGGCGGGTCCTCAGTCTTCCCCCGTCAGACCGACCGTGTCACTCCCTTCTCCTCTCGGGGAAAAGTGCCTGACACAGGTGTTTCCACAAGATTTAAAGACACGCCGCACTCAGGTACACTCGTGCGCAAACCTGGTCGATTTACGATGCTTGTCCACAATCATCGCCTGACTCCGTCCTGGCTTTCTCACGGGGTGACAGAATGAACACCACCAGACGCCTGTGAGCCCCCAAGGCCGGGCGAGAATCTGAGCTCTGTGTCCACGGCTGTGAGCGTGCTCACGCCCAGCCCCGGGGTCCAAACCCAGCACGGGCTCCCCCTCCTCCCCAGCGCCCCTCTCCCCGCCCACCCCACCCCGTCAGTGTTGCCCTCACTGCCCGTTTCCACCAGGAGATGCCCTGTGGGCACCCCTCCTTCCTCTCCGGCGTCTGTGGCAGCGCCTGCACCCAGTCCACACGTCTGGCGGGGCTGCACGGTGGGCTCCCTTCCCCTCTCTCCAGCCCAGGGCCCCACACGCTGCAGCGGCCGAGTGAGTGCCGCTGGCTGAGTATAGGGGGGCCTCACGGCTCCCTCAGAAGCAGCCCCTCCCCCCCTTTTCCCCTGGTCTCATCCCACCTGGACGTGAAATGTTTACCCGTTTGTCAACTGCCTGTTGGGTCCCAGGGACCGTCTGCTCTCCACTCTGTCCCCACCACCCTCAAGAGTCACAGCACACAGTAGGTCTGCAGGAAGTAAGCATTAGGTGACCACGACCCCACAGGCCACCACCAGGGACCACTGCTGGTTACTCCTTGCAAGCTGGATTCCTCCGGGGAGCCCCAAGCGCGCCTTTGAAGGGCTGCACGCACTTTATTCAGTGGGGCGGAGGGGGCCCAGGAAAGAGGGAGACGGGCACCGGGAGGCAGAGATGGGGAGACAGAGAACACACCATCACTGCGCCGATTAGCCGTGCCTACTGCCAAGCCGCCAGGAGCCGGCTCGATACTTTCCGCCTGTCTGATGGCCTAATCAGAGCCTGCCTTCCTTAATCCCACTCCCCATCTTTCACATCGACCCCAGACGGGGCAGAGGGACGAGCACACGGCCGCGGGCGAAGAGAACGCAGTTAACAGCCCGTGGCTTCACTGCAAAGCTGCCACCCTCCAGTCGGCCCGAACGCTGCAGATTTTTTTGTCCTCTGGGCTATTTCTCTCCTCACCTTTCCTTTCTGTGATTCACATTTTGAACAGTAAGCAGGGCAAGGATTTATAAAAGGAAACCACGGGATTACACCAGGGATTCCCAAACTTCTGGAAGTCACGGAGCCTTCGTTAAAAAACATCCCGGTAGAAGGCAAGTTTATAGATTCAGAGGAAGCAGATATTCACGGGGGCACTTTCCACTCAGAGTCGTCCCGTCAGGCTCAGAGAGACAAAGGGAGTTGCTGAAGGGCACACAGCAGAGAGCTAGCACTGGGGTGTGACCCACAGGCTGGCTCCAGGCCTCCCAACGCCCAGGACGGCGGCCCAGGCCGGGGGCACGTCTGCAAGACCCCAGTGGTCTCACATGTGGGCATCACCCAGGGCTCCTGGCGGATGGGGGCCAGAGATGGAAGGACGGGGCTTCCAGACCCTGGCATCCTCCTGGCCAGACCAGAGCGACCCCGCCGGCCTCTTTCACATCTGACTTGCAGGGTCAGGCCTTTACTATGAGTGGTGGCCCGATCTCGTCCCCAGAAAGGCGGAGGCAGCTCTTGCTGCTCACTCACTGGGCTGGACTCAGACTCCCACCCAAATTCCGCGACCGATCTGGGCAGGCAGTGGGAGGGATGGGGTGGGTGGCAGGGTGGGGAGCCCAGAGCCATCCCAGATGCTTCAGGAAATGGGATGAAGTGGGGGTGGGAGGGGAGGGGTGAGCTGGAGCTCAAAACCCAGGCAGACGGCCCAGCTGAGGTGGACGGCAGGGGCGGGAGGACAGGAACCCGGTGTGGAGTCTTTAGAAGAGCCACAGTGTGGCCGCCCTCCCTGGCCCTGCAGCTCGGACTTCTCCGCGGCCGCCCCCTCCACAGCCGCAGCGGCAACTCCGGGCTGGCTGGGGGTTCAAGTGACGCTGCAGGCCCACCCTCCAGGACCGCGTGTCCACCCCTCTCGCCTGGATGGAGGGCCGGGGCTCAGCGTGGTGACGGGGTGCACAGCACAGCCGGGGTGCTGGGGCCCAGGGCCACTGCGTCGAGGACTGCCATTGCAGAAGGTCCCTTGGCCTTCGGCGGGGAGGGCCCGCGTGTGAGTGCGGGGCAGGCAGCCGGGGCCCAGGACCTCATGTGCGGCCTGTGTAATTCTCGACTCCCGCCCTCCCACCAGGACACCCCTCCCCAGGCGTCTGGAGCTCCTTCAGGTCCCGCCAGCCCGTCCACACATGAGGCAGGAACGCTGCAAGGAGGCCACGGGGGTGGAGGCCAGAGATGCCGTCAGAGGGTACGTTCTAGACCCACGAGCCCGCGGAGACCTGTGCCTGCTGGGGGTGGGGTGGTGAGGGACAGCATTTGAGGGGCGAGACCACCCACGGGGCAGAAGACAGCCCACTGGCTGTTGGCCGAAAACTGTGGGAAGCCGTGGCTTTTCTGTTGGAAGGATGGTTGAGGGTGGTTGGAAGGATGTGGCCTCTTTGAAGGCCCCTGAAGGGAAATGGGAGACGACTGGGGCCGTCCCCGGCGGTGATGGCAGAGCCGTCCCCTGGGACCAGGACGGACGGGAAAGAGTGCCCTTCCCCACGACACACTCCAGACACCGTAAGCTCATCACACACGAAAACACCATACACTGTCTTCAAACAATGAAAAGGTTCCAGATGAATCCGAAGCCCCCTTTGGCCAACCTCTTACCCTCATGCGCTCCCCGAAGGAGTTGCTCCTGTGGAGCCCACAGGCTCCTCGCCAGGCGTTAAAACGCTCTCCATGCTGATCCGTGGAGATCCAGGTCCAGGTTTTCAGCGACTGCGCCAGTTCCACTGCAGGGTCACGGAACATCTTAGCCACTCGCCAGGTGACGGGCACACGGCTGTTCCCAAGGTCCGCGTGCATCACCTGGGACGAGCCTGCTTACGCCGTTCCCCCAGGCCCCCGCCCAGAAGCGGAGTCCCTGCCCCCAGGCACACTGGATTCTCAGGCCCCAGGGCCACTCACTTCCCTCAGCTCAACAGCACAGCGCTTTATCAAACCGGTTTTGCCGGTCACGTGGGTGAACAAGACGGTATCTCAAGTTGATTCGATTTGCGTTTCCCCATCACTGGTGTGGTTTCCAGTCTCTGCGCTGTCGTTGGCCTGTCTGTTTCCTCTTCAGTGAACTCATATCCTTTGGCCATTTCCTATTTGGTTGTTATCTTTCCTCATTACTGTGATGTGCTGTTCACGTATCCCGGACACTGGGCCAGCTCTCCAGGGACAGCAGCGTGTGGGGGGCTGCCGGGAGGGCGGCAGGCTCGCCCAACCAGGCCTGCGACCCTCCCTCCCCAGCTCCCGAGACGGGACTGGTGCGCAGCACGTGTGAGCCCAGGTGTGCGCGTGAGGGTCTGACTCAGACACGGTGTGCCGACGACCAGGGAGCTGAGTGTACATCTGCCGCCCGACACAGACACAAAAGAAAAGGAAAGAACTCTCACTCTCGTGACGAGGCCTCTTAGGATCGTCTCCCTTAGCAGCTTCCCTGCAGCTCGTACAGCATGGTAATAACCACAGTCAGCGGGCCGGGCACCGCGACCCAGGACTTACTTATCTTGTAACTGGAACATCTGTGCTCTTTTTGACTGAAAACGACACTTTCTCCACCAAGAAAGTGGTGGAGGGGAGGCCACTACCCGGGGGAGGCAGTACGTCCTCCCCGGGGACCCTCATTTCCTGCTCTGAATCCACCTGTAAACGGATCCCCCCTGGGGAGAAGCACCAGTTCTCAGGCAGCCCCGTGAGCGGCTGCCCTGTGAGCGGGATGCAGCACACACACCCAGAAGCAGCGAGCCGGGACACAGCCTCGGCTTCACTCCAGGCGCAGAGGCATCCAGGCCCTGACGCAGAGCTGCGTGCCGAGTGGAGCAGAGGCGCGCAGTCAGGGGAGCGCGGAGGGCCCGGTGCCGCGGGCGGACCGGGCCTCAGACTCGCCTCGCACTGAGGAGAGGGTGCTGGGCCTTCTCACCCTGCACTCTGGGCACGGAGGGCATCCTGGCAGAGGCAGCTCCTGCCGCGGCTCGGCTCTCTGACGGCTGGGGACTGAGAGCCTGGGGCTCAGGGCGCTGGCCAGAGCTGCCTGGTCCAGCCCTGCCGCCTCTCCGCCCCCCCCCCCCACTTGCCTCTCTTGCCCATTTTGCTCAACGTGGCCAGGACAGAAGCAGGCAGGGCTCTCTGCGATGGGGCTTCACGAGGCTGACAGGTGCATCAGGAGCAATTCCGTACCCCAGAGTCAAAGTTCAGTCTAACAGAGAATCAGGCTTGGACACCAGGGCGAGGGCCACTGCCTCCACAAGCACACACGAGACTCTGTACAGGTACAGTCCTCGTGCAGGCGTGTCGGGGGAGGAGGATGGGGCCGGCGCACTCCTAGGTCCTTCCTCCACGTCACTGCCAACGAGACCTGAGAAAAAGACTCTGACCTCACCCTGTCGAACAGCGAGAACACCCACGGGGAATGTACCTTTGCTATCTGAGGGGACACCAGCTGTCCCCAGTTATTCACTACAACAGTTGTCCAGAACGCAGCTGGCCAAAGACACAGTGCAAAAGGGAAGGTAGACAACTGTCCTGCGCAGGGGTGCTCAGGAAGACAGTCACAGAAGACATGGTCAGTGTTCAGGTTTCCCAGGACCTGGGTGGCCAGTCCACAGTCATGAGGACAAAGCCAGAGGGGTCCAAGACGCCACAGCCAAAAACACAGGCCTGGAGGGCAAAGCTGGCGTGGACAGTGTAGACAAGACATCACTGGTCAAGAACAAGCCTTAAGGACACAGCCAGTGGCAGCAGTCCAGATGGCTGTGCGGGAGACCCACGCCCTGGTACCCTTGACAGAAAGTCGTCCTTGAGGTCGGCACCATGTGTGCTCGGGCTAGAGGTAGGCTGTGGTTTATTTTTCTTATTTATCCAAGAAGCTATTTTTGTTCATTAAAACCTAGTTACTTGCTGTATCTAGCCAGGATCCTGGAGTGCTCGCTTGGTTAATTTAAGCAAGCAGAGCTTTGACGAAGTAATTTTATTGTCCTCTGGGATTGGCCAGCTTGTGCCAAGCCTCACTCTTTCCGTTGAAATGGAGTTAATTTTCACTGAAATTGCTTCTCAGCAGACGAACACATTCCCCATCATCGAGGGCTTACGCTTCTGCAGCTCTATTATTCCTTAATTCACACACCCGGGCAGCACGGGATCCACGCCCCAGATAGAGTCCGCTGCAAGGTAGAGGGAGACAGAGGCGGGGAGGCAGCACCTGCTCAGCCCCACGCTGGCGCCTGGTCATTAATCATCCCATAGTCCACACAGGCGAGCCCCTGCGTGCCCAGCTCTGTGTCCAGCACAGCAAGGTGGTGCAAGGAGAAGGGATGTGACTCCCACCTTCAAAGAACTCAGTGTATTTGGAAAGGTGAGATTTATACATGAGACTCAGGATGAACTGACCTCAGGCTTCAGCCCTGGTCCAGGCTGTGAGAGGATGAACCCACCCACCTCCTGATGGGACCTGAGAAAAGAATAGAATGGCCCTTGCAGGGAACCTGCCCTGGAGGAGCCCTAAAGCTTCTAGTGAACTTCGGGAGGGGCTACAAGAGTGGGCAGGGTGTGACACTGAGTGCAGGGGTCCAGAGGGGTGAAAGACACTCAGGGCACTTCCAAGAGGAGGTCAGGCCAGGGGCAAAGGCCAAGGCTGGGGTCAAAGCCATGATGATCAAGCCAGCATCTGAGGCATAAAGGGGCTCAAAGGTGAGATCAGGGCCAGAGGGAGGGTGGGCATGGGGCGGGAACCAGGTCTGTGGGCAGCACCACGGAGAGCTCCAGCAGCCGCTGGTGCAGGGAGCTTCCACCGCCAGTGGACAAAAATGTTCAGCTCCCACTTGGGCAAGAGGGTATGTGTAAGCCCATATTCTTCAATTCAGCCTTGGCTGGAAAGCATAACTGAAGCAGAAGTTGTGGGCTTTGCGTAGCAGTTAATGAAGAACCTTGGAAAAAATGGGAATCTGTTGACACAGATGCTTTGAGAAGACAAGCGATGAGTTAGCCATTACATCTTGTTACATGGATTAGGAGAGCGCTGGGGAATATCTGCATACCAATTACCATAAAATTTAAGTTCAATCTACACTCATTTTATGTCTCGCCTTCAGAAAGTTGAGTTTCTGCCTACATCTGTTTGCTAAGAAGATCTATTTTCCTGTAATACTGAAAATTTTGTCATAATAGTTTCAAAAAGTGTTGACTTGTAACATTGAGATTAAAAATGTTTATTAGAAAAAAGCTGCATTTGTTAAAGTGTTTGTACAAGGAAAGCGTTCATGCAAAGTTACGGATTTACCTTGATGATAGTTAACCCACTACTTCCCTCACTACTCCAGCAAACCACAGTCGACTCACAGTGTGAGACAATGCAAGCTCCTCACTATTGGGAACGCAATGAAACGCACACTTCCATGTGAGACGCATTTGCAAGGACAGCTAAATGGCTCTGACACATTCACTTTTAAACCTCCGATATAACTTTTGCTCATGGAGGGACACGGGTGCCTGACGCCAGGCTCAGGAATCGCACACCTGATCCTGCCCCAGGCAGAGGCGGCTGTCTTGCCGTCTGTGACCCAGCTCAGGCTTGAAGCCCCATCCCTGGAGCCCTGGCCCCCGGGGGGCACACAGCTCCAACTTTACTCACTTGTACTGAGTGGTTCCTGTGTCCACCACCTGAAAGGTTCAGGTTTTGCTTTAGAGCTGAGCCAGGTTCTCAAAACATAAGGAAGCGTCTGAGCACCTCCACACTTCTGGGGTGCATGTGGGGGTTCCGCCATTGGACTTTGACCTACCAGTCCCATTTTTAGCCCCTGGCTGGTTGGCTGCTTGGCACCAGTCAAGACCGTGAGCCTTCTCGAAGCCCAGCACAAAGCCGGACTTACTAGTGTTTGACAAATTGGTGAACCAATGGATGAATGAATTTCTAAAAGTAAAAAAAGTGGAAGAGTGGGCCAGTTTGGATTGTGAAGAGGAACGAAGGAAACCTGAATCACACTGGGGCTGGGGGCCATGTGAGGAGGGCTCTCCCGTGTGGGTGCCCACCCCAGCTCACAGACCAGCAGGAACAGAGGTTCCTTCGGGCCCAGCCACAAGCTGCCCGCCACTTGCAGCCCTCCCCAGTGTCGGTGGCCACTGCGGGGAACTTTTGATCTCCCCAAATTTGTTTTTCTCAGAACTAAACTTGGTGCTCACAGCTGTAAAATCAAGCAAACTGAGTAAGATGCCTGTTTCAACTGGTACCTTGTAGCTGCTGAGCACATTAAGGACCCGAGACTGCCTCTTTACGGAGTGCCGCTGCTAGACGGCCCGAGGCAGACCGACAACTGAACGAGAGAAAAGGCACCAGAGCCCCCACCCCCTCGCCCGGACCGAACAGCCTCCTGCTCCCCACTGCGCCCCCTCTGCCCCCACTTCCCGACCTCAGCTGTCCCGCTGAACCCTCCGTTTCCCTGAGCCCCTCCCTGAACCACTCCTCATCTGAACTCGCCAGAACTTGGCCCTTTAAATCAGACCCTCTGAGGGTCCTAATGCTAAGCCCCTGATTTCCCCCGTCCCCGTCCCCGGGAACAACATCAAACAATGAGCCACAGTCAAAGATCTTCCTAGAGTTCCTGAAGCTGCTCACAGGTTTGCCGAGGAACTTCACTCGGCTGCCCAGACTGACCAGCCAGGCTTCTCAGAGTTAGGCCATCAGTTCACACACTTGGTGAAGGAGGCCAAGGCTGACACCGGATGGAAACAGCCGACTGGAAAGGCCCTGAACCGTCTCGACAGCTGCAAGTGGGACCAGCCCCGCCTGGTTGCAGGGTTCAGGGCCAGCAATCCCCAGGTGGCCTCGGCCGGCAGCTCCTAGGGCTTACCCCCAAACTGGCGGTGGGAGTGAGACTCCACGTGGCGCTCAGAAGCCCAGGGAGCCTGTGTGCAGCTGACTCCAAGTTGTTTTTAAGGAGAGCTGTGGTCTCTCAAGGATGTCAGATCCACTCGGGCAGCCTTCAGCTCTGTGTTCCTTAGTGGGCCAAGCCAGGACTTTCTCTCTTGGCTAAGAGAACCAGAATAGAGCGGGAAACTAGGTCCACTCCAGACTTAATCTGGCAAACCCATTAGCCCACACTCCAGATGATTTTACTAAGAAAAGAACCATTACAACCCTTAATATCCAACTTCGACAGATGGAGTCCCCTCAGCAGAGCCCGCCCAGCCTGTGTCACTGCCGTATGAAGCCAGGACACCGGGCAAAGGACGGCTACAAACCAGGACGCTGCAGGCACCTGCAGTCACCCAGTGTCCTCCCGCCTCCCAGGGCTGGGACTCCAAGCTCCCCTCTTCATCGGCTCCGAGAAACAGCTCTTCAGACTGGGGAGGATTCCTGTCCGTCTCTGTGGGTCCTGGCGCCACTCTCAGGGCTCAGCCCCACTGCTAGGGAACAGCCCCTGCCTCGGGGCACGGAGATGATTCCAGCAGCAGGGTCTCCAAGCAACGTCGGCAAGTCACGGGCCAAGACCCTGGATCAGTGATGCTCAGTGCCCTTCCCCACAGGGGTGAACATGTCCTTCTGCCCAGACTGCGGGGGACAAAGCGAGGGGGCAGGCGGACATGCTATTTAAAGTGCTGCCTGTTGTGCAGACTTCCACGTTGCTTTCCCAAGGAATGAATTCTCAGCAGACAATAACAGACCGATGTCACTACACGGGAAGATGCTGGCTCCTCGGTTGGTGCCATGTTCCCAAAATATAGTCCGGGAAACCAGTCCACACTGCTCCCTCCCAGGCACTACAAATCGCGTTTAAGTTTGAGCAAGCTGAGCTGCCCCACCTCACGGCATAAATATGTCTTGGTAATGATTTGTGTGTTTCCTCACTGGACCGAAGCTTTTCCATGCAGACAGACCACTGCCTCTTCCGTGGCTAAGATCCCATAGGAAAGGACTGTTCCTCCCTGGGGAACCCCTCCCAGTGAACATCACAGTGATCGGGGAGCCCCCTTTACCGGCCAAGTGCTGCAACAAGCCTGTGCCGCTCAGCCAGGTCCACATCTGTGTCTACAACACTTCCACTGCATGTATCACCCCAGTCTTCAGGACCAGTCAAATGCACCAACAGCATCACCGAAATTCAGTGGGCAGACTTTGTAGAGGCTCTTCAAGTACTCTGGCCAAAAGCATTGGAACCCACAAACTCTAGTCCCTGCCTCTTTTTCCCCCTTAACAGAGGCACCGGGCATTGAACCCAGGACCCGTGCACACCAAGCACACTCTCCACCACCGAGCCGTGCCCCCCGACCCCAAGCCCCCGCCTCTTTGGATCACAGCTGACAAAAAGAGATATGCTTCAATATCACAAGGACATGGCTGCGTCCGCTGACAGTAGCCACACATCAGCGGGACGATCTTTCCATCCAGCACTCCCGGGAGACGAAGACCTTGGGCATCACACCTTATAGCCCAGGTCCTGTCAACTGGAAGAGACACCTTCAGGAAGACCCTTCAGCTCCAGGCACTGCTGACCACTCTGGTGCCGCCACACTCCAAGGAGCAGGCTCCGGGTCCGCGTGTCTCGTCCAAAGGAGGCACCACGCCCTGACTGGACCTGCATGCCCGCTGGACCGCTTACTCACAACCAAAAGCGAAGACTTCCAGGAGCCGAAGCAGATGGCAGCTGGAGGAGACAGCTCTCCCAGGGTGACTGGACCAGAACTGTGCGTTTTTTCCCCACTGTTACTTCTCACCTTATTTTCTCCCTTTCTTCCTTAGAAAGACAACACTCTTACCTGTTTTTACCAATCTGCTGCCAAAAGGGGGACCTTTTTGATTAATGGATTTGTCACCAGAAACCCCGATCTGTCCATGACAGCTGTGACCCTGTATGATGTCTGAAAGCACGCTTTCTGTAACAAAATAAGCTCTCTCTGTGCAGCCTTTGGGACAAAGTCCACAGAACAGGATGTTTTCTCCCTAAATAATCCGCAGACACCACTGACCCTTGGCTCCAGAGGGCAAGCTGGCAAATCCCAGTAAACGGCACTATTAATAATCAAATGTGCACCACCTGGTTTATCTTTGTGGTGAACGGAACTCTCAGTGGGCCCACGAACGTTTGGACAGCTGGCACATGGGAGGCCAGCGTTTACTGGGGTATTTAACTGTCCCTGTTGGTACCCATAATTCCCATTGGTCTTTCCCACTAAACCTTCACAAGTGTCTTAAACACATGACTCTGAGTTGCGTCCGTAGGGAGAGCCTCACCCCTGTGAGCTGGAGTAGATGCCAGCGAGCGTCTGATCAGAAGCCCCCCCAACATCAGGACAGCAGCAGCCCAACGGTGTCACCTGACTCGTGGCTGGAGTAGCTCTGGACAACGGCACAGCTGCACGCGGAGGCACACACCACCTGCTGCGCCTGGACGGGCACCTCCGGAGGAGCAGAGACTCAGCCACGCTTGATCAGGGAACAAGCACACTGCTGTGTTCAGTCAGCTACCTTCAGGTCTGGGGCCATGGTTTAGAGCCATCGTACACTCTGAATCTGTCATTTCACTTTTAATTCTGCTTTGCAGAACTATTTTAAAACTTTGTCCTTGTTGCCTGTCAAAGCCCTGCAGAAATAACGATGTTGGCTCCGCACTCTGAGATGACCATCAACGCTTACAACCTTCACAAGATGTGGTCCTAAGGGTGACAATGCCCGAGAGTCCTTCCCTGTTGCTCAAATGTGGCCTCACATGGTTTCTGGTCACTATGCACTTTCCCCTCTGATGTGGGTCATGACATCTGGGGAAGGTCCTTTTTGGCACCAAGGCACAAAACATAATTCCACTAACGCTGGACAGCCTGACTCCATCAACGATGATTTCAAGGAACACTCTCAACCAAAAGGGGGAAATGTGAAAACAAAGCAAGAAAACCTAAATCAAACTGGCGCTGGGAAGCCACGAAGAGGCTGCCACACCCACATCTGTCACCACGGCTCACAGACCCAGTAGGAAGAACAAAGGGTTCCTCCTGGCCCGGCAACAAGCTGCCCGCTGCTTGCCGCCGGTGAAGAGCTGCCACAGCCGACCCCAGCTTCCTCCCGAGGCCTAGCGCAAGCTCGCCCTCCCTGCACCCCCTGGACCTGCCTGTGGTTGGCCAGCGTTCGCTGCTTGCCTGCAGTTCCTCTGCTGTTCCTGAATAAACCGATCTTGGCTAGCTGAGACCTCGTTATTTTATCTTCAGACTTTACTGGATTTAGGCCCCCAGGGAGGAAAATGTCTGAAATTCAGGCAATGAACCCCTGGCATCAGGGACAGGAGGAAGGAGGTCAGCTGGGAACTAATTTACCCAAAATCTTATACGGCTCCACTTGGGCCCACGGCTGCCCAACGCATAACTCAGCCCAAACCTGGACGATGTGACAGGACGGGGGGAGTCTGTTCAACTGACCCCGGGGGTCTCCACTTGTTCTTGAGGGCAGGAGAGGCCACCTGGCCGCCTAGACTCTCTCCAGTGTGGGGACCTGAAATTAGACGGACTTGCATTGCACTTCAGGGACATGCGGCCGTGGGCAGGTGACTCAACCCCTGGAGTTGTCTCCTCAGCTGTGAAATAGGGACAAGAAGGGTGCAGCCTCATCGGGACATGACATTCTGCACTGCATTTGGCACCAAGGAGGCACTAACAGAGCCATTAGTCTGTCGAGCAAGTGACACCAGCTGCCCCTCCACCAGGAGCAGCAGCCCCAGCTGTCAACGGCATGGTGCAGGTGGCAAGGTCACCACCAAAGACACGACTCACAGGCACTGGATGGAACGACGCTTCACTCGGAGAGGAGTCGGGGCAAGACCAGCTATGGCAGGGGGTGCTGGTCCCTGGGGGCCAGCGGGTCTCGCCCGCAGCCCCAGCCGTGCAGGGTGATGGCCTGCTCGCACCCATCTCATGCTGTGTCGGGAACAGATACAGCAATGGGGTCGGACGGGGCCAGACAATGACATTTACGCTTCAGCAGAACAGAGAAGGAGAACACCTCGAGCCCAAACAGGGAAAGATACTGCCAGACTAAGAGACATGCCAGGCTCCTCTCCACGGAAGGCCTGTTCCAGGTCCGCACGATCTCACCTCCCCTGCAAGGTCCCAGCAAGCTGGGCGCCCCTGGCTTTCCCAGCGAGCAGCGGGATGGCCAGTGCGGTCGTGGCGGCCATGGCTCCTCCTGGACCCCGCCCGCCCCTCCTTCCTGCCTGCCTTGGTGGGAAGGTCTCCCGCAGACGCCGAGCACATACCCCACCTTGGCGCTTCCTTCATCTCTTTTGCTTGTTTGTTTCTCAGTGTTTATTATTTTCTGATTACAGAATAAATATACGTTCATGGTAAAAAAGAAAAAGAAAAAAGAAAAGAAAAATTCCTGAACATGCAAAAAAGTGGAAAGAACAGAATGAAAATCGCTCACAAGCCTGTCATTGTTGTTCATGTTCTGGACTGTTTCCTCGCAGCCTTTTCTTCTATGAACGCACACAAGCATATTATGAACAACTCGGAGTCACATTATTCACAAGATCTTTAATGTAAAATTTCACTTTACACACCCCCCCCCCGCAACATTACCACATGTTCTTTGAAAGCACATTTTTAATGCCTACATGATATTCCATGTTGGGAGTGACACGTTTTCACCATCCAAGTGATGTAATTCCAGCAGACGTGACGTTCTGAGTCCCACATTCAGGTAGACGAGTAACGCCAGCATTTTGCATTTGTCTCTGTCTCTGCTTAATTCCACCCCGCGCCCCTCCTCCGCCAGGCAGGAACTCCGATCTAGCCTTTTCCAGGGAAATTCAGTCACCTGAGATTTCAAACCAGACCATTTGCACTTCCCTTTTTTTTTCTCTTCTCCTGGTTGACTGCTCAGTTCTGTTCTTTTCTGTTTCTCAAAAGCAAAGCCGTAAATGCCTCAGGACATGAAGCAGGTATGGGGGCTGCAGCCACGCAGGAGAAAGTCTCTGAGGCCCATGATGGGGGAGACCGTCCTCTATGGGGGGCGGGCGGGGGCGCACCGGCAGTCACCGGACAGCTTATAAAATCCCTGACGCGGCCCACTGACCCCTGACAGGTGACATCAGGCTCCGGGCTGGCTGGACCTCAGCACTTCTCAAACCTCCCCAGGCGGGCTGGAGAGCCAGCCGTGGGCCCTGTGCTCTGCTGAGTGTGGCCCAAGGCGGTGAGTGTGGCCCAGGAGCGGCTACACTGCGGAACCTCCGACTCTGCACTTGGACGAGACCCTAGGTAGTTTCAATGCTCACTAACGTCTGAGTTTACAGGGAAAGGGATATGAGTGGTAAAAGCCATTTCCACAGCCCTTGACCCCCAAGGGGTGCGAGGGAGTGTGTTCACGGGCTGCCAGCAGACCCCTGGGAGGGCCCGAAGGACCGCGTCCTGGCTGCCCCGAGGCCTGAGGGGACTCTGCACCCGGAAGCTGGGCCCCCAGATGCCTGGGGCCGCAGCCTCCCTAGGGGGACACCTGTCAGAAGAAGGGTTAGCCTGAAACATCTGGCGAGTTCCAGAACATCCCAGGAAAGGAGAGGACTTCGTGCTCCCCCTTCCCCGCTCCCAGCCTGGGGTTGGACGAGGTTGACAGGATGGTGGGGGAGCAGAGGGATGGGGGGCACAGAGCCTGGTTCCTGTTGGGTCTACCCGCTCCCAGCGCGCAGGTGTTTGGGTCCTGGGTTGACACACGGTTTGTGGTTTAGAGTGGCCAGGGGACCCTGTACCGCCATCCCCACTACTCCAACCACCGCCATCCCATCGTCTGCCAGGACAGAGCAGGGAGGGGCCCGCCAGGGCTGGGGAGGCGAGGGTGGTGGGAGGAAGGTTCCCACGCAGTGACATCTCCAAGAGCCTGGTTACCCGCAGCTCCTGCCCACCCACCAGGCGGGAAGTAAGGGAGGGGTTAAAATGCAGCAGAGCAGCCCCCTTACGCTGTGCAGGACGCAATGCAGCAAGGGGCGCATCGGAGCATCACACAAGCATTCACACGTCCTGTCCGGAAAGGTTCACACGAGCATGTTAGCAGGGAAGCCTTCGGGTCAGGGAATTGCGGGTAACTTTTATTTTAACTGTGGTGAGGTTTTATTTAACTATGTATCTGTTACAGCTTTTACATAGAATATGTATCACTTTAATAAAAACAACAGAATTTTTTTAGGCATCTCTCTCTGCAGTGGCATAAGGGACATTATCATTTCTACTCACTCCCACCTCTTCTATAGCTCCCTGACGCTGGGCTCCTCCGTCTGTCTGCGACGCACTGTGGTGCGAGCCGAGGGTCCGCCTGCCCCTCCCGGAGCGCTCAGCCCACGTCCCAGCCTCTCCTCTGACGCCCTGGCCTTTCTTCTCTGTTCCTTGCCCCCCAGTCCCATGTCCGTGCATGTCGTATGTGCAGCCACGCCGCCTGTGAGGGCAGTTTTGGGGGCACTTCTCCACTTATCAGCTCAGCTATTCTGGGTCCGCCCTCAGTTCTCCCCCACGTGCTCTTCCACACAAACTCCGGAGCTGCTCTGTCCAGTATGAATTAAACATCATAGTGATTTAAGAAGAGTTTGCATATCTGAACCTTCCCTTCGGGAACCTGGGTGCTTCTTCACGTTTGCCTTCTTTAAGTCTAGCATCACCTTAAAAGTTTTTTCCTTTCCTGCAGTCTTCTAAGAAACATCTGTGGCCAAAGAAAAATTAACCTAATTAAAGTTTGTTTAAAAAGTAACAAATTGGAAGACACTTTAAACAGAGACAACCCAAGCTACTCTCAGAGGAATATTCAAAGTCTTAAATATCCTCAATAGAAAATAAGAAAAATGGAAACGGAAGCAGCAAAGAAAATAGGAGGACGGAAACGGCAGCACGAGAAGTGGGATTAAAGCAGGAAACCAGAGGAGCTGGGGCATGAACCCCAGACCCAGCTCCTTGCTCTCCTGCTGACAGCAGGCGCATGTCTCTTCTTTCTTTCCTGCCAGTTTCCGCCCCGTGTTTTGACAGCTCTGTTGTTGGGTCGTATACATGGAGGATTGTTAATTTCTTCTTGGAGAATTGACTTCTTTTTGTGCGGAACGTCCCTTTTTCTACTAACAATATCCCCATTCTGCTTGAAGCCCATGTTATGTCAGTCCAGCCACTCCAGCTGTTGATGAGCATCTTACGGTGTCTTTCTGGTTTCATCCTTTGCCTTTGTGTCTGATGCAGATTTCCCATAAGCAACATTTGATCGGGCAAGACCTGGTCATTTAAATGTACCAGAAAAACAATCCAAGCCTCTGGCCAAAGCAAAGTGAAACGAAACAAAAAACTGAAAACAAACCAGCAGCAGCAGATCACCGTGCAAGCTGGAAAGCTTGGTTTTGGGAGGAGCTCCGCCTCCCAGGAGGTGAAAAGGAGGCGCAGCCTGAAGACGTACAGACTCACAATGACACTATTTTCCCGCAGGAATCTCAGTAACAAGGGCATTTTGACTCGGTATGACGGTGTGGGTGTGAGGCCCACACACCTGACAGCGACTTCTCTGACGGCTTTTGGCTCCTTCCCTGTGAACCGCACCACCCCCACCCCAGAACGTGGTCTCCTCTCACTGCCGTCCCGCCTCACCACTCACTGTTATGAGGTTTAACTTTTAAATTGTTTTAAACTTGACTAAAAAGGCATTTACACAAAGCAGCCGTGTTCCTTTTCTTCACCCTACTTCATCATCGCAAGAGTTCATGATCTTCCTAAAATTCCAGTGTCTCCCTCCCAGGATCCGCCTGCCTACTGCGTGTGACATTGAGCACGCTCCGTGTTTTCCTCAGTATGTCTCGTTGTCACTGTCTCCCCGGCATTAAACAGGGGCCCACGGAAGCAGGATTCCCAGGCCGAGAACGACCTGGCAGGCAGTGGGCGCCCGGTTCACTTGCTGACGGGAAATAAGCGAGCTGCTCAGGAGATGTGGAGCAGCAGTACAAGGACACATGGGCTTTACCCCAGTGCCCGGCACAGGGCTTCAAAGACGTCTGAGCGGCAGGAGGGTCTTTGCTGTGCTAATGAGGTGGTTCCGGGTGGACCTAGAAATTGCCGGGTGACTGGGGGACTGGAGCTCTGAGCACTCAAGCCTCTGGGAGGAGAGGGGACAGGCCCGCTCAGCCCCGTGGCCGGTGATTTAATCAACTGCGCCCACCTAACGAGACCCTGATAAAACCTGAGATGAGGCACGGCGGGCCTTCCTGGCAGGCAAACGCGGTGGTGGGTGGGGATGGCGGCGCCCCGGTTCCACAGGAGCGCTGTGCGTCCCTTCATTTAGCTGTTCCTGTCTGCCCCCTTTGTGATAAACCTGTGACCCTCAGGACAGCTCCTGATGAGTCAGGGAGTTGCTCTATCGGCCCCGAGGGTCTCGGGAGCCCCTGACTGTAGGCGGTCGAGCAGAAGTGCCCATGGTGTGGGACGGGGCCATCCTGTCGGAGGCTCCTCCCTTAAGCTGGGGGGTCTGTTGCAGTGCATCCATTTGGGGTAGAAGTGGAACATACATTTAAAAATAAGTGTTTTAAGTTAAAAAGAAAGCAAGCTGGTTTAAAGAAAAATACTGCGTGGTGATGGCTGACGTGAGGGGCAAGGAAGCTCTCACGGGGTGGGAGACCCCCACGAGCCCAGCGATCGCAGCTCCCTGGTGCACTGACGGCAGCCCGTTAACAGGACAGAAAATGAAACAGACAGAGAACTTCATGCGTCATAAACGCATCCTGTGCTGAACTCTATGCTGATAGATTTGAAACCCTGATGACTGGAAGATTTCTTTAAAAAAATGAGTGATCAAAACTGACTCAAGAAAAGGCAGAAAGCTGGAGCGCCCGGGGGCTGCGGCAGGAAGACGGTAAACTCACAGAAGAGGGAAAATGACCTTCAGCGACGGCTCTGAAGTTCTGACAGCTTAGGGTTTGTTCCCCACAAACTGTGAGAGGACGGGCCAGTTCTTGGCTGCCTAGGCCCAGGGAGATCTCACTGAGGTGCCGCGGGCACTGTCCTTTCCTTGTTTGGTCTGGGCGCACGTCCTGTGTCGTCCACGTCTTCTGGCTTCCTTTCTGCCCCAGCAGGGCTGTCGGGCCGGCGGTGTCTCCACCAGGTCTAGTTCTTCCAAGGGGGGTGGTCGGCAGCGCCCCCACCTCGGCTTAGAGCACACACGTTTCTTAACGGAATCCTTACAAACCAGTTCCAAGCACATAAGGAGCGCGTGGTCATTATGAGAAAACACAGGGGACACAGCACGAACGCCCCGGCTCCCGAGCTCTGCTGCCCAGGCTCGGCCAGGAGGCGACAAGGCTGCACCGCGGGGTTAGACCTCGCGTTAAGGGTTCTCACCACACGCAAGCACAGGGTGCTGGAGTTTGCGAAAGCACTCAGGACCCTTTTAACCCTTTACTGAACTCATCTACTCAAGGAAACAACTTTATCCTGAGACTTGTTTTCACCCTGAGGAAATGCAAGGTGTGGGCCTAGAAACCACACTAAGGCTTGATTTTTTTTTTCTTATGAAAAAGGGGGCAGTGGAGAAAGTCCCTGGAGACAGCCTCCTCCCTCTGGGGAGGTCCGCGCTCCGGGAGGCGAGAGGAAGGGCCGGGACCGCACGGCCCCCCGCGGAGGGCCCGGCAGGGACAGCATCCCCTGCGCAGAGGGCTTAGCTCTTTTCTCCTGCGGCCCTGCTGTAACGTCGCGACGGTCCCTTTCCTTTCACACTTCTCTCGCTCTTCCTTCTACTGTACATAAAGTGGTGGGCGGTCTCCCCTACTGCTGTCAGCAACTGAGGTGAAGAGAACACTGTGACGAGGCGCGAGCCTGGGTTCCCACTGAGTGCCTGAGAGAGAACATAAAAAGGGGCAGCGCGTGGAAACACGGCTCCAGAGACACCCCGCGCCTCCCTGGGGGCACTTAGGAGCCCTGGTCCCTCACCCGCCGCGGGAGCAGCCCCTTCACGGGGCGCGGGGTTAGCGCAGGAGGCGTCTGCCTGGGTGTCAAAGTGGGATGCGAAGACACCTCAAGGCCGGCTCAGGCCCCGGGTGCCGAGAGGACCTCCTCGGGCCAGGCACGTGGCTCTCTGTGGCCACACCTGGTCCCTTGGCATCCGTGCCCTTCTCCCACTATCTGGGTGTCACGTGGGCAGCCCTAAGATGTCCCTGACGTCCCTTGCAGGGCAGTGGTCACGCAACACAACAGAACACAAGGGGAGAGGAAGGAGGTCGGTCCCACTAGCCTGGCCCTGTTCTCCTGTCCTGCTTGGAGCCAAACAAGAGTCAGGCAACGTCCTGAGTGGGGTGAGAACAGGAGTCACCACGGGAGGACGTGGGACCTCACAGAGGCGCCAGGCCAGCCCCAGACTCCTGTCCCTGGGCTTCCGTTAGGTGAGTACAAAGCAACTTGGTGACTTATTCAGGTTGCTGTTCAGGGGCAGCTCTGGGAAGCAGCCGAGCACGGTTCCCGAGAAACAACATCTGAACCGAGCTTGCAGAGGCCACAGAAGGACGCGGGGGGCCCGGAGAGGACACTGCTCCCCCGCAGCGGGACGCGGCACGGGCAGAGGAAGGGCGCCGGCGCAGGCCTGACCCACCTGAGGCCTGGAGGAGCAGGGCTTTCCACAGACCAGGTCTGGAGTCTGGGGATCACACGCACCAGACCTTTCCTGTGACACATGGAGTCTTCACCAAGGACACAGGTCAGGCCACTTTCCACCTGCCCTTCCTGACCAGACAGCTGGCTAGGGACGAGACGGGAGGCGTGGAAGGGATCGACCGGGCGTGGCCTCTGCCCCGGGTGCCCTCCGACTGCCGAGTCCTCGCGGGCAGAGGGGAGGAGACTTGGCTGTCAGAGGGGCAGGCATCGCCACTGTGGCAGACGAGAGACCAGCGTGTGGGATCAAATAAACTCTGCTTCTCACATGTCACTGTGGGTGTGGCCTTGCTGATCTGATTCGGCGCCATGCTGACACTCTGCTGTCCCTGAGAACCTGTGTACGTCCCGTCCACGTGGGATTTAACAACAGCCAAACGGATCACCTCCAGCTGGTGGGTCAGCCGAGCAAAAGGCGATGTGCAGGAAGTGCCTGGACACAGAGGGCCTGGCATCTCCGCTCCCAAGGGCCAGTGTGAGGGGCCCAGGAGTCACTGTGAAAATGGGAGACCAGGGTCTTCCTCCGCGGTGCTGCCTGCCCGGCCGTGGGAACCTGTGCTGCTCTGGGGTTGACGCGTCAGATGGCTCCTGGATGGCGCTCCCAAGAGGGGTGGGCAGAGAACTGGAAAGCAGCCTTCAGGCACAGCTTGTCAGTGCCGGGACGTCGGATGTCTCCATGGCGGGGGACACAGCGGGCAGATCCAGTCATGAGCCTCCTCAGAGGGACCCACCCAGAAGACTGCCTGCCAGGCAGACGTGTCCCCACCATGGATGGGGCCTGTGGGCGAATCCCTGGGAGGGGGCTGAGAGCAGACTGTGTGCCCCCCGCCCCGTGCCCGTCCCGGGGCCGAGGCCTGTGCCCGAGGGGGTGGGGAGGGAAGCTTGATGCTGGAAGTGAGAGTGGGTTTTGATTCGGACCAGCTGGATTTTTTTGTACTTGCGGATGAGACTGCCCCCACCAGGGGTGGGGGAGGGAGGGGGAGGGCGGTGGGGACGGGGCTGGGGTCAGGGGGAGAAAGCTCTTCCCCGAGCGTGGCCGGCGGACTCAGACCCACAACACACCGGCAGGCACACCCTTCCTCACAGGTCAGACCCGGCCCCAGGTGGTGTTTTGAGGCTTGCGTTTGACTGAGTGGTAACATTGTGAACCTTCTTCTATACAAAACTTCCACGACTCCACTGTCAATGCCTGACTGAGTAACTTATGTACTTCTCTAGGGGAAACCGGGTATTCACAAGGATTGTTTTCATCCCGCCTCAGAAACTCGATCTTAAATCAGCAGCCATCACACTAAACGCGAACAGAAATTAGGAATAAAGTGTGGATGTTGGTCTCCATCATTTTTATTGAAACTTTGCCTGAAGTTTCTAGCTGCTTCAGCTACGTATGAGCCATAAGTAAGAGGTATGATTCTTATATGTGAAGAAACAAAATTATAATTACTTGCTGATATGTCTATATTCTCACGTTTCCCAACAATTTAGAAAAATAACAGGATTTAGTTAAGAGGCTTTGATATAAACACGTAACTTCTCAAGTGAACGGATTTTCTACACAACGTAAGCAACCAACGGGGTGGTGCCATACAAAGAGATCCTACGCATACTAGGGACAGAAAACATTAAAATTTTTTAAAATATCATTTATCAAAAGTTTGAAGAATGTTATTAAAAATGTACTGTATTTTGTAGGAAAAAGCCAATGGAGGGCTCTGTTTCTGGATACAAACACCTAACCCAATGTTTGAATGTGGTGCCCATGACCAGGAAGTGTGTGAAAAGATGCTCACCATCACCCGCCCCTCGGGAGCCGAAAACGAAGGCAGCAGAGGGACCCCGCCGCACGCACTAGAGCGGCTGCATTCCGGGGCGCGGACAACACCAAGTGCCGGCGAGGACACGGAGCGACAGGAACTCACACTCACTGCTGACGGCAAAACGGCGCTGTCACTTCGGAAGACAGCTCAGCCGTTTCTGACAAAGCTAAACGTACTTGTTACTATACGGTCCCGCGATGCCATTCCTAGGTATCTACCCGAATTATTTAAAAACTTGGATCCACACAGAAACTTTTTTTGGGGGGGAGGGAGGTCCACTTACTTATTTTATTTTTAGAGGAGGTCGCGGGGACTGAACCCAGGACCTCGTGCACGCCAAGCATGTGCTCTACCACTTGAGCTACACCCTCCCCACCTACACAGAAACTCGCTCATGAATGTTTATAGCAGCTTTATTCATAACTGGCCAACCCTAGAAGCACCAAGATGTCCTTCAGTGGGTGGTGGATAAATAAACTGTGGTATCTCCACAGAATGGGACATTATCCAGCAATAAAGAGAAACCAGCCATCAAACCACGAAGAGACAGGGAAGAACATCTCAAACGCACGTTGCTAAGTGCGAGAGGCCAGGCTGAAAAGGTTACACACCGCGTGAGCCCAGCTCTGTGCCATTCTGGAAGAGGCAAAACGCTGGCGACAGCGGAGAGCTCACTGGTGGCCAGGGATCGGGGAGGAGGGAGGGCGAGGGGGTGCAGGGGCGATTTCCGGCCAGTGAAACGAGTGTCTGTGGAACCGTGATGCTGGACGCATGACATTAGCCGTCGTCAGAATCCATGGAACGCCCCGCACGGGGTGAACCGAGTGCAGACTGTGGACTTTAGTTAATGATGACAGGTCACTACTCAGCCACCACACGAATCCGAGATGCCAGTGAGGGGGTCTGCGGGGGTGACGGGAGGGGGCGTTTGAGAACTCTGTACTTTCCATTCAATTTTTCTTTAAACCTAAAATGGTGCTGAAAATAAAATCTATTAATTAAAAGAAAATAAAGAAAGAAAGGAGCTACCAAGGCGCAAAGGGACGTGGAAGAACCTGAAACGTGTACGGGTAAAGGACAGGAGCCCATGTGGAGAAGCAGCACACGGCAGGGCTCCAACCACACGAGCTTCAGAAAGGGGACACGTGCAGACACGGCGAAATTACCAGGAGCTGGGGGTGACGGGATTGCTGAGACACAGAACTTTTTTACTGTGGTGAGACGATTCTGCGTGTTATTGTAACAGTGGATGCGTGACGCTACAAATTTACTAAAATTCATAGAATCTTACAGCACAAAGGATGCCCTTAACGCATTTAAGTTTCGAAGTGGGCTCCCACTTCTGTCACACCCTTTCAGGGCGGATTCTGCCCCCGTGACATCCGGTCGACGTTGACCGTGATCGCCGGGCCAAGGCCGTGTCTGTCAGCTTTCCGCAGCGTGCAAGGTGCTCCCCCCGCCCTTCCTCACTGTCCTCTTCGGAAGGAGTCCCTGAGCACAGCCTTCCCTGAGGGCTTCGCCCCGCCTGCCCGGGGCCTGAGTGTCCTCGTGAGCTACCTGGGATTTCCGTGTGGGAAGTGAGTCTCCTCTCCCCACGGGTTTCTTCAGTCGACCACGTACTTACGTTGGATGGACTCGCGGGCGTTTAACGTGTACTTTGAGTTGCAGTCCAGTGCGACACGACTTTGCTTTTCGAAGCTCCCAGCTCTGGCCGTTGGGAGCCCTTTCTGTTGGCGCCTGCGTCCTCTGCGAGCTCCCCCCGCTGTCACGGTAGGGTATGGGTTTTGAGCACTTCCTTACTTCCGGACGCTGCGTGGTCTGGGCTCACCTCCTGTGTTTCCTGCCCCCGTCCTAGAATCAGCCATTTCCCCAATGAGTCCTGCTTCGTTTTGTTTGAGACTGGTATTCGAAGCCAAGATCTGGGCTTTGGGCTTGCTTACTGCTACTGGGGTGTCATTGCTTCAGTTAACAGAGCTGGCAGAGCTGGGAAACACGCGTGTCTGCACCCCTGTCTGTCTGTCCGCCATCTGTCCACCTGTATGTCCGTATCTGTGTCTGTCTCAGGCTGGCCATGAGTGCATGCTGACATCGCCAGCACTACGGCGCGGTCCCCTGGTCTCCTCCAGTTGCTCATCTGCAGGCCCCCCCATCCCCAGCCACGTGCTCGCTTGCTGGCTCCCGTGCGGTGTGCTGTGGTCTCAGAGCTGTCCTTCTCCATCCCCCCATGGACACTGCCTCACCCACTGGAACCTGTGCTTGCGTGAAGCTTCTTTTCCCTTCAGTTGTTGGGTCTCCACTCATTTCCAGAGCTGCTTGGGCCCTGCCTTTTTCTCTGTCCCCCTCAAGTGGGTTGTCTCGCGTGTTTATACTACAGCTGAATTGTTTTGTCACATTCTGGACGAGGACATCCGAGCGACGGCCCAGCCAGGAGGAGCCTGAGGAGACGGGCTGACAAGAGGGACAGGAAGAGTCACACAGAAACTGCGCAACCCGAGTCAGGTGTGGACTGCAGTGAACAATACTGTGTCGACGTCGCCTCCTTAACTGTAACAAGTGTACGTGAACCGGAACGAAAAGAGACGCTAGTACTGGGGGAATGGGGCGGGGCCTGGGGGAAGTTCTCTGCACTATCTTCATAGCTTTTCTGTAAACCTAAAACGGCCCTAAAGTTAAAAGTTTATTTAAAAATGTGTGTCAGCTCTTCCTTAGCTAATTTACTAACTTTAAATAATTCACAACCTCCAGTAGGATTTCCCTCCAAAACAAAAAATTGATCCCCAAACACGTGGATTACAGAGGAGGAATAGCTGGGTAAATTCTGGAGAAGAAGGGCAGGAGGTGAATTTCTGGAGCCAATATTAAAACACACAAAGTCACAATCTTAGAAGAACTTGGTTCTGAGTCAAACACAGATTGATGAAATGGAATGCTTGGTCCAGAGAAAGACTAGAGCTTACAAACACGTCACCTCTACAAGGGTGGCCGCTCTGGTGGACCGGGAGAGAAGGGTCTGCCGTGTCTGCACGTCTGCACCCCACACACAGCCACACAAAAAGGCTCCTGTTTTATGTCATATCTAAAACCTGACCTCAGGGGCAGGAGGGCCAGTTAACGCACCCCTCGGATCACAGCCGCCCTCACCACCACCCCATGCGAGGCTTGTCTCTCGGGGTCACTTTCCCTTCGGCCTCAATTACCTCCCCCCACAGCCCTACCCCACCGGTGCCCAATTCAGTGTGTTTGGTGTATGCGTTCAGAAATGCAAAAGCTTTTGAAGAAAAGGTACTACAGCTTTTTGCATGTGTTTTCAACGTACATGAAGGGTCATGACTGGTGGGTCTCACTGTCCTCCGCCCAGCAGTGTTATCAGCTCGGTTCGTACTCCCAGCCTGATGCTTGGACCCAAGCCCCCGGCACACACCTGCCCTCTCTTTCTATCCGTCCACCTGCTTCCCCATCAGTGAGTGTTGGCTGCTTCAGCCTCCCCAGCCCAGAAGAGCACTGGGGTGCAGGAGCCTTCTCATTCACGCGTGACTTTCTCCAGGACTGGTGCCCAGGAGGGAGGGTTGCTGATCACAGAGTTCCAAAGGCTGGTTCCACTCAGGACCACCAGCTCCTCCCCAGAAAAACCAGACCGGCTCACGTTCCAGCCAGCGGTGTGCGAGGCTCCCTGACCCCCTTCCCTCCGACACATGAACTGTCAAATTTTCTGCTCTTGCAACCCGAGGGGGTGTGTGGTCGCATCTCACTGATGTCCTGATTTAATAACTGGAAGGTTGGGTGTCGCTCCCTCATGCCCCAGCCCCCCTTCAACAGACAGCCCCTCCCATATTTTTGCGTCTTTCTTCTACTGAATTCCCCCTTTTCCTCAATGATTTGCAAGAGCCTGTGTGTGTTCCGGATCAGCTGGATCTGTATGTTCAGACGGCTGAGCACTGTCCTGCCTCGTCGTGGGGATGGGCAGCCGTGGCTCATTCAAGACTGGGTGCCCGCAAAGCCCCCTCCTCCGCTCTCTCCTGGCGAGGAGCCCCGCGGCCCCACCTCCCCCACCACCCACGGGTGAGCCATGGTCGGTGGCTCCGGCGGGTTCTCCCCGTTTTCAGCGTTTGTTTCACAAGCCCGTCCACGTCCCTCTGCCTGCGGTGGCACCCCCAGCGCTATTTGGGAGCAGCGGCCCCAGGCTAATTCGACATCTCTTCTAGAGCCAGAGACGGGCCATGTGCCAACGCACAGGGACGACTGGGGAGGAAAGCGTTTCAGCTCTCTTTCTATGTGTGCACTGAAAGAATATTAAAGTGCTTCTAAGGGAAAACATGTAATTACTGCGTTTGCCACATCCAGCAGCTGAAAGCTGCCCTTCCTGCTTTCCCCAGGTCCTTGTCATCTTCTTGGTTGGTGGCAGACCCCACCACTCAGCAGCCCTGCGCGGTGCCCACGACGTTCAACAGAACCCCGCGCCCCAGCGCTCGCACCCGGGCTGCGGCGCTGACAGACTGTGAACGGCGCCGGGACAACCCCCGCGGCGCCTCGCCTCGGCCCGCGGGAGGAAGCACCCTCCTCCAGGACGCGGAGCTGCGTCTTTCCCGAGCGCAGCTGGGGTGGGGCGCAGACAGCAGCGCCGTCCGGGACGCTTCGGGCGCCGCCAAGGACGGCCAAGGCTGGAGCCAGGCGGGCTGCGCCCTGCGTCGCCGGAGAGACGGCACGAGAGTCGGTCTCCGGGGACCCCCCCCCGAGGTTCCGATCTGCCAGCATGGATCACAGCCTGGGCACCAGGACTTCCACACGCTTCTCAAGAGGTTCAGATGTGCAGCCGAGTTCACGGGCCGTGGCGTAAGGAGCGCCAGCCGCCGAGCACACCTGCCTCACGCGCCACCACACTGCGCCCGTCAGCTTAGCCCTGTCGGACTTGTACGTCCCCGCCCCGCCCCGCCCCCGGCCCCGCCCCCGCCATCGCTAATTCTTTTGAGCTGGAGTCTTACTTGGGTGCTCGCATACGTTTATCAATCATCGATTCACCGTGCTTCTCCTTGCATCTCAGGCCTTCCTCTGGAATTCCCTTGTGTGCGAGGCAGCGTCCTTTACAACCTCTTTTAGCAAGAGTCTGCACGTGGCTACAAATGCTGCGTGTATTTTTTCTTAGAGCGCCTCCATTTTAGCTCCTGGCTGGCGGTTGGCTGGTGGGAAACCTGGGCCTCTGAGCCCTGGGGGTGTCACCACTCTTCCCGGACTTCTCTCCACTGCGGCCAACAGGACGTCTCTGTCGGCCCATTAGTTGTTTTTAGATAAATAACTTTTTTTTTTCCTTTTGAGAGGTCTGATTGCTTTTGTGGTTTTTCTCGTTGCCCTTTGGTTTTGGCAGTTTTGCTCACATAACGTTTGGGTGTAAATTCATTTTTTATCTTGCTTGCAATTTCTGGTTCTTCCCTCCCGTCAGGCGTCTGCCCATCCTGCCCGCTCCCTCTCCAGGTCGCCCGACCTCTCGTTCACATGTTCCCGCTCTTCCCTCTCTCTGCAGGGTGTTTGAGTCTTTGCCTTTAAACGGCAGCAAACCCCCTTAGCCTTACCCGTCAGTGAGTATTTCTGGAAGCTGAGTTCACTTCAGCTTTAGATCTACGTGGTGTTCTCTGCTCTCGTGTTTCCCTGTTTTGGCCCGTGCTTTCTATCCTGATTTGATCTCATTAATAGTTTTAAGCATAGTGACTTATTTCAATTTCTTGGTAAGCTGGTCCATCCTGTTTTATTCCCTCTGACTCTCCCACTCAGAGACTCCCTGTGCCATCGTTGAGTTGGAGTCCTTATCTTTCAGAAATATACATTTAAGTATCTGTGACTGACGTGGCGTGATGCCCAGGGTTTGCTTCAAGAGTGGGGGGCTGCAGAGGGGGTGCTGCTATAGACGGAGTAAGACCGGCCTCGGGGTCTGCGGGTTCCCCTTATGAGCGCGTCTTCACCAGGGTTCTTTCCCTTTTCAGAAGTCTCATGCTCTGTGTTGTAGAGATACTGCTGGAGAGCACATTTTTGTTTTCTTTGGCTAGTCAGCCTCATTAACTTCCTGAAAAGATCTTTAAAAACCGTTTCCTGTCTTTAGAATTTCTGCAACATTGGCTCAGTGTGAACTGGGACCTGGCACTATGACTGGGAGCCTAGAGCGTCCACCTAGAGCTTCACGGCCTGTCCGGCTGTCGGGCAGGTTCACTCTAGTGTCCCTGTCACTGGGGGCAGTTTCCCAGGTTCCCAGGTCTCTAACCGAAGCCTGACTTCGGCTGTCAGCTGTAGGGGCAGAGGAAGAGTCTCCGCTCCAGAGAGAGCCTTAGGCCCTCCCGGCTGCCCTTGAGGTTTACCTCCCAGCCAGTATTTATGATGTCTGCTATTTTATTAATGACCCAGAGGAACCTCCTTTCTGTCTTTCAAGCTCTGCATTTATCCATTTCCACCGTATCTATTATGTGTGTACATGTTGGGGGGCAGCGGCCACACTGGCTCATTCTGCCATGTTCCTGGTTATTAATGGTATACAAGAAATAATTAAGCTTCTTGCATTTAAGTTTGTAACTAAGGATTTCTCTTTTTTCTTATTCTTGTGTTTCTTAGGTAGACAATACATCATTGGAATATGGTAATAAGAATCATAGTGAAGACTTGTTTGTCTCCAAACACATTTATCACTATTTTCATGATTTCACCCATTATTTCAAATCATCCTCAGAAAGTCTCTGTAACAGGGATGCCATTACTGGTCTCCATCGTGCAGATGGATCAGTGAGGCCTCAGAGAAGTTCGGTGACTTGCCCGAGACCACACGTCGGGAGCGCAGGGTGGGAACCGCAGCCCCGGCGCCCACTCCAGCTGTCACAGCCCTGCCCCAACACACACACAGAGCACTCCTTAACCCACCGGTGCACCTGCTTTTTTTTAAAAAAGTGTGTGTGTGTGTGTGTGTGTGTGTGTGTGTGTGTATGAAGTGGCTAAAAGTGCCAGAGTACACCTGCAGTCCCCGGGGCGGGAGGTCGGGCCACACCCATTCCCCAGGCTCTCCCCACCAGGGCACCTGCTCTGAGCCAGGAGCCCGGAGCCGGCTGAGGAAATGGGAGTGAAAGTGTCGTGGGGACACAGGTTTCAGGTGGGAGGGCGCCCGCCTCACTACATTCTCGGGAAGTAAACCTGGGCCGGACAAAGCCCCAGGATTGAGGAGGGCTTCTGTTGTGACAGCTCGTGCGGGTCCCCAATTAGTTTTCTTTCCACCTTGCCTCAGTGTCAGCGATGCCTTTACCTGCGACTCCGCAGAGAAAACAGGAACCGCTGGTGACAACTCCGGTGGCAAGGACACTCGCTCCCCCATCTCAGCCTCTGAGCAGCCCACCTCTCCCAGGCCTCCGCCCCTCATCCCAGCTGCTCCCTGCATTTCCTGCGTTTTATTTAAACACCCTCATCACGCCATGTTTATAAAAAGAGCCCTTTCCTTTTAGAGATACATCATGAAATATTTAGGGTTCAGATGGCAGGTGCCTGGGACTTGCTTCAAAATGACCCAGGGCTGAGGGGAGCAGGGCAGAGACGAAGGACTGGCCATGGTCAGTCACTCTGGAAGCTGGGGGAGGGTACCCAGGGTCACCACACTCTTCTCTTTACTTTTCCATACATATATCTGAAATTTTTCCTAACACACAATTTTCCTTAAATGAGTCCATAAAAACTAATGGAAAAAACTTTTCATGAAGTTGTTTTTTGAAAACCAGAGAAGAAAATGTGTTGCTCACAGCCTGTGGAGGACACCCCCCCCCCCAATCCTCCTCATCTCACACTCTCCCAGTCAGTCAGCAGCGGGGACCGGAGAGTATTTTCGCTCCACTGCTGGCTTTGAAGGTGAGGCGGGGGCCATGAGCCAGGCTCGCAGGCACCTCTGGAAAGCAGCAGGAAAGGCGAGGAAACAGACTGTCCCGTCAGAGTCCCCAGATGGAAACAGCCCCACCAACACCTCGGTTCCAGCCCAGTGAGACCTGGCCTCAGTCCTTTCTTCTCAGCCTCTGACGTCATTTACCGACTGACAGCCCAACCGTGTGACCGAGGTGCTTACAGCACGGCCACCAGCATAACGGCAGTTACATAGTTAAATCCAATCAACACGTCAAAGAACTAAAACAAAACGAAAGTGAAATGAAGCAACACTAGGTCGAATTCCCAAGATGCTTAGAAGTGGGAGGATAAAGCGGTAATTCCACCGACTGGAGACCAGACAGGCAAAGTTACGGGGTCCACACCCCAGACGGGCAGGTTTGTAGGGGGAGCGGGCACACAGGACAGAACCTGACACTAAGACCACACATCTGTGCTAACTCAGGCCCCTACGTGTGCAGTAATTTGTTACAGCAGCAATCAGAAACTAACACAGACCTTTTCCGATGGAACACAGTTGGCTATGAACCTCCCTCACGGGCGTCAGCGATCTAAGGAGGCAGCTGAGACCCTGGGCTCTTGGACAAGAGAATCAGGCCCAAGTCCTGGTCTGTCCACAGCAGCCCAGTGGCCTAACTGCCCTGTGCCTCTGCTTCCTCATCCATAGAGTGGGAACAACAGCACGTCTGCACGGAGAGCTGGCCGGAAGCACTGGGCGTGTGAGGGCGGGAGCCAGGCGCTGGGTGAGCGCTCAGCGGGCGCTAGTTCCCGCTGCTGGTGACTGCGCACCTCTGACCCCTTTTCATCCACTGCTTTGCCTGTTCCCTCGTCAACACCTACCACTGTGACGGGGGGAGGGGTTCAACACACGAGCGCTCTCCTCTGCAATTAATTACTTATATAATAATTCATCCTCCATGTAGAATTTAAAGCTGTTCGTCCAGTTTCATGAAAGAAGAAAACCAGCATTGAGTCCAGCAAGTGGTACTGGAGCCAACTGGATATTCGCACAAAGAAACACAAAACTGAATCTGCACCTCACACACCACAGGAAAACGAGCACAAACGGGTCACTGGCCGGAAACTACGGAAGCACTAGAAGAAGACCCAGGAGAAACTCTGGCCAACCCTGGCACAGGCGAAGGTCTCCCGGCTGGGGCACAAAACACAGGAACTACGTGAGAGAATGCTGATGACCTTTAAGCACCGGCACTGTGACTTGCCACGCGGACCCTTCCTCAGAAATGAAGGGTTTATGAGCCCAGCTGCTGGAAGTACCCCACAGACAGCGGCGGGCTCCTCCAGCTCAGCAGAGCAGGGCACCGGGACAGCCCAGTCCTGCCTCCCCCGCCCCCCCACGCCCCTGGCAGCTGCCCCTCGGCAAGCCCCCGGCTCCCTGACTTCTCTCTTAGACTTGCCTTCCAGGGAAGCTCGCCTGAGACATGGGGCTTCAGTAAAATTAAAGCAGTCTGTGCTCTGATACACACCATTAAGAAAATGAAGAGGGGAGCACAGACAGGGAGAATGTGTTCCCAATACATATAACCAGCAAAGGACGTGTGTGCATCACATATAAAGAACCCCTAGAGTCAGCAACGAACGTCAACCCAGGGATAAAATGGCAACGATTCTGAGCTGGGGCTTCACAACAGGGTTTACAGTCATGGTCAATACGCACATGAGAGCCCAGAAAGGATGGGTCTGGAGCATCTGGTGGTGCAGAAAGTCGGGAGGGGCGCAAACTGAAACCAAAGCAAAAAGCCACAACCGTGAGAGCACGTCAAGAGGACACAGGAGCCAACCGAAGGGCCAGTGACAAAGAGGGGCCTCTGAGTGACAGGACAGTGCACGCTGAGCTGGATTATAGCGCAAAGTACAAAGTAACACCCAGGAGTCCACCCGGGAGTAAATGAGGGAATGGATGAATCTTCCAGACAGAAGAATTTCAGATAATTTATGAAGACACCCCGCTGCCCCAGGGAAGTGGAGCTGAACTCTCGTCTCCTTGAGTGTGGGCCGCACAGTGACCTCCTTCCAAGGAGCTCAGCGTGGGAACAGAGTCACTCACGTTGAAGAAACGTGACAGCACGAGCTCGGCCAGGTGGTCACGGTCCACACCAGCAGAGATACGTCAGGCTGACAGCAGGCAGGCCCTCGGATGTGCCGGAGGGGACGGGCCCTTGCCCCGTGGTCCTCCACACAATAATACATACGCCCGTCTGACCACGAGAAAAACGTCAGACAAGGGCCAACAGAGGACACCCTGCAATACTCCGACCAGCACTCCTCTCAACTGTGCAAGTCATCAAAACAGGGAGAGTCCAAGAAACGGTCCCAGCCAAGTGCAGCGTGTTCTGGATGGAAAAAGTGCATTAGATAAAAACAAGAGAAGACTGAGCGGAACATGGACTTCAGTTAATAATAATGTACTGACGTTTGCCATGAGTTGTGGCAAATGTACTGTGCTCACGGAAGGCGCTAACATAACACGGGAAACCAGGTGTGAGGTCGTGGGAGCCCCCTATGTTCACAAACTTTCTGTAAGTTTAAACTCTTCTAAGATAAAAATGTTTATTTTAAAAAGTAAGCACGTAATTAGCCATCCAGGAAATGCAAATCAGAGCTACAGAGAATCGCCCTCCACAGACACTAGAAGAGCTGAAGGTAGACAATAGCTGAGCGCTGGCGAAGACGCAGGGCACGCAGGCCCCTCCCGCCCTGACTGGTGCAGCCAGCACGGAGCTGCGACGGTCTTGATAAAGCGAAACGAGCACTTGCTATTTGGCCCAGAAACTCCACTTCTGGGTGTTCACTCAGGTAAAACGGAACCGTACGTCCACGCAGAGACTTGCCCGTGAACCTTCGCATCAGCTTTTTCACAATTTCCCCAAACTGGAAGCAACCCAGACGTCCATCGGTCAGTGAACCGCTGCCATTCACAGAGCCGAACACCAGGCAGCACTAAAGAGGAAGGGTCACTGGTCCATCCCACACTGCAACTGAGCTAAGGGCACCAGGCAGAAAAGCACTGGCCACAGGTCCCATTCATGTGGAATTCGAGAACAGAATGGGCAAAGAGGACCTTCAGGGACAGAGAGAGCGCAGGGGCTGCAGGGGTTGGGGGAGGAGTGGGCTGCAAAGGGGCTGAAACTGTCCCACATCTTCACTAGTGTGTGCGTTTATCAAAACTCACTGAACCGCATACTGAAAAAGGATGGCCTTGGAACATACTTGTTGGCAGTGTTCCTGCCAATCAGAGGTCTATATGTTAAGTCCTCAAATGGATTAACAAAAAAGAGTTGGAGAGTTCACATTTATTGAATAACCATTGTGATACAAGGTGGAATTCCAAATAAAGAAGTTTCACTTTTTGAAATAAAAAAAAAAGGATGCATTCTATTGAACATAAATTGTACCTATAAAAAGTTGATTTTAAAAAAAGAGAAAAGAAACAAACATAACATTGGACCTCTTGGAGGAACTGCATTATTTACACAGTAATTTTACAAGAGTCTTTTAAACAACACTATGGCTGCCATCCTGTTCCCACGAGTCTCCCTGCTCTCCTCCTGGACCACCGAGCTCGCACCCACAGGTTTGAAGCCTGCAGGGACGTCTCCCACCCAGGTCTCCAGCTTCAACATTTTCTCTGAGCTCCTGACCCCAAAACTGCCACTTGACTTCCCCTCACTTAGTTGCTCAAATCTCCTTCAGCCCAATGTGTACAAACCAAGCTCCTGACCTTCCCACTCAGAGCAGATTCATGGTACATCTTCCATCTAAACACATCCGCTCCTTCCTTCCAGGGTGTGTCCAGACCCTCTGACTTTGGTTCCTTCCCTCGTGAACATCTCTCTAACCATGGACGTACTCCTTGTCTGCCTCCAACCACCCCATCCAACAGGACACCACCTCCAGCCCAGGGGACCGCGGCAGCCTCCCGTCCTCCTGATTTAGGCTGGGCACCCTCAGTCTGCTCTCCACGTCACTGCCAGCGTGGTCATCCATGAAATGTTAATCCCATCACCAAGTCTGCCTCCCCTGGAACCCTTCGGTGGTTTCCGCTGTGCTGAGAACAAGACCAGAACCCGAGTGGTCCCCTTCAGTCTACCCCGGCCGCCACTCCGGCTGGGATGGGGGGCTCCCCTGAGCCGAGCGTGTGCTCTCCCCCCGCCTGCCCGCCCCTCCCCCCTCAACCTGGTTCGAGTCCACTAATCTTTCCCATTTCAGCCCAACATACCCCTCCCTTGGATGAGGGCTTTGACACCCACCTGCCCCACCCCACCAAACCGAATCAAGCCCTCCCATCAGCCACTCCCGGGGCCCCACACTCCTCTCCCACTGGCTCTCAACACAAATGCAATCATGCATTCTTCTGTAATGATTGGGTCAACCACTCAATCTACCCTTAACGTCTGTGGCCGTTTCCTCAAGGCTGGGCCCTTTGGTAGAAAAACCCAATGAACTCCTCGGTTAAGCGAGGCGTGTCCACCGGCCCCGCCCACAGGCCCCGCCCACTGGCGCTTCTGTCCAATCACGGCGGGGCCCTCCCCGGACTTATAACAAGGGCCTGGGCCCCGCCGACCGCAGAGGGCTTCCAGCAGCGCTCGGGGAGGACTAGCCTGCACGCCCGACACTCCTCCGACGGCCCCGCAGAGCCACGTCGTGTCCGGTGGGCACCTCTGGGCCCCCGACCTCTCGGGCTCCTCTCCCTGGAAGGGTCTCCTGGAAGCGGCGCCGAAACTCCAGGCCCCCAGAGCCGGCTGCAGAGACGTCAACAGCGGGGACACCAGGTACGGAGTGCGTTACCCAGTGGGGACTGACCCCCAGTGCCCTCGCAGGCAGGGGACAGCCCCCAGACGGCCCCTTCCTCCCGCCTCTGCTCCCACCCCCCCTTCCCTCGGGGAAGGAGAACCCCCTCGACTGGCCAGAGGTACTCCGACCTCGCCCCCCTTGCCACCAATTCTGGGGCTCAGTCAGTGAACCCACCCCCAGGCCAGCCCCTGCCGGCTCCTCTCTGAAAACAGCCGAGCACATCGGAGCCCCCCCACTCCGAGCTCCCCGGCACCGCGTCCCCGATCCGCCAGCCCGGCTCCTGCCCAGCCGGCTGGGGACGGGGTTCCCGCCCGGCACGTGGGCGGCGGGGTGGCTTGAGCCCTCAGACTAACGGGCTCCTCTCTCGGGCAGGTTCCGCATGGAGGAGAGACCTTCCAAACGCTTCTGCGCCACGGCCCCCGGTCACGGTGCGTCAACCTTCTGTCACCCTCGTTTCAAAATTTCCCAGTTTTCACTGTACTGTCGGTATTTACTTGTATGACCTAGAGATGCAAACGAGGCATTGATGAAAAATGAAACGAAGCCCCTCTCCTCACCCCCGGCCCAGGGGCTCCCCGGTCGGCCTGCTCTCTCTCCTCACCCTTCGGCTCTCCCCCGCCTCAGGTGGACGCCCCTGGCAGGAAGGCCGCCCCGATGCAGAAGACGGAGCCCCCGTGGGAGCAGCCAGCCCTGCACTGCCAGGCCGTGCCCCCAAACCTTTTGCTTACGTGAAACCCATGAGACGTGAGACCTCCACTTCCGTGGAACCCGCTCGCCCTGCACAGAGAGGCCGAGGCCGCCACAGGGGAAACAGCCAGAGGACAGGAAGAGGCGGGGGCAGAGGGACAGGGCCACATCCGCACGTGGAGCTGGACAACAGAGACGAGCCCGGCCACCCCGTGGAGCCAGAAGCCAGGCGGACCCCATCCCTCCCTTTCACCCAAGCAGCAGGGCAGGGATACCGGCTGCAGGGTCCTGGCCCCCTGGGGGACCTGCTCGGGGTGAGACACCAGGGGCTGCCCAACGCCTACGGGTACTGGGATCTCCAGGGGTCCCGGCCTTCAGCCATCTGTCCCTATGTTGGGTTTGTACCCTCGGGCTCAGCCTTGATAGTCATGCAAATGCCCTTTGGCACCTACCTGTACGCAGTGCCACCGCGCTCCGCCCCCTACTATCTGCCTCCCTCTCTCTGACCTGGGCATGTGCTAAATACGCCTTTTCTCCAGGCTGAACTCCAGTCCCATTTCTGTCCCTGCCGCCTCCCCCACCCAAAGCAGAGCCTCCACTTGTGTTGCCCAGACTGAGCCTGCAGGCTCCCCCTAGGATTCCGGCAGGGCCCAGGTCGGCTCCCACAGGGTGGACAGGACTGAGGGACAAATCAGTGAACTGGATGTTTGGGCACCGGGGCGGGGGGCAGCTGCAGGAGTCAGGGCGCTAACGCGGCGCTCCGCCAGGGGGAGCAGACCCTAGGAAACACTGGAGAAAAACACGAATCCTGTGCGGGTATGAGAGTGACACGCGTGGACAGCACCGGGAAAAGTCCAGGAGCTGCCTGGGAGGTGAGACCGACAAGGGAGGCAGAGTCTGCCCGGCATCGACATTCCCTCAAAGCCACGAGGACACGCCCTCAGCTCGCCGAGCACGCGCCCCAACCTCGAGTTCTGTAGCCAGAGTGCTCGCGCCTCTGGACCACGTGGCACAGACAGGAGGGGCTGCGGGGAGCACAGAGGGGCAGCACAAGGGCCTGAATCCCAATCACACGGGACCTGAAGCGAGGCTTCCTCTGACTTGATAGGGCGCAGGCTGATGAGAGTTGCCCCTTCCTATGAAAGCCAGCTTGAGCTGAGTTTTTTGCTGCCTGCAGTGAAAGCACAGATAATGTTCTTCCCAGGGAGAAAGACGAGTGGGCAGAAAAGAGAAGTGGGCTGCAAGGACCGAAAAGTGAGGAAATGAGTAAACTGTATTATTAAGCCTGAATAAATGTGATTCTCGAAGATGAATAATCAGGAACTGAAATTCCCAGAGGCACTGACAGAGGAGTTTGGATGGAGGGGTTCAGAGGGGCTAAAAATTGCTGAAATCTTGTCTAGTTCCCGGGGATGCCATCGATGCTGCATCTGAGAGGGCAGGGGACTCGGGACGTTTTCACGCATGTGTCCCCGCTGGTGACCTCTAGTTGAGCTGGAGCAGGATGAGTAATTCCAAACAGATTGAGGAACAAGTGATCAAAGGAAATTTGATGAATCAAACAAAAGGCATCGGGGGTGACAGAAACAAGGAGAAAGTAGGACACGTTTAAAATGCTAAGTGAGGAGTGAGTGGATGGTGGCCTCCTCCGCGATCCTGGCTTCAATGAGAATATTTTAAACATTTCCCCGTTAAGCAGGTGCTTCGTGCAGTCTTCTCACAGACTTGCTCAGCCAGCCCGAGATCACTCCCATCTTCTCAGTCGGATGAAAGGTTTATTACGAATTGGATTTTGTATTTTATTAAGTAGGCTCTGACCGCCTGGTTTGGATTCATTTGTGAGAGAAAACGTCTGTGGAGAATGAAGAGAGTTTTTCCCATGAAAGATGTTTTTCTTGTGTATCCAACGACCCCCTAAATAAACCCTTCTCTCTGGCTTCTACTGGAGTACATCTCTTATTGAAATCTCACAATTTTCATCTTACCAATGTCAGAGGAGTTAACTGCAACCAGAAAAAGAAACACAAAGACAAAAATGAGTGTCCTCCCCTCCCCCACCTGTGTCCTGTCCCCACGGTCACCCAGGACAGCCAAGGCATCTCTGCGGTTTGACTTTACCAGAAGGAGGCACGCTGTCCTCCTGGGGTCCAGGCAGGTGACAGGTGTGGCAGGTGCGGTGGGGGCTGCTTCTGGCCTGGCACCGGGACACTCCCTGCTGGTCTGCCAGCCTGCACCGCACGCTCACGCTGTCCCCTCCCTGGGAGCGGGTGACCCTCCGTGAGACGCGCACACTCAGGCTGTACAGTGCCCTCCACTGATGGGTGTGCCCAGGGAGTTCCCACCCCCAGAACGCCTGGCTCCATACTTGCAGTGGCGTCTTCAGGCCTGGGTCTTCTGATTTTATAACCTAAATCCTCAAAGTGAGATTCCCGTGTCCGACAGTCCGGTCGTGTTTTACTTTAACAGATACTAAGAAACGGCGTTCCGTTGGGCTGGAGCAGCGTCAGCTCCCCGCAGCGGGCTACGAGGCCACCGGCTTCCCCAGTCTCCCTGGCAGTAAATGTCGGGGCTCCGCCATTTTTGCCAATCTCTTGAATATAAATATGTCATTATTGTTCTAATTAGGTTTGTCTTGACTACTAATGAGGTTTGGTATCTTTTTATACATTTACTGGCCACTTCACTTCTTTCTCTGTTGACAGCCAACATGTATCTTTTGCACCATGTCCTACTGGGGTTTTAAGTCGTTTTCTTACCAGCTTGTGGGAGCCTCCTGTATATTACTAACAGCAATTCTTTCTCATCCGCGGGTGCTTCCCGTTCCCACCTGCCTCTGCCTCGCGCGGGTGCTCTGGGGCACGCCGTGTGTGCAGCCCCAGCTCGTGGCCCCCCTCCCCGGGGCCAGGGGGCCACGCCTGCCCCCGCGGCCCACCTCACAGCGGCGAGGAAGTGTTCTTCCAGTTCCAGATCGCAGCCACTTCACTGCTGAGTCATCGTCCAGGAAACACGTGCCCACTCAGGGCTTCCGGGAACAGCTCAGGGTTGCCCAGTCCTCACTCTCCGGGGCCTGCTACCTGCATTCCTGGGAGAGTCGCCAACGTCCGGGCGTCAGGAGGTGCCTTCTTCCTTCCACTTCTATGCGCCTTTAGTTTCTGTAGTTTAGTATTTCACATATCGGAGGGATGGCCAGTCGATAATGAGACGTGTGTTCAGCTTTTATTAAAGGGATGTGTACCCTAAAACTTGAAGACCACTGCTGTCCATTATTTATATACAATATTTTATATATATTTTTACTTAGGAAGGAGAGTGTTTCAATAAGGAACCTACATCAAGGTAGTATGATTTATATGCTAAGTGAAGTCAGCCAGAGAGAGAAAGAGAAACACCGTATGATACCACTTATCTGTGGAATCTAAAAAAATGACAAATGAACTCATTCACAAAGCACAAACAGACTGAGACACAGCAAACAAACTTACGGTTACCAGGGCGGGGAAGGGGTGGGAAGGGGTAAACCGGGAGTTCGGGATTTGCGAATGTTAACTCCTACGTGTAAAGCAGGTAAACAACAAGGTCCTACTGTAGAGCACAGGGAACTATACTCAGTATCGTGTAGTCACCTGTAATGGAAAAAAATCTGAAAAGGAATATATGCATGTGTGTGTACGACTGAAACGTGCTGGACACAGGGAACGCACACACTGTAAACTGACTGTACGTCGACTGAAAAAGAAAAAAGAGCAGTCCAGGCGCTGCTCCGTCTCACTGGGACGTGCGTGTCTACACCTTCACACGGAACAAGGCACCAGAAACCTCGTCCACCCGTAGTCGCCTGAGCAGGAGGACGTGTCTGAGGGCCTGGGAGCCCCCTGGAGGGGGACCAGCCCCCACGTGCACGGGGCCGAGGCAGGCGCCCGCGGCCCGCCGCGGCGGGCCTTTCCCCGTCTGCTCTCGCCCGGTCTTCCCCCAGGCGCTTCCGGTCTGCACAGGAGAGCTCTGGACGCCCCGCCCTCTGGCGGCTGGGGGACCCCCACTCTCTTTCCTGCCCTCCATGGACAGGACTGCGTTTTCTCCACCTCACCTACTCCCGTTGGGAAGTTGTACAGGGAACTGGGGCAAAACACATGAAACTGCCAACCCCGTGGTCAAACATCTGCCACTTGACGTGGTCCAATCCAACAGTATTCCGTTAATTTTTTAATACACATACTTGACTTAAAGTCAAATGTCAGTCAATCTCCGCCCTTCTCTGTCTGCAAGGACTTCTGAACATGTTCACTCCGATCACTGCCGGTTCCGTTTCACACGGCATTGTTGTACTTTGGTTCCGACTCGTCATCACCGAAATTATCAGAGTCAGTGCTTACTGTCAATACTTCTCCCTCTTTCTCCGTGTTCCACCAGTCCCTGTGTTACGGACATGACAGGCCAGCCAAGAAACAAGCACCCCTCGGAGGGTTGGAGTACTCAGATTTATTACGCCGGCGGGCTCAGGGGCTTCTGCTCCGAAACTCTGAGCACCTCCAAGACGTGCACATGAGGTTTTATAGGCTTAATTACAACTATGGGGCTATTAGCCAATAAGGTTCAAACAACAAAAAGCAAGGAATCAGTGCACTGGAGCTTGTCAATTCGGAACAGATCACGTTACTGACACTTGTTGAGCTTGGATCTACGAGTTAGCTTGTTAGCCCAGTAAACTGACACTAAACTTCAGATTTACGAGTTAGCCCGGCAGAACTTAGATCAGTCAACCGACACTTACCACACTTAGATTTGTGCCTTAGCTTCTTAGCCCAGCTGGGCTTTTCCTTCACACCTGCTGCCTTCGTGCAGTCCTCCTTTGTCTGGAGCTCAGTCTCCCTCTCCCTGAAGTGCCTTCCTGGGAGGTTTTCAGTACGGTTAACAGGACGCCCTCAGCCCGCCTGAACATGTCTTGCTATCACGTGCAATCTCGCACAACAGTTTAGCTCGATGTAAAATTCTGGCTTGATGCCTGTTTTCTCTCAGTGCTCTGAAGGCATTTTCCTTTGTTTTGGCTGCTCCCGTTCAGAAACTTCTCGAAGCCCAGACGCTGTGCCTGGGAGGTAAACTTCTGTTCCTCCCCGGGCCCTTTTACAACATCCTTTCTGTCTCCGACTTTCTGAAGTTCCCCTAGGAGACGTTCACACGTACCCGGCTTAACATCTCCGCTAGGTGCAGCGAGGGCCTTCTGTCTGAGAACACGTTTAATAAAAAGTGGACGATCCCACGCTCCGACCGCTTTCATGTTCTCTCCTCCTGCGTCGGAAGCCCTGGCCGATGTACGCTGGGTCCCATCGTTCTAGGCTCTGCGCCTTCCGCTGGCCTTCCTCACATCTGTCTTCTGCTTCACCAGGTTTTCAGCTCTGTTCAGTCAACCCTTTGATTTTCGTTTAATTGATTCCTAATAACCCATTTTGTTCTTTTCTAAATCCACTGCGAGACGTGGTTTTTGCTCTTTTTTCCCTAAGGCCAATTTTTGCAAGGCCAATTTTAGTTCTTTCATCATGTTGAATATTGCTGATTCACAATTTCTCAGATTTTTCAGTTAGCTAAAATTTTCAGGGGACAAGTCTTCCTGGGTTTTTTCTGCCAGAAAAATTTCACTCACGATGGAATCGTCCCCTTTTGGGTGTCTGTGTGGCTGTGTGTGCACGTATTTATCTGATCCCAAGCAAGTTCTACTGTGGAACTTCCTGGTGCCTGGCTTGTTAAAGTGACTTTTCCTGGTGGCTGGTTGTGGTTTATGCCAGGTACTGGGGGTGCGGTGGGCACCCCATCCCCCGGGCCAGACGCCTGTTAGCTTATTGGCTGCGGTCCCCTCACCAGGAGGCAGTGTTTACGGCCAGATTCCAGGTCCTCAGGAGGGAGAGCCCAGGGCTGGCTTTCCCTTAAGGATTATGCCCCAGACACAATCATGGAGGGGCCAGGCCTCCCTCTCCTGGGCAGGTGTGTGAAGTTCATTCATTCCCACCCCCGCACAGGGGCTGTAGGGGTCCTGGCTTTTCTGGAGTCACCTCAGCTTCAGTTCCTCTCCTCCTGGGGCCAAGCGTGTGCACAACACTCAAGCCTCCTCCCTGTGGCCCCAAACCAGCCGGAGCTGCTGGGGCCCCTACGCTCTCTGCCTCCCTCTGTGCTCCCGCACTGGGCGCCTCCCCTCCTTGCTCGCCGTCTGTGCCTCGCACGGGCCTGCGCGGGCAGCACAGAAGGAAAGCTAACGGCACCTGCTCTGGGGCCAGCCTGCGTGGGTTCCCGCCCCGGCTCCACTGCCTGCAAGCTGTGTTCCCGCAGACGAGCTCCACGCCCTTGTGGTCTCAGCCTTCCTGGCGACGACACGGGCACAGGAGCACCAGCCCCACGGGGCCACCAAGCCAGGTGACAGCTTCAGGTGCTGACCCACTGTTATTTCAAAAGCGGGCAGGGGTGGTTCTGCCTTATCCAGCGCCCTATGTGCCGATCCATGTTTCCTTGGGTCCACACTTAATCTTGCAGGCTGTTGCTTATGGCGTAACTGTATGCTCCAAGGTTTTCAGAGCTCTGGCTTTATTCTGAGGGCTGCGGTACTAAACGACTTTACTGGAAGGAATGGCATCCAAAAGTAGCAGGAAAACAAGTGGACGTTTTTATTCCAGTTACGGAAGAAGTGAAAAATGGAAGTTTGGGTTTTCTAGTGCCGTGAGGCAGAATCCTCCCAAACTCAGAGAGGCTGAGAGCCTCCGTTTTGTTTCACTTCACTCAGAATGTTGCAGGTCAGAAGTTCAGGAAAGGTGTGGCTGGCAGTTCACGCCGACCCACGCGGCATCAGCCGGCGTGTCTTCGACTCTCACCCCAACACGGCTTCTACGCTCAATTGCAGGATTAGATACAGATCATTAATTCTCACTGATGTGTAACATCCGATACGTGAATACACGTAATTTCACTCACTCAGCCTCCTGCAGGTGGGCTGTGGGGCTGTTCACAGTTTCTCTTCCGTTGTGAATGTTTCTGTGCCTTCCTCCTGGGAGGCGTGCCCAGGCACCTGTCTCAGGTGCACAGCCGGGAGCGATCGGCCGGGCCACGGGGCGTGCGAGTGCTCACCCTCGTAAAGCCACACTAGAGTGGTCGTCCAGCTGCACGCCCTTCAGCCTGGGTAAGTAACACACCTTCCCTGCGACACCCACTCTCTTCAGACGAGCTCCTTTAGGCCAGCGAACAGTCTTGTACCTGCTGTAGCCTGCACGCACATCCAGATCACAGGCATCACTCAGCACGTCTGCCAGCGTGGCCTCTCCTGGCGACAGCTGTTTTATCTTCTGCCTGCTAAGTTTTTTCTTTCTTCTTATCACTGCCTGAAGTGCTCTGTATTCCATCCTGATACCAATTCTTTGCCACTCATGTGTTTTGCAAATATAGTTTCATATCACGACTTTTTGAACCTGATTCTAATCGTCCTTTGATTTACAGAAGCTCTTGATCTTAATAACGAATTGAGACTTCCTCGTAAGTTAGCACTTTTGTCCTTTAAGAAATCCTTCCCTGCCTTGAAATCAGAAACTCCCACCTGTACTTCCCTCTCACATTTTTTGCTTCAGACATTTGACACAAGTTCTTAACCTATCTGGAGTGGGTTTTTGGGTGTAACTTAATTTTTCCCACATGGATAACCAATTCATTTTTTTCATGTGGACCACCAACTATTCCAGGTACAAGCTGAAAACTCCTTTCCTGGCTGGTTTGCCAGGTGACGTGTGTGTGGCACATAGAAGCTGCCTATGTGCGTGGACGTGTGTGGAGACGTTCTACTTGCTCCATTAGTCAATCTGCTCATCCCTGAAGGAATCCCTCGCTGAAGTCCTGCAATGTCTTCACATCTGATAGGGCGAGCCTGCCTTCCTTCTGTGGAGACAGTTCTAATGAATTTCAATTTTAGAAGCAAACTGACAAGTTCCACAGAGGCTCTTGTTGGAGTGGTATTAATCAGCAGATAAACTGGGGGAGATATTATTGTGACATTAAAATTTCCAGTTTATGAACATGGGATATTTCTTCCATTATTTAGGTTTTCTTTCACAGCCTACAGGAAAAGTTTACACATTTCTGCATATAGATCTTTCTCACTCTGGTTAGATTCATCTCTTTATGTTTGTAGCTTCTGTTGCTACATAAATGGTAGCAATGTTTTGAAGTTTCTTGATGCACAGAAGTACAACTGACATTTGAATCTGCAGGGTACACACGGAGCTTACATTCAGCTCCATGACTAAACTGCAATTGCCAGTAATTTGTCTCCAGATTCTTTTTGATTTTCTAAGTAGAAAATTGTACCATCTGCAAAAAATAAATAACTGCTCGAATGTTTCCCTAATTTGTATGTCTTCAATTTCTTTTCTTGTCCTATTTCACAGTCTGAGATCTTTAATGTAATATGGAATCACAGTGGTGGCCCTGAGCATTCCTCTCTTGTCTGCTTTCAAGGGAAATGCAAAACAGAATTCTCTTCACCATCCGTGCGTTTCCCTGGTGGGGGCTCAGTCATGTGAGTAACCTCTGGGGGGCTAACAGCTCCTTAGGCTCCTTTCATCCCAGCTCTCCACTGGCCCCAGATGTCCCAGGACACCACTCAGAAGCTCTTCACTCACTGTGTTGAAAGATGAAGGCACCACTGTCCCCAGGCAGCATTCTCTGTGCATCAACGCCTGCCCCATACACCCAGGAGCCTTGACATCAGCCCCCCTTCACTCTCTCCACACCAACACACTCTGCCGCCCCCGCATCTGAGAGATCTGTCCTCTTCTCTCCCCTCCCACTGCTCAGTCACCAAATGCCCCCTCATCCAGGCTGCCATCTCCTCCCTCCCAGTCGCAGCTCTGGCCGTCTGCCTTCTTTTCCCTACCCTGTCCTCGCCCAGCCCTCTCCATATTTCAGGTGCTGTGTTCTTTCTAAAATATACAGCGTATCAATTCACTTCCCTGCTTCAAAGCCTGTGATGGAACCACTACTGTTCCTCAAGTGACCATAAAGGGACGGACATGCACCAGCCCGGCTGGCTCCTCGGCCCACCTGCCGTGGGCCCCCTCCCCGGGCACCCTGGCTCCAACACGCTCTCCAAGACCACAGCTCTCATCTGTCCCTGAACCCTGACGTTGCCCATGTCACGTCCGCTCACGTGCACAAGCGGAGGCTCTTGGTCCAGCTTTGACGCAAGGACAGAGACACAGGGGCAGCGAGCAGCAGCCCGTGAAGGACTCGGGTGCTGCCTGGTGCCGTCACGCCGGCCACTCCCCGACCTCCCCGGGCGCTGAGTGACGCTGCCTCCCCAGGAGCCCAAGCTGAGCCGGGCGGATGCAGGGCGAACCGGAGGAGCCGGGGCGGGCGCAGGTGAACCCACTGTGGCAGGCGGAGTCTCGGGTGTGGAAAAGCAGGCATGGCGCAGGCCTCACTGCCTGCGGAGGGGCTCAGAGAGGACTGGGCTCAGCCGGCACCCCGCACTGACCCTACTCAGGCCATGCCGCCAGGCCAGAGAGCTTGTGCCCTGTCCCCCTCCCAACCCGGGGGCTGCCCTCTCCCTGCCCAGTCTCCTCCCTAACCGCCAGCTCCATGAGGCAGGGGACAAGGTATTCAGAGTCCCCCAGACCTGGGCACAAACCCGCCCGGCCAGCCACACACGCGAGACAGCACTGAGCCCAGCAACCCCGGCGTCCTCGTCCACAGAGAGGGCAGGGCGCGGCTGATGGAGGCCAGCCCCGGGGGGGCTGGCAGACTGGCTGTGGCGTCTCCATCTACGAGGGCCCGGCCCTGGCACCGAGGAGGTCAGAGCCAGCTCCCCGTCCCCACGCAGGCCCACCCTGCCTCCCGGTCCAGCTCCCGGACGCCGACGGGACCCCTCCCCACCGCTGCTCCCAGTTCCTCTCGCTAAAACGCGCGGCTGCCCGTGGGCAGTGCCTTCCTGCCCTCGCAGCCCGCCTGGTCCCCATCCGCGCGGGGAAGTGGGCGGGCGGCTTAGCACCAGCAGCGGTAGTAACCAGCATCCATCGGCGCGCGGGGCACTTGGCACCGAGCTGCGTGTTTTAAGCGCGTCGTCTCCATCGATCACCCAGCGGCTCCCTCAGCGCTTGTTTTCTCGTAAGAGTTTTCAGAATTGGCGAGGCTCCAGTTGTTACACTTGAGCAAACTGCGCTCCAGAGACGCTGGCTGCCTGCCCAAGGTCACCTAGCAACTCAGCGGCGAGCAAGGCCCCGTCCTCCGGGCGACACCTGCGCCTGCAGCCGGCGCCCCTCCCCCCGCGCTGCGGCTGCTCCTCCTGCCAAGCCTCCCCGTCCCTGCCCGGGCACTGTGAGTCGGGTCAGCCTGACGTAACAGCAGGGCCACGTTTCCAGCAGTGACCAGGCTGTGCTTCCGTCCGGGGCGGGCGCCGGCCACCAGGGCCTGCCTAGTGTCAGGGGCTGGTGTGGGCAGTGAAAGGTCCCCATGACCTGGGGTCAAGGGTCAGAGCATAGCAGCCAGAAGCTGGTGCATGGCTGGAGTCAAAGTCAGGGTGTAACTGGGGTCAGGGGTAGGAACAAGTCCGGGTTCAGAAATGACTGTGTTGTGTGGCTGGGTCAAGAGTCAGTGTGGGGCTGAGATCAGGGATTGGTGGGTGGCCAGAGAGAACAAGACCCTCTCCCTGCCCCCATCAGGTCAGGAAACCCTTCCCCGTGGCCCCGGTGTGAAGAGAGGTCAGTGTGATACAAGCTGGCAGCCTCCAAGGGAGGGCTGGCCACTGGGCCAGGTGGGAGCATCACGGGAGGGAAAAGGGGGTCTTGCAGGGAGGCTCCTGGCCCCTGGCCCTTTGCACCCGCACCCACAGCAGCCCCCACGACCTCTCCAGGGGCAGCCGACCTCCTCACCCTTCTGCTTGGGCCCCTGGTGAGCCTGGCTGCATTTCCTGTGGAGTCAAACGCAGCCTCTGCCGGCCGGAGATCCCCCTCCCCCACCGGCTGCAAGGAGGTGGTCAGCGTTCCTGCGCCTTCCCTTGCGTTCCCGCCACAGGACGCTGCCCTGGCCCCTCACCTGCAAATCCTCTTCATTCTTCACAGCCGCCCCGACACCTTCAAGCCCTGCCGAATCCCCCCTCTCCGCGGGCACAAGGCAGAGGTTGTGTGAGGGCATCTGCAGCCCAGGCACAAGTCTCTCCAGAGCTCGACAGCGGGCACCTTGCCATGGATTCTCGCCCCCAGACCCGCAAGGAATCACACGCGTGGAGACAGTCCGTCTTAAGTGTGAACTGGAACTTGCAGTGAAGGTGGGGAGGGGGTGGGGGCTGGAAATGGTGTGCGGGGGGAGGGGGAGCGGGAACAGGGAGGGACCCCTCGGCGGGCTGACCCTCAGAAGACGGTGCACCTGGAGGAGCCTAGGGGCCGTCCCTGTGACCTGACACGGCCCTTGGAAACCTAGGAGCCTGAAGGGCTTTGAGGTCTGAGTTTCAGCCTGGGAATCCGACCCAACAGATAATCACGTTTACATGAGTATGGTTAGGGCTCACGGAGGTCAGCACATGTTAAGAAAGTAACAATCCACTGAGCAGATACTGAGATCCCTAACTTGCCCCAAGAAACAGAAAGCCACAAATGTTGCGGAAAAATGTGTTACAGCTCGGTGCTACAGCTCAGTTGTGACAGCAACCTGGATCTGGGCGAGACCAAGCAGCACTCGGAGACTTGGAGAACTCAGGTTTGCTACTCCAGCGGGCCCAGATGAATTAACACTCCAAACTCTGGGCCCCGGCTGTACGTTTACACAGGCCTTTATAGGCTGCCACTTTTACACTTTGCAACATCATATGTAAATAAAGTATAACAGAAGTTGACCAACCAGGAATAAGCTTTGTAGAAATAGCCCAATCAGGAGTGAGCTCCATGCAAATGAAGTACTACAAGTGAACCAATCAGAAGTTAGGGAAGTGGACCAATCAGAAATGAGAATAATAACCAGTCAGGAGTGAAGGAAATAACCAATCAGAAGTGAGCTCAGGGAACCAACAGAATTCTAGGTGTAAGTTAGCCGTTTCAGAGGCAGAAAGTGAGACAGAGGCTGTGGGCCAGGGAACCGGACAGTGCTGGGAGGAGAGCAGCGGCCTGCCTGGCGGTCCTGCCGGTCTTTTTATGGGGCTCCCCGCCTCACAACCACCAGACCGACAACCAGCCCCACCCCACTTACGTAGGAAAGTCAGGTGGAAGGACGGCCAGTCTAGTCCCAGCATCGCAACAACTAGGTGTGAAAAGTCATCAAACTGGTGCTGCTGTGTAAACCCGCTCACTGAAGGCTGAAGCCCCATGTGTCCCCAAGAGCTCGCAGCCCCTTGCCCCGGCACCCCTCGTCTGGTACGCACAGGCCCAGCAGCGCGCGAGGCGACGGCGTGGGGGCTTCGGGGCCTCCGGGGTCGTCTCCCTCCGGCAGACGCAGCCCAGGGTCACCTCTGGAGCGTTGGGAGGAGGTGAGCCCTCCAGGCGGCCCTGGCAGGCTGGAGCCTGCAGATGAGGACGGGGCGTCTGGAGCGGGCCCAGAGGGAGTGATTACTGTGATGGGGGTGACACGCGCAGGGATGCCCCTGGCAGAAGGGGCAGGGAACGGCTGGCAGGTCGACAGACTGAAGACCCGGCGCGGCTGGAAGAAGTGTTGGCGTGGGGGGGCCAGAGGAAGTGATAGGGAAAGACAGAGGCCTTGGGCGGTGGGTCTGGGAGGGAGTGGAGGCGGAACCTGTGGGGATAGGGACTGCGATGAGTCCCGGGCCTGACCACGGGGAGGGTGGCTGCTGGGAGGGCAGGGCACTGCGGGAGGGGACAAGGTCCAGGCAGGAAGGATGCCCGCAGGCTGTGGGTGGTGGAGACCCCAACACGGCCCCACCCTCCAGGCTCCCCACACCGGCCAGCCCCCAGCTCAGGACCAGGAGACAGAACCACCCCCTCGCACCTGTGTGCCTATGAAAAGTGATCCCGCTCCAGAGCCAGAACCCAGAGGCTTGGTCGTTTGCAAAACTATCGAGAAATAAACAATCTGAAAAAGGAAAGGCTTTGTTGGCAATGTCACCAAAGGCAAGAACCACTAAAAGTAAACTGATGTGATGACGAAGAAATTTTAAAACATCTCTGTGCGAAAAACACCCCAAACCCAAAACCAAACAAAGCACCAGAAACAGAAGAACTGCAGACAGCCAAGTCCCAGGGGAGGACTTTCGAGGCCAGTAAATACATGAGAATCCTTCCAGAGTAATCACAGAAACTTTACACATGTAAGGACGCAGCATTCTCTCCCATCTGTCTGACTGGCATATTAAAGAGTTTAATAGGCGGGGTGGAGGCCGTGAGGAAAAACGCACTCCCACGCGTGGCTGGGGGACTGGACCGGTGTGGCCGGTGGGCAGAGGGATTTGGGAATTGCTCTCAGACTGAAGACAGCTATTCCCTCTGGCCAGCGTTCAGGATGAGCTGTTAACAGAAAGAGGCAATGCTGGCTCCAGCGGGAGGCATCTCCATGGTGGAAATGGCCCACGGGGCTCTATCACGGAGAAGACAACGGGTGGGTGGGCTGCAAACCAGCCCCCGAGCACCACCACAGAGGCCCTGAGCTGACGGTGCCCGCCGGGGACTTGGCTGAGATGGGGAGCACACTGGGCCGGCACCAAGGGGGACCAGCCAGGAGGACCCAGGGGTGGTAAGTGGGGTGTTCAAGTCCCACCATAAACGAGCTGATGGTGGGAAGGGGTGCAGAGCAGAGGGGACTGGATGAGGCACAAGAGGGGCTGGATTAGCCTCTGGGGAGGTCTGGCCCTTCCTGGGGACCCAGGGGGACGAAGGAGGTGGAGCTGAGGTGGAGGGGGCACTGGCCAGTGGCCTGTGGCCCTAAGCCCCAGGCAGAAGGACCATCTCAGCTACAGAACCATCCTGCCCTCCAGGCTGGCCCGACGCCATGCCTGCCCCTGTCCCTAGGGCTCTCGGTTTCTCAGAAGCTTCAGCGACAGCACAAGGGCTTCTCCCAGAAGGCTGCAGGCCCGAGGCTTCTCCAGGTGGCTTCGAGGGCACGGGGGCCTCTGGTAGTTCCCAGGAGGTGAGGTGGGCCCAGGCCCCCCAACGAGGCTCCCCTCTTGAAGGATTCCAGCATCTGGGATGGGCCCGGCTATGACTCCAGCGGGCTGTGTTTGTGGCTCATGATCAAACCACCACCCCTGAGGCGGGAGAGGGAATCCTGTCCCACTGCCTGGATGTGACTCCAGGTTCCTCATTCGAGTAAGGGTGGGGTGAGCACACACGCACACACACCTCGGGGCCTGCGGTGTCTGCACACACACATGCTGAGCACGCCGGGGCGCCCACCTGAAATGGGGGTGCGGTGTGGTCTATGAATCCTGCCTCAGTGCAGACACAGTCCACCCTCCGCAGCCACGGGAATTCCAGCATCCGCAGATTCCACCAACCACAGACAGAAAACATCTGGGGAAAAATTTCAGAAAGTTCTAAACCTGACCTTGCCACGTGCCCGGCAACTACTCACGTAGCATCTACGCTGTGTCAGGTGTCGTAAGCAACCTCGACACGACTGAAAGCACACAGGAGGGTGTGCTGGGCAAACACGACACCACTTTATGTAAGGTCCTTGAACATCCCTGGGTTTCGGTGTCTGCAGGGCCGGAAACCACCCCCCACGGACACGAGGGCCGCAGGTATTCAGAAAAGACTGTGGATTTTACAACAGGCATGTAACTAAAATCCCAAGTGAAGATTTCTCTTCTCTTTGAGACAAAAACAAAACCAGGGCCTGGCCCAGTAAGCACACACCATGATTGCCGGCACCGCTCGTCTCAGCACAGGTGACTGTCAGGCTGGCTTGGATGGAGTCTGCTCCTGACTGGGGGGCCTGGGGGGCGGCTCGAGGCTGCAGTGGCTCAGAGTGGAAGGAGGCAAGGTGTTTCATCCCCAGGGGAGAGCGATTTCGCATTTCAGCAACACTCCCAGGGCTGGGGAGGGGGCGGCAGGAGGGGCTGGTCGGGGGAATGTCCAATAGGAACCAGGACAGGGCTGGACAGGGAGCAGGGAATCCAGGGCTGGGGGGACGCGGGAGGGGGCGAGGTTGTGGGCTGCAGTGAGAGGGCCTGAGGTCAGGGGAGCACGCGTGGGATCTGGGGAGAGAGCTCACTGCCCGGGGAGAGGGTGCAGAGACCAGGACAGGGGCTGATTTAAAAGGACTGCTCCCAGATGACAAATGCGTTTCACACCTTTCCACTTGCAAACTCGATGCTGCCTGTTTTGGAATCTGAACAAAATGGTTTCAAAGTTCACAAAACTAAAAACACATGCCCGCAGAACAGTGAACCTGCACAGCAAGACACCTGAGGACGGCCCGGGGCAGGGGGGCGGACAGGGACTCTCTCGGGTGGGAGACCCTCGAGGGCGCTGGGCCTGGGAGCGAGGAGGGGTCCGCTCGCTCTGCACGGAGCCCCACACAGGGGAAGACCTCCAGGGAGCTGCTCACAACCAGGAGCGCATCCACTCCCACCGCGCCGGGGAAAGGCGGTGACAAAGGAAGAGAAGTGAGTCTCCTCCCCGCCCCGACCTGGCACGGGGACTCTGCTGTGTTGTCTCCTCCACACTGCCACACCGCCGTCTGGGGAACAGATGCCGACGTCCGCGGGGCAGGTAAGGAAAGGGTTTAACCCACCAGCAACCCCTGAGCTACAGCGGGAGGCACGCCCCTGGACTGAGCTCTGCACAGTTAACTGGCTTCCAGCATCTCGCCGCAAAGACTGGTCCCTTTTGGCTTTGTCTTCCGAGTTTCCACACGGGTCCTTCCAGCCCCAGCCCCTCGGGAATCTGTCTGCTTTGCGGGTTCTGACCTCAGTGGCTTCCATCTGGTCAGACGTAGGACCGCCACGTTTTCCTTTAACCCTGGGGTCTTGTTAAAGGACAGGTTCTGAGGCCGCAGGTTTGGGTCGGGGCTGAGATTCTGAATTTCCCACAGGCCTGGGTGATGCTGACACGGCGGTCCTGTCTGAGGTCCACGGGGAACCATGCAGGGCTTGTCTGGGTCTAACTCCCTCCACCGCGTGCTGTCTGAGGGCCCTGCCCCGGTGCCCTGGCGTCTGACTGGGAGGGGCTACTCCAGGCGCATCTGCTGATTTCTTACCCAGTTGTTCCCAGGTGGGCTCGCGGGCTGCGTCCAGCTCCCCACACTACGTGGGAGCCTGTCCAGGGTCCTGGGGTCCTTGGGGGGCGTCTGGGGTCAGGGGGTCCTCAGGGGAGAACCTACATCCACCAACCTCGCTGAATTACTAGATTCCAAGGTTTGTACTTCGATGGCTCTTTTGTATGATGTACGTACAAAATGTCATCTACACAAACGACGCATATGTAATACACAAAACGATGTCGGTATTTACTTACACGAGACGTACCAAGAGCTTCCTCTCTTCTCTTTACAATCCCCACCCCTCCTGCGTCCGCTCTTTCCCCCAGGGCTGGCCCCTCCAGGTCCACGTTGACACTAGTAATGAGCGCAGGCACCTCTGCCTTTAAAGCATCTTCAAGAGCGTGTGTCTGAAGCCTCTGCACGAGGCAGAGTGCTTCAGTGCATCACCTGTAACAAGCTGAGAGTCCCCTTCCTGTCCTTCATCAAGAAGCCTTGCTGTTGGTGTTGCAACAAATGCTTCCATTATAAACAGGTGTTGAATTTTACCAGTGGTTCCCCTGCAGCCAGTGAGATAATCGTATGGGTTTTCTCCTTTAATAAATCATCAAAACATTAATGTATTGTGGAACCATCCTTGCATTCCTGAGATAAACCCTACCTGGTTATAATGTATACTTTAAAAATACATTTATATTCTGTTAGGGCCTTTGCATTTATACTGTAAGTAATAGACGCTTCTTTTTTAAAATTCAATTTAGGAATCAAGATTAGACCAGCCTCCTAAACGAGCTGAGTAACTTTCACTCTCTGTGGACCCTCGAAACGATGTGGACAGAACAGGGACCAGCCACCGCCGGAAAGCTTGGCAGAAATCCCCTGTAAACAGTCTAGGCTGGGGGCTCACTGGGGAGGGAAATACTGGATTTCAGTTTATTTAATAATCATTGGCTTATTCAAGTTTTCTATTTCTTTTTGCACCAATTTTTCCATTTTCTTTCTTTCTAGAAATTTATCTACGTCACTAGGCTTTCCAATTTATCAGCAAATAATTATTTACTGTGCTCTCATTACTGTAAAAAGTCCGTTGTCTACACAGGTAACTCCTCATCTCTTCCCTGTGGGCACACATCTCGGCATCTTCTCTTCCTCTTCCCCTCTGCCTGCGGCTGGCGCAGCCAGTCCTGCTGATCCTGCTGCAGTGGATTCTGGTTTTTACTGTTTCCTTTCTTCTCGCTTTGGGTTTGCTTTGTTAGTCTTTGTCTAAGGTCTTCGTTTGAATGTTTAGTGCATTTTTCTTTATATTTTTTTATTCCTAGTCATCTTCTTTAAAACCAAAAATTTCCTAGTAAATTCTGCCTGAACACGAAACATTCATGTTGCTGATTTATAAAGACTGAACGATGTTCAGATTTGTTTTAACCAAGGTTATTTAGTAACGTGCAACTTAGTCTCTGGCCACACGGGGTTTTTTTTTTTTTTTGGAGGCACCTTTTCATTATTAAGTTGTAATTTCATTAGATTGTGTTATGTAACAAAATCTCTATGCTGGTGACTTCAGGGGAACAAGCCGGGGCCTCCTTTGTGGCCTAACAGACGGCCAGCCTTTCACACGTGTTCAAAGAGAGTATGTGTTCTGTTATTTGGAGAACAGGTGTCCACAAAGCAAACAGCCAAAACATGCTGGCTGAATGGCTCAGCTGCCTTAGGCCAGTCCCAGTAGAACGGGGGGCACGTTGGGATGTAAGGGGTTCCACGATCTGACATCTTTTTCCTTCCACCCTCTCCTCTCTGCCACGGTGTGGGGAAGGGTCTGGGTCCAAAGCAGCAGAGTGGAAAGGGTAAAAGATAAAGTTTAGAGAAGGTTGAAAGGGATGGTGTCTGTTAGTCGGGCTGTCCAGAGAGACAGGACCAAGAGGACGGACAGAGAGACAGCTAAGCAGGCAGAGAGAGAGATTTCTCACAAGGAGCTGCCGCAGTCTGGCAGGTCCCAAGGTCTGCAAGGTGAGAGGCCAGCTGGAGAGCCGTGGTTCAGTTACAGTTCGAGACACAGGAGACCTGATGGCGTGGTTCCCAGCCAAAGGCCGACAGCCTCAAGACCCAGGAAGAGTCAGCGTTTTGGCTCAAATCCGACGGCAGGAAAAAGTGGTTGCCCCAGTCAAGGACCAACAGGCCAGACAGATTCTCTCTTACTCGGAGGAACGTCAGACTTTTTATTCCATTCAGGCCTTCGACTGACTGGATGAGGCCCACCCACATTAGGGAGCGCAGCCTCTTTTCCCCAGTGTACCAATTTCATGTTAATCTCACCCAAAAACATCCTCACAGGAAGACCCAGAATAATGTTGGACAAAACATCTGGGCACTCCACGGCCCGGTCCAGCTGACACGTACAACTACCTACCACAGCGTCTGAAGCACAAGTGGGAAAATGGGTCTGAGGCAGTGAAAGAACACTCTCCCGCCACAACTGGACAGAAGGGGGCCAAACGTGAGCCCGTGGCGAGCTCGTGCGAGGTGGAGGCCTGTGGAAAAACAAGAAGTAAGTGTTTGGCCTTTGTCTCAGCTTCCTGACACAGCTCCTAAAGTCCTCCATAAAACAAAATTATTTACGACACATACATATTTAGTAAAAGCGTAGAACTGCCCACGGAATGGGGGGAAATGCCTGCAAATCACGTACCTGGTAAGAGGGTAATATCCAGGATGTACAGAGAACGCCTAAAGTTCAACAACAACAAAACAGCTGGTTTCAAAAACAGGCGAAGGGCTGGACTAGACATTTCTGCAAGGCAGGCACACCGCTGCTAAGCAAGCACATGGGAGGACGCCCACACCACAGAGCTTCAGGGGGTGCAGCTCAAACCGCAGTGAGATCTCACGCACGCCCGCCGGCGTGGCCGCCAGCAGCACAGCAGAAGACAGGAAGTGCTGGGGAGGCTGTGGAGCAACTGGAGCCCCAGGGCACTGGTGGCGGGAGCGTGAAACGGTGCAGGCCCCGGGGGAAGCAGCTCGGAGGTCCCCCCAGAATTAAACAGAATCAGCATAGGCCTCAAAAACGTCACTCAGAAATACCCCCAAAATTAACTGGAAGCAGGGTCTTGAAGAGATACGTGCACATCCATGCTCACAGCAGCGCTGTTCACAACAGACGGAACGTGGCAGCCGCCCGGGTGTCCCGGACGGATGATGGCCAAAGTGTGGTCTATCCACCGACCTGTGGGTGTCACGTGAAATAAGTCCGACAGACAAAGGCAAACCCTGTAGGATTCCACTTACCTGAGGCCCCTGGAGCAGTCAGATCCACAGAGACAAAGCAGACGGTGGGGGCGGGGGCGGGGTGGCGAGTGAGTGAGTGTTCAAGGGAACAGTGTTTCAGCTTTACGAGGAAAACAAGCGATGGGGATGGATGGAGGTGGTGGTCGCACCACACTGAACGAACTTAACGCCCCTAGTAGTACACTTAAAAACGGCTAAGGTGGTAATTTTTATGTTACGTGTAACCTAATACCGTAAGAAAAGAAGAGACTGAACGGCAGAGGGGGGAGGGGTTCCAGAGGAGCCAGAGAGAGTTTAAGTGAAATATCTTTTAAAAAATCTCAAACAAACCGTGGCCTAGTATGAAATTTGTTAACTTTGCCAAATTACAGTGGGAAGGACGTGGTTACTCATTATCTTGTTCTCCTCACTTGTCAGTGTTTTGAGATATTTCACAACAAAAAAGCAAGCAGCTGAACTAGGCACGAACCCCAGGCTCTGGAAAAGGAGCAGCAGCAGAAGCAGCCGGACGGGAGGGAGAAGCCGACCAGGGGAGCGCGCCTTGTGAGTCTAGCCTTCACCACCGCCATCAGTAAACCCCCGGCTTTCGAGGCTCGCAGCGCTGGCTTCTGGCCAGTCCTTGTACGAGACGGGCGTGCAGGCTCGCTCCAGGGACATGGGGCATTCAATTCCAGGTAAAGAGATTCTTAAAACTCACACGGGCGTGTCTTGTACAACCACCGCCCTTACATTTCAGATGCTTCATGAAATGGGCAACTTCCAGGACAATGTAAATAATCCAAACCAGCCCAAGATGAAGGAGACAGCTTGAGTCACTCACTGAGTTTAAGATAAACCGGAACCAGAACCAGAACCAAAGCCCTTCCGGAACGTGGAGACGGGCACCTCATCCGTCAGCTGAGGCCAGGCCTGCTGGCCGACTGACCGGACGTGCATCCCCACCCTCCCACCCCTCCGTTCTCGTCCGCCTCCACCAGGACAGGCTGGAAAGATGGAACACTCACTTGGCCAGGCTCACTCGCAGCTGGAGGTTCCCATGTGACATTCTGGCCAATGAAACACATGCAGAATTTTCTGGGAGTCTCGGGGAAGGTTTTTATTGTCTTGACCAAAGGGGAAGCCGTCTGGCGCCTCGTGCCCTGCTCCTGGCATGGGCCTGATACCTGGAGATGCGGTGGCCGCCTGTCCCCACGGGAGAGAGGCCAAGGGGACCCAGAGGCGAAGGCCCAGACTGGACTGAAAACTGGAGGAACGTCGCGGTCACCAACCCCTAGGCGTCTTGTCACAGACACTGTTGAAAGGTCTTATTTATTTATTACTATGGCTGAGTCATGTCTAAAAAAGGCACATACCTGATTTAAACCCAGTCAAGGACACCATGAGAAAGTTAAGTTAGAGCCAATCTCAGATAGAAACAGATGGAAATAATCTCAAATAAAATATTAGCAAGTCAAAGCCAGCAGTGCATTAAACAGACGCCAAGCAGGGTTCAGGCCAGGAATTCAAGGGTAACCAGCACCAGAAAAGTTACCAGTGTCAGGGTCAGGTCGCTCGGTGGGCGAGCGTGGGCTGAGCCTGCACGGGGTCCTGGGTTCAACCCCCAGTGCCTCCATCAAAAAAAGAAAAGTTACCAGTGTCACTGTCGTCTCTACAGAAGCATCTGATGAGGTTCAAAGCTAACTGCCTGCAAACATTGCTCGTGAACCAGGTGTCGCTGTCACCTTCTCTGACTGGACAGAATTTTTACCAAAAACCTGCAGCAGACACCTTACCAGGAGAGACAGGGGAATTCTCACTCTAGCCAATGCAAGTAATAGGGAAAAGGACAAGCATGTGTTTTGGAAAAGGAGAGAAGTAATTGTCTGTTTGTAGGCAAAGTCATCTATCAGAAAATCTGAAGATTCTGCAGAGAGACACCTTCCTGTGGCCTCTTCATCTGATAAAACAGAGACACTATCAGCAAGTGCCTCCAGGATTGACACTGGTGATGAAGTTTGTGCCTGCACGGAACCTAGGACGGTGCCTGCACGTGGTGCCTGCACGGAACCTAGGACGGTGCCTGCACGTGGTAACAAGCTACAAGATCGACACATAAAGCCAGGAATAAGCCACTGGAAGTGGAAACATTTCAAAACTTTCATTCGCAGCGGCAATCAGACCTATGACTCAGCTGGAGACATTCCTGACGGAGGACGTGACTCAGGCGCGGGGACCACCTTCCATGAAGGGACACGCCGACGGCCGGGGAGAGGGACAGGTAAGCGAGCCCCAGGGGTCAGAGCGATTCCGTGTTCCATGAAGATCTTCCTGGGAGTCCGCAGCTGGTTCTCCGATGTGCGCAGGAGAGGGAAAACCCACGGATGCCCCATCCTGTAAGAACCTCCCCCGGGTGCGCTGGGCCCCACAGTGGAAGTGCTGGCGCCTGCAGCCCCCGGGCTGGCCCAGCTCCAGCACCTGCCCTCCTCCGGGAAGGGTGCCCCGGCTCATGTGACGCTCACGGGGGCGACCGCTCCGGCCCCGGCAGCGTGGCCCCGGCAGTGTGGACTGCCACGGCTCTAGCATTTCACACTCAGATCCTTGAAAAACAATATCCCACTCTCTTAAAAATTATCAGTGCAGCCGCCCGCTCCCTCGGCAGCCATGGGGCAGGACCACTGGTCTCCTGTTCATGGCGGCCCACTGTCCCGGCGGAGGAGTGGGACTGGGAGGGTCTCAGCCCCTCCTTCACTGTCATGACCAGACGTCTTCCTGGTGACTGTCCCGCTGTCCCTGCCCACACGCCAGCACCCGGTGGCCCTGCGGCCCCACCGCCCATGGCGTCGTCAGACTCACTCAGCCGTGCTGGTGGCCGTGGGGTGACAGCTCATTCTGCCCCCACAGTCACCTCCTCACAGGATCGATCACCAGCACTTGGATCCTCTTTGGTGAAGCGTCTTCGAGCCTCCTGCCACTCTCCCTTAGGTCAGCTGCCTTCCTCAACTGACCCGGAGAGTCCTCCCCGCCCTCTGCTCCCAGTCCTGTCCGGCTGGGCGCTGAGGTCCGTCTGGAGTCAGCGGCCGCCCTCCATCCTCTGCCGCCTCACACCTTCCTCACTGAGCAGCACACCTGACCCCCAGCGGTAGTCAACTCATGGGCTCTCGGGATGTCCAAGGCACCTGGCGCGCCCCCTAGGCCGGCTTTGAGGGGGCTCCCTCCCACCTGTTCTGCTCCAACGTCCCTGACGTCAGAGGAGGTCCCCGCCCCCCAGCTCATTCAAGCCGGAAGGCGGGGGCGCCCCGGCTCCCACACTGCTCACCCTTCACCCCTAACCCACTGGGAAGCCTTGATGTTCCTCCTTCCAGAGCAACCTCCCAACACACCTCCCACCCCATCCACCAAGAGCCTCCCGTGTGACCAGAGTGTCCTCCCACCCGACAAACTTACAGCCACTCCGTGGGACTCGAGTCCAAAATGCAACTTCCCCTACTGTCTCAGCGCCGTCCTACAGTCCGCCGTCTGGAGCTGGACGCAGCTCCTGCGCTGCAGGTAGCGGTCTTGGGTCTCGTTCAGGAACGTGTCTGCTGGTGACACGGCACAGAGCCCGAGTGCTGCTTCCTTAGACTGTTCCACATCCTGGATTTGCCTTTTTGCTTTTTCATGGTATCCTTGCCACAAATGATGCTGGGAAAACTGGTATCCATGTGCGAAAGAATGAAGTTGGACCCTTCCCATATGACACACACAAAAACGAACTCAAAATCGATCAAAGACCTAAATGTAAGACCTAAAACTATAAAATCTTGGAAGAAAACATAGGGGAAAGCTTTGTAACGCTGGATTTGGCAATGATTTCTTGGAATGACACTAAAAGCAAGAGTGACAGAAGTAAAAAGAGACGAACTGGACTTCATCAAAATTCAAAACGTCTGTGCATCAAAGGACAGAATCAGAAGAGAGAAAAGGTAATCTGAGGAACAGCAGGAAACACCTGAAATCATACACCCGATAAAAGGTCCGTGTGCAGGACGCACAGATAACTCCTAAAACTCCACAACAGCAAAAACATGTTTAAACGGGCAAAGGACCTGAACCGACATCTCTCCAGACAAGACGCAGAAATGGCCAAGAAGCAAACGAAAAGGCACTCAACGTCCCCAGTCATGAAGGAAACACAAATCAAAACCACGAAGAAATTCCACTTCGGGTCCACGGAGATGACTGCCACAAAGCAAAGCACAGAACACAGCAAGAGTCGGTGAGGGCGCAGAGAAGCTGGAAGTCCTGTGCATGGTGGTGGGAGCGTAAGATGGCGTGGCCACGTGGGAGACACTGTGGTGGATTCTCAAAAAGCCAAACATGGAACCATATGACCCAGCAGTCCCATTTCTGGGTATTTACCCCAAAGAAGTGAAAGCAGGGTCTCGAAGAGACACGTGTACATCCACGTTCACAGCAGCATCATTCACAACAGACAAAACGCGGAGGCCCTGCAGGGGTCTGTGAGCAGATGCGGGATAAACACAGTGTGGTCTGTCCACGCAATGGAGTATTACTCAGCCTTAAAAAGGAGGGAAATTCTGACACCTGCTACAACATGGACAAACCCTGAGAACACGGCGCTCAGTGAAATAAGCCAGCCGCAGAAAGATAACCACTGTATGGTCCCACTTACACGAGGTCCCTGAGCAGTCAGATCCACTGAGACCGAAAAGAGAGGGGTGGGTGGGGAGTGGGGAGGGGGAGGGCTTAGTGGGGACAGAGGTTCAGTTTTGCAAAATGAAAACGCTCTGGAGGTGGATGATGGTGACGGCTGCACACAGTGTGACTGTGCTCAGTGTCACTGACTGGACACTTAAAATGATTAAGATGATAAATTTTACGTTATGTGTACTTTACTACAACAGAAAAATTGAGAACAGAAGAACAATCTATTAGATTTTTCCAAAAATATTTTGTGGTCCTTTGTTCACAGCTCACCCAGCTGTGCATCCAGTTCTCTTATCCTCAGATGGGGCACCTTCTGCTAACGCGACGAGAATTTTCAATCCATTTACCTGCAATTTCTCAAGTTCATATTTTGAATAACAAAACCCTTATCAAATGATTTATTTTATTTTAAAATTACTAAACTAATAGAACCTCATTATCAAAAACGGAAAATACACACAAGCAGGAGCAAGAAAACTATGATTACCCAGAACTCTGTCTCCCAGAGAGCCCGTCCCCGCCTGGCAGCGGCCCCCAGACTGCTCTCCATGCCCCCTGCAGGAAGGTGGTCGGCCTGCAGCCTGCATCGTAACTTGCCTTTTTTGTTTCGTAATACATCACGGGCAGTTTTCCTTGCTAATCAATAAACCTGCGTTACAGGTTCCTCCCAGCCCGCACCATGTAATTTTTGAACTAATCTCCCCTTGGGATTGATTCCGTGATGTCTGCAGAGCATTCAGGGCAGGGTCTGGCACCTGGCAAGAGCTACATAAATAACTGGCTTCAAACATGTTCATCAAAAAGCCACAAAAATACAGGAGAAGTTGGCAAACCCACCATCACAGAGGAAGGTTTTTAACTCTCACTTCTGGGAAAACTACACATCAAGCACACAAAAGTGGGGGAAGCAGTGAGACTCGGAATCACGTCGGGGGCGGGGGCCCCTACACAGGCTCCGCAAGCTGCTCCCCACCGGGCGCCCCCCTCTCCGGCCTCCGTGCCCTCCCCTCTCCTCCTCTGCCTTCAAGGAGGGTGCGGACGCGGCCTCCTGGCTGCCTCCCATGCTCCTCCTGGTCCCTCGGGCTCTGACTGCAAACCTGTGCTCACCTCCTCCTTCCAACCCAAACTCTGCCTTGGCTCCCTTACTCCCGCCCACGGGTCCCTGGAGGGTGGGACCAGTCGCGGTCCGGCCTCCCCAGCTCTGCCTCTGGCCCCGCGGCTCCTGGAGGGGCCTGCTCCTCCCTGGGGCCTTGGCAGCTGGGCTTCCTCTGCCTGCGAGGCCCCAGCTCCCGACCCCTTCTCCCAGAGGCTGACTCTCAGTCCAGCCCCAGCCCTGCCGTCGTCCTTCCCTGACCTCTGCTGCCCAGGTCAGTTGCACACCAGCCCCCTCCTCGCCAGCATGCAGCACAGTTCCTCCGTGCCTCTGTTTCCCATCAATCTGATCAGCTTCTCGCCTACGGAGATGGGGCCACCGGGAGGTGCGCCATTTGACAGAACACCTATCCTCTCTCCGAGTCACACCTGGAGGCCTGGCCCTGCCCTCCCCACGTGCAGATCTGGGCCCTCATAGAGGAGCCCCAGGTGCAGGCCAGCGCACAGGCTGCGGGAACCGTGCGAGGCGGGCAGGTGCAGCCACTGCTCCCTCCTGGAGTCCGCGCCGAGGCTGAGGCATCGCGGCCAGAAAGCAGTGCTGACCTGGGGCTGCAGCGCCTCTGGGGACCGGCAGGACGACAGGGCCCCCGCGAAGAGCATCTCAGCATCTCAGCGCTAACGAAGAACCTTCCAGGAGACCCAGGTGCATGTGGGTTCTGGGCTCGCGCAAGAGAGGGAACAGCTTTCGACGGCTTGGGGTGGGTCCTTCTCTGCTTTTCTTGGAAGGGATGTCCTGTCTCCCGGCCAAAGGTCTCCCACCTCTGCCCTCAGTATCTGGGAGTGCTCACCCTCCCTCCCGTCCCAGCGCCCTCGCGCTCCCTCACCTCCTGCCGGCACTGTATCTCCCCTCCTCAAGCAGGCCTAGGAACCCTCCCGCAGGACGGGGTTGGGAGCCCGAGACTGAGGGTCCCAATCCCGCCTGCAGAGCCAGCCCCCAAGTCCCCAGGTCACTGTCCCACCTGCACCCCAAGTGCCTTTAAGGGGCCCCATTCCTCCTGCAGCTTCCTCTGCTGAGTTCGAGGTGCACACTACAGGAGAGGAGCAGCTTGTGGGGGGGACTGTCACATGTTAAGGTGGTCCCTTGCTGCCAAACTGTCCTCTGGCGAGACTGTGTCCCTCTCGCTCCCCCAGGGAAGAGAGAGCGTTTTCGCACCTCTCCCCGCACTCAGCACCGTCAGCCTTTGAATCTGCGCCGTCCCTGGTGGAGAGTGAGAGCCTCAGCTCCTCCTGATGTCAGTTTCAGGATCTAACTCGGGGGAGACGGTGCTGCAGAGCTGATGTGAGAGGGAGCCCCCTCCGCCACATCCCCTCTCTCCTGGGGACAATTCCTCGCAACTCCTTTAGCGAATTACTTTGGTATCTGCTTCCGCATCCCCAGACGTTGTGCAGCACTTGGCTCCTCATTCCTGGCATCACGCGGAGTTCGGCTCCTTCACAGCCCTGCCTCCCTCCACATCCCCTCCATATGTTCAGACACATCGGGGAGCCTCTCAAGTCCGTCCTCCGCGGGCGGCCTCCCCAGGAACCGCGCACCTGCCCGCTCTAGACCAGCCTGGCGCACCGCTGTCACCCAGGGCCTCGCTGCCTCTCCTGCACACGCACACCTCCGAGACACCGCGGGGTCGAATGCAGACCCCGCAACCAAGCATGTAACCACAGTAAAGCGAGTCCCAGGAATCTTCTGGTCTCCCCGTGCACACGAAAGTTGTGTTGGCACTATACTGTTGTCTAAGTGTGCAGCAGCACTGTCTACATAAACACTGTACCTTAAAAATACTCACAAACGTAGCCGTCACCTAAGCCTTCAGCGCATCGCAGCGGTAACACCAGGTGTCACTGATCACCCATCCCCATAACGAACATAATCGTAAGGAAAAAAAGGAAACGTCTCAAGAATTACCAAAACGTGACACAGACACAGCGCGGGCAAACCCTGCCGAGAAAGTGACGCCAACAGATTGGCAACGCAGGGTCGCCGTAACCCTTCATTTGCAAAAGACACGATACCCGCGAAGCACAGTAAAGCGGGGCGCGCAGGACGGGGTGTACCTGGGCCGGATCCCTCGTCTGCCTCTCGCAGCCGACTCCCTGGTTTCCACGGAGCGTATCCTCTAGCAGTTTTCTGAGAAGAGACACACAGGAGGTAAACTTTGACATCTTGCGTGTCTTAAAGCACACTTACTCTGTTCTCACCCTTAATTTATATTTCCCCTGGGCTTAGAATTTCAAGCTGGAAAATCACTTTCCTTTAGAATTTTGAAGGCATTGCTCTCTTTTCTCCAGCTTTCAAGATTGGGATGAAGTCTGAAGCCGTTCCAATTCTGAAACCCTTGACTGTGTTTTAGTGGGGAAGGCAGGCGTTTCCTCTGTCCCTAATTCTGAGATTTCATAACAATACTTGGTGCAGGTCTGTTTTCATTGATCTGCGGGGCCCCATTCACTCCAGAGACGTGCCTCAGGCTCTGGGAAGCGTTCCTGATTTGTCTGAAACGTCTTTGGTTAATTCTCCTCCATTTCCTATCGTATTCCTAGAACTCTTATTGCTCACATATCAGGTGTCTAGTCACCCTTTCATGTTCTTATTCTCTCATTTTTCTATTTTCTGGAGGGATTTATTCGACTCTGTCTTCCAACTCTTCTGTTTCTCATTTTAGCCGTTCTCTTTAATTTGCAAGCTCTTTGCACCAATTGTCTTTTTAAGAAAAGGAAAAACAGTGTCCTGTTTATGGTTCAAGGATACAGCTGTACCTCTCTGAGGATAGTGGTTAGTTTTCTGAGCTCTCTCTCTCTGCTCTGTCTTTGTCCTCCAAGTCTCATTTCTGCACTTCATTTTGTTGTGTCTTTGAGACACCTGACTCACGGCACCTCTGTGCTCGCTCGAGCTGTTGCTCAGTCTCTGTCTCGTTGCCACGCGTTTCCCCAAGGCCCAGCGGCACTTGGCTGTGGGCTCATGGCCAAGAGTGGGCACTAGGGGGCTGGAGTCCGAGGCCCCGAGGAATCTCCTGGGCTGCGGCCGCTCGGCCAAGCTCCCCGGAGGAGGCGCTTGCGTCTCCCTGGGGAAACAGGGCCGCCCGCTGGGGCTGAGAGCGGTCGGAGCAAGAGTCCCAGCAGAAGTAGTGGGTCCAGTCCCCACCCCGCCTCCCTCTTCGGGGCAGAGAAGAAGAGCCCAGGCCCTCTGGGGGAGGGCGGGCGGGCCGGCCGGCCGCTGGGCATCTCCGCTCCACCTGCTCGTCAGAGTCCTTGGAAGTTGAACCAAGCTTCCGCTTTTAGCCGCATCTCGAGCCCCCTCCACATCGCCTCCCCCGCTGCCCGATGCTCGCAGTGCTGGGGGCCCTGCCACGAGGGGGCGTGGCCTCTTGTCTCCCACCTGGACTTTCTGTAGCTTTTTTTAAAACGCCTTTCCCCTGTTTCTCAGTGGACTTGTCCACCAAGCTGTTCAATGCTGAGAACTTTTATTTTCCCTCCCACAGCTGAACATAATTTCTATCTGCCTCCATTTTGCTTGTTGGGGAAAATTTTTCTCAGGTGACCCGAGTGCATTCGGTGGCCCCCACCCCTGTGCAGTGAAGGTTCCCCCACCCTGGGCACAGAAGGCTGCGGTCCGGGTCCAGGTGGGCGGGGAGGCTCACGCGTGCAGAGTGTCACATGGGTCTGTCTGGTGCATCGGCCGTGGGGCCACCTCCCTCAGCTCTCCCCGCACCCGCCTCTGCTGCCCCCGGCGTCATGCAGGTCAGTGCCCCTCCCAGGGCTCTTCCCGCAGTAACTGCCCTACCCAGCACGGCAGGCCTCACGTCTGTCCCCTGTGTGTCCTGGGAGGAAAGGACCGGAAGGAAGACCCAGTCTCTTCATTCCTTCTGATTTTTCTTGCTTGGCCCTTAAAATCCATCTACTCTGCCTGCCTATGCCCGCTGCATTTCTGGCGCTAGCAGCAAGGACCCCACGCCTTTAGGGATTTGCTTCGCTTGCTCTCCTCACGCCGCCCAGCTCCCTGTGGAGCCCAGGGGTCAGTCTCCAGAGTCTTCTCCACGCTAGGGGGGCAGGGGCTGGGGCCTCATGGGGACAGGAAAGAACTACTTAATTTGACCTGAGACTTTCCTCAAAGAAACAGAACACACCCCAGCCCCTCCGCCACCCACCCAGCCTGCACCACTGCCCCCCAGGTCAGCCACACACCCTCCCTGAGCCTTCCTCCTCCTCCAGCCTCTGTCCTCCTCACAGGCCAGGAGCCCAGACAGCACGCGGCCACACGTCACCAGCCAGGGAAGAACGGAGCTCAGCCACGTCCATGATGGGGACAGCCATCTCCTGGGAGGGAGCCGCGCAGACACTCAAGACCCCTGACCATCCCCCGAAGGACATCCAAGTGCCTCCAGCTGCCTCTGGGGCCGCCTCCTACCCCGACCTGCGGGCCCAGTCTGTCACTGGCCCCGCCTGCTGGCCCGACATGAGGCCCTCCTGGGCCGCCCCCTCCTGGATGGGGCGCCCCGCCCCTTGGAGTTACATGTGCACACCCTCCATCGGCCATCTCTGGATTGGGTACCCCTGTCCTGCTGCCTCAGCGCCTTCCGTCTGGACTTGGGGCGTCTCCTGCGTTGACCCCCTCGTGGGAAGACAGCACGCTGCCCCCCTGGCCTCTGGAGTGTTCCCTTACCCGGCGGGCCCCCCACCCCCGTACCCCTCAGACCCTCCAGCTCCAAGCGGGGACGCCTCGGGCCACTGCACCCAGGAGGGGTGGCAGACTCCGGCCAGCTCGGTGCCCCCGGCTGCAGTGGAGGGCCCGTCCAGAGGGGCTTCCTACTTGACAACGTACCAAGTCCTTCCATCAGAATGGGCGTCCAGGCTCAGCATTTGGGCACCCAAGCCGTCCTCCAGCCCAGAACTCTGCCCTCTGCCCCCTTCCCCCAGCGGGGACCCTCAGGGGGAGCCCCGCTGTCCCCAGTTACCCCGGCCCCCCTCCAGGGTCTGCCGCCGCCTGTTCCAGCACTAACCCTCCCCTCCAGGGGAGACGTGGTGTGGGGCCCAGTGAGCTGTGGTGTGCAGGAGGCTTTGGTTTTGATTTTTAAGTTTTTAAAGGGTCTCAGATGTAAGGTGCTGACTCCTACTCAGGGCACAGTGCTCCCACCGGCCCATGTGAGGCCCCTCAGCCTGTCATTTGCCCTCACTTTTACTTTTTCCCCTTTGCCCTTCCACCCTGCTGCCTGTGCCTCCCCAGCCGGCACGGGCCGGCACCCTGGTCTACTTGCATCCTTGTGGAACACGTCTGTGTGCCTGTGTTTTTAAATTCCATAAACGACCTGCTGTAATAATAGCTGTGTCTCTCTGCTCTCTACCAGCGTCACAACGTTTAAGACCCACCCACTGAGCTGGTGTCCACTTGGTTCTCAGCTCCAAACAGCTCTGCAGGTCAGAGCGCAGCCCCACCCTTGGCTGAGAGCGTGAGCTGGGAAGGCAGCAGTTAGCGACAGCAACGGTACGGGTTGCCCTGTGTTTAGGGTGGGGTCGTGTTCCCAAGTGACCAGAGGGACCAGGTCTGGTGAGGCCGTGGGGGCGGGTGGCAGGGTGGCCGTGACAAAGTGACTGGCAGTGACAAGGTGAGGGAACAGACTGGCTGCTGGGAGATCCATCCGCCTGGATTACAAGGCAGAGGGTGAGAGCTGGGAAATGGTGAGAAAGGGGCCAAAGGGCATAGCAAGCGCTGGTCTGATGGGACCTTCAAAGGACGGGGCATGGAAGTAGCAGGGAGGGTGGGGGGCCAGTGGACATGGCTGTCACTGGGGGGGCCTCGGGCAGCGGCGCCCCTGGGGAGCCCCTTGTCAGAGGGGATGCTTCACGGAATGGACATGCGTCCCGCATCCCTAGAGGACGTCTCGCAGCCATTCTGGGCCTTTCCTGACGGACGAGACACTGGGAAAGCCTGCTGATGGCTGACAGGCAGGGATGCAGGTCCCTGCCAACCTTGAGTCCCCTGTCCTTCACGTCCCCACTGGGGGCTAAGAGAGGGGAAAGCGGCTGATCGCTATTGAAGCTTCCAAACAAACTCATTTTACACAGAAACACAAAGTGTGTTTGCACGGTTTTAATGTGACCTCTCCTTTCATTTTCCTTTTTTTTTTTTTTAATGGAAATGGCTCTGATCTTATTTCTCAGATCCTAACTGCTTCATAATAGCGTGACATCTGATGGCATCATGTTTTCTGGGAAATCACACCCACGCATCAACACGGTGAAATACGTCTTATCTCCTTCTTAAAACACAAGTGCACTAAAAATGTGTATATGAGTTATAACCTGTTATTTTTTTTTAAATTTTGAAATCACAGATTGCTGGGAAGCTGCGAAGAGCAGAGAGGCCGGGGTGGGAGAAGTGCCAACTCGCCAGGGACGCGGTGAGGCCGGCGGCCTTGGCACCACCAGGCAGGGATGGACGTCTGACCTCTCCCGTGCCCCCAGTGGGAGTGGGGGGGTCCCCACTGGCCTTGGCTGTGGGGTGGGCTGGGGTGCTTCTCTGTCTGTCTGCCTCTCCGTCCGGCCCTTCTGGGTGGTCTGTCACTCGTGCACCCAGTCTGGGGTCCACGAGGCAAACAAGCCCCCAGGGAAACCCCCTGCCGAGCAGGTCCTCCACACCAGGCCCCCACCGATGACGGGCCTTCTCCCCACGTTTCAGAGCCTCCCCGTGAGTGCTGGGTCCATCCATCCAGACTTTCTAGCTGTGCTTAGGGGCACGCACGGGGAGAAGTGAGTATCTTCCGTCTTCATCTGGACCTGAGAGTCTCATGATCTAGCAATTTTCTTCCCCAAAATAATGCAGTCAGTGCTATTAAACAACTGGCACCAAAACGTGGTGTCAGGCCTGGTAGGGTGTGGACCGCTCGTCTTAAAGCAAGAGGGTGAAGGCAGGGGTAGAAGCCCAGTGCGGACCCGCTGTGGGACCCTCGCGCCTCAGGAGGCCCAAGCAGGTGAGGGCGGGCACGCCTGGCTTGGCTGGGAGCCCCGACCCCTGGTCATCCCGGACTGGCCGGGACAGTCAGGGTGGGTGTGCGGCGGGCGTCGGGGAGGCCGAGGTGCTCGGAGTGTGTCTGGGACCGTGGTGGGGGAGGCTGGCTGTGGGACCCCAGGCGTCCCTCCCATGGGGACTTTCATTCGGGCAGCATGGCCAGGGCCATGACTCACAGTGTTGTAGCCGGCATCTTTCTTGTTCACAGTCTGATCAGAAATTTGCCTCTTCCTCAGTCCTTCTTATCAGAAGACGTCTGAGCAGTCTTGTCAAAGAAGCTGCTCTTCACTTTAAGAGGAAGAAGACAAACGTTCGCCGTGTCCGTTTCTGTTTTGGCCTTCATGCCCTTCTCCTTGTTTCCCCGGTTTCCACCTTTCTGTTTCCCCAGTTTCCTGAGCGGCACACTGAGCTCTTTCTTCCCCTGTTCCTGACAAATGTGTCACCCTCTGGGCACCCTTTTGCTGCATCCTGTAAACTCTGCATGTTTAATTCTAAGAATTTCATGATTTGCCTTAACTCAGAGGGTTATTTAGAAGTGTGCTATTTTATTTCCAGGACTATAAAGCTAGTCCTCTATTTCAGAGATGCAAATTTACTGAAAGAGGCTGGGGTGAGGGTCACAAGAAGCCCAGGAGGGTTGGAGTGCAGCTCCTTCCATTGTCCTGGTCCTGCGAGGTGTCTGCTAAGGGGGGCTCCTAGGCTGGTGTCTGACACCCGAGCTCTCAAAATCCTACTACCAGCCCCACAGCCTGAAGCGGTTCAGTAAGGAGACTCTTCCTTGGGACGGGGATCAAGCCCCGGGGATAGGGCAGCCCAGCCCCAGTTTGCCCGGCAGACACAGCACTGCCCCGCGGGAGGCCAGGTGCAGCCAGCTCTCCTGATGGGGCCTCCAGGCGCCCATCACCTGTCCGGCCCGTTGGCGGGGCGAGCTGATGGACAGGCAGCGCTCCGGCTGGCTGCTTCCCCACGGGGAATGCCGCCTTGTCGACTCTCTGCCTGTCTCCTGCTCTCCATGAAGCCTGGGCGCCCTCGTGGTGCCCGCGTGAGGGACCTCTGGCAGCGGCCCCCACCCACCGCCCTACACCCTCCTCAGCCAGGTGCGCCCGCGCCTGCTTGCCCGGCCAGCCCCCCTCAGCCGGCGTGGTTATGCCAACTCTCCGTTCTTTTTGGCGAATAACATCAGCTGGCAAGAGATTTCGCCAAGTGCCAGCAGCACTCTGACTCCCAGCCTCTCCGCCGGGATCCTGAGAGCGCGGTCTGGTCTACACAGATCACTCCTCGCACCCAAAGCTTAGCGCTCAAATGTTCTCGAGCAAGACCCGTCGCATGTCTGTAAGCAGATGCAGCCTGGCCTCCCTCCCAGAAACGCCGACGTGACAGCACCCTCCCAGACAGAGGGCTGCCCAGGGGTCAAAGGGGAGAAGCAGCCCCTGACGTTCTGGCCAATCCGAAGGCCTCAGGGACAGCCCGCTTTCAGCACATTAGGCAGATTCACAAGCCACCACTTCCTCTGTTGAGAACTCACATCTGACCCTCATGAAGCCAGTGGGCCGAGGCTCTGGACTCGGAATCCGAGTAGACGGGTCGGGGTGGGGGCAGCCACTCCACAGGGGGCTTTTCTTACGAAACAATGTCTGAGGCCAGACCATGAATTCTTAAACAGGCCAAGTGGCCCCGGGGGTCACATAAAACCCCCAGGTACACAGGGTCCGACGCCACCTGCAGCCCTGACCTGGCTCTCTCAGGAGGGGCCGTGGGTCAGGGTCACCCGGCGCCTGGGAGCGAGACCCTAGCTCTGCAGTCAGAGAAGTTGCCACCCCCCTGCCCCCACGTCCTGCTCATGGCTTCCCCCTCCCACCCTGCCTGGTGCCCCCAGAGGGAGCCCGTGACCCCCTCGCGTGGGCCCCCCTCGCCTCCGGCCGCCGCTGTGCACCCGGGAGACTGCAGGACCACCCTGTCAGGGTCAGGGCTGGGGAGGCGGGCCCGGGGGGCCTTCAGAGCGGGGAGGGCGGCGGGCCTGCAGGGAGCGGAGCGTGGGGCGGGCGCACAGCGAGACCGGGGAGGGGCCGGAGCCGGAACCTGGACCGGCCTGACCCCAGGCCCGACTCTGCCTCAGTCCCCGCACCTGCAAGGGGGGTCACAGCGCCCTGAGAGCTGCGGGGGGACCACCCTGGCTGGTCCAGCGCGTTACCTCTCGCTCGCCAGCCTCGCTCCAGTCCCTCCGTCCGACCGTCCGACCTTCCGACCGCAGCCCGCGACCAGCGACCTGCTGGCGCGGCTGGACCCGGGCGGGTCGCCCGGGAAACAAGGCGACATCTCGCGAGAGGGAAGAAGGCGCCGCCCCCATCACCCCCACCCCACCCCTACTCCCACCCCCACCCCTACCCCCACCTCCACTCCTACCCCGACTCCACCCCACCCCACCCCTACTCCCACCCCTACCCCCACCCCACCCCTACTCCCACCCCCACCCCTACCCCCACCTCCACTCCTACCCCCACTCCACCCCACCCTTACCCCCACCCCACCCTTACCCCCACCCCCACCCCACCCTTACTCCCACCCCCACCCCCACCCCACCCCACCCTTACTCCCACCCCCACCCCCACCCACCCTTACTCCCACCCCCACCCCTACTCCCACTCCACCCCACCCCACCCCACCCCTACTCCCACCCCTACCCCCACCCCCACCCCACCCTTACTCCCACCCCCACCCCACCCCCACCTCCACTCCTACCCCCACTCCACCCCACCGCACACCACCCCCACCCCACCCCTACTCCCACCCCCACCCCACCCCCACCTCCACTCCTACCCCCACTCCACCGCACACCACCCCCACCCCACCCCACCCCACCCCTACTCCCACCCCTACCCCCACCTCCACTCCTACCCCCACCCCACCCCACCCCTACTCCCACCCCTACCCCCACCCCCACCCCACCCTTAATCCCACCCCCACCCCACCCCACCCTTACTCCCACCCCCACCCCTACTCCCACCCCTACCCCCACCCCCACCCCACCCTTACTCCCACCCCCACCCCACCTCCACTCCTACCCCCACCCCACCCCACCCCTACTCCCACCCCTACCCCCACCCCACCCCTACCCCCACCCCCACCCCACCCTTACTCCCACCCCCACCCCTACTCCCACCCCTACCCCCACCCCCACCCCACCCCTACTCCCACCCCTACCCCCACCCCCACCCCACCCCTACTCCCACCCCCACCCCACCCCCACCCCCACCCCACCCTTACTCCCACCCCCACCCCACCTCCACTCCTACCCCCACCCCACCCCACCCCTACTCCCACCCCTACCCCCACCCCACCCCTACCCCCACCCCCACCCCACCCTTAATCCCACCCCCACCCCACCCCACCCTTACTCCCACCCCCACCCCACCTCCACTCCCACCCCCACCCCACCCCTACTCCCACCCCCACCCCACCCCCACCCCCACCCCACCCTTACTCCCACCCCCACCCCACCTCCACTCCTACCCCCACCCCACCCCACCCCTACTCCCACCCCTACCCCCACCCCACCCCTACCCCCACCCCCACCCCACCCTTAATCCCACCCCCACCCCACCCCACCCTTACTCCCACCCCCACCCCTACTCCCACCCCTACCCCCACCCCCACCCCACCCTTACTCCCACCCCCACCCCACCTCCACTCCTACCCCCACCCCACCCCACCCCTACTCCCACCCCTACCCCCACCCCACCCCTACCCCCACCCCCACCCCACCCTTACTCCCACCCCCACCCCTACTCCCACCCCTACCCCCACCCCCACCCCACCCCTACTCCCACCCCTACCCCCACCCCCACCCCACCCCTACTCCCACCCCCACCCCACCCCCACCCCCACCCCACCCTTACTCCCACCCCCACCCCACCTCCACTCCTACCCCCACCCCACCCCACCCCTACTCCCACCCCTACCCCCACCCCACCCCTACCCCCACCCCCACCCCACCCTTAATCCCACCCCCACCCCACCCCACCCTTACTCCCACCCCCACCCCACCTCCACTCCCACCCCCACCCCACCTCCACTCCTACCCCCACTCCACCCCACCCCACCCCCACCCCACCCCACCCCTACTCCCACCCCCACCCCCACCCCACCCCTACTCCCACCCCCACCCCAGGGGGGAAGCCGCCCCGTGGCCCGCGGTCCCTGGCGCGCGCCATGCCCTCCCCGGGCCTCGGACCCGACCCTCTGAGGCGCGGCCGCCCCTCACGGCCGGGTCCACGCAGACGGACGAGCAGCCCCGCCGGCGCTAGAACAGGCTTCTGCCGCTTCTCCACGCAGGGCGGGCGCTCGTCCGCGCGGTGGTTGCCCTGCGGACACGTGAGGCCCATGGAGAAACGCACCGTGGGGTGGTCTCTGCTTTCTGGCGTTAACCACGCAGCGTGAACCACGCAGCGTGAACCCCGCTTCCCTCCACGCGCCCCAGACCACCCGACCGAAGCCCCGTCCAGCCCGGTGTCTTTCTGACACCCTCCCAGGGCCGCCCGCGCTCTCCGCGGGGACGGGCGGTGAGCCGGCCTGCGGGGCCGCTCTCCCAGGCTGCTCGAGCGTCTGAGGCGGGCGCCCACGCACCCCTTCCCCGCAGGACCCTCTCCCACCCGCGCCCCCTCATCGCAGTAAACGGGACGGGCCAAGCAGCAAAGGGGGGAGCGGAGGGTTCAGGAATCCCCGCCCCGACCCTCCCCGGTCGGGTCGTCTCCAGGTGCGCGTCCTCGAGGACACAGTCCTGCCACCCTCCGCCGGCACGCGCTGTTCCCCGAGGCCAGGGGAATTTATTCCAGAGCACTGGTCACTCGGGTGAGGGAGGCGCTGAGAGGCTGACGCGACAGTGAGGGTCGGGGGGCAACTCAGAGATGGGCACTGCCAGGAGCCACCACTCCCAGAGCTGGACAGCAACAGGGGCTCAGGGCATCGAGAGGGAACACGACCTCAGCAGGGCTGAGCCACACCGGCTTGGGCTTCCCCTCTTCCTGCCCTCCCATCTCTCCCCAGCACCTCCCATCGCCAGGCCTGCCAGGGAGCTGGGCAGCAGGAGGGCCGGGAGGTGTCATTCTCTGTGCAATGCAGAGCTGGGGGTGGGGGGACGACGGGACGAGGATGACTACCACGACGACGACACAGGCCCTGCCCCTGAGAGTTGACCCCTCCCATCTCAGGGCGAGCGGTGGGAGTGGGGGGCAGAGGTTTCCTCAGCACCTGCAGCTGAGGTATTCAAATACCTGCCAACGAGGGGCCCTCGGTGCTCTAGCAGAGGCAGACTGGCTCCGGGGCCCAGCAGGGAGTCAGAGCATGAGTGGGGACCCCATCGGCCTGGAAAGGCAGCAGGACTTCCCTTCCAGCCTCTGCCCCGTGGACCGGATGGAACAGAACTGCTTCATCCAACATCCAGCCTCCACCGGCTCAGGCTCAGGCTCTGCACAGTTGGGACTGGGGACACATGCGTCCTCATGACACCAAAGAGGGAGTCAGGGTTCTGGGCCGCGGGCCCTAGCCCTGCGCCTGCGATCTCCGCCATTAACAAAGCCAGGCCAGGCGCAGGTCTGGGACCTGCAGAGACGTGACATCCGGCCAGTTTTCGCATGTCGCTCTTTCGTTACATCTAGTTTTCCGTTCTGCGTGTGGCAGGAGACACTGAATTCCCATGTACTTTAGTGATTATACTTCGTATGTGGAGCTTCCTTTGAAAACATGGTAATTGAAGTAATGAAAGCTAACTTAAAATAAGACACAAAGTGCAGGAACGTGGACAACCGCACGGCTGGCCCAGGAAGGGCCAGCGTAGAATCAAGCGTCTAAGTGTGTGTCCAGACCTCCGCATGTGGGAGGGTGGGCCCCGTGCACCCACAGGCGCGGTGGGGAAGCGGCGTGGATGGGGCACACCTGGCGCCCACTTCCCCTCCACCACTGACTGCCATCCCCGTTTCTGGCTTTGGGTTTGGGGCTCTCGTTTGTGTGCCTGCTTTTCTCCCCTCTGTGTCCTCAGATGTGGGCTGATCTCAGAAATGCCCCATGCAGCTCCAGTGTGACCTTTGAATTTAAATCAGAGTCCTGTGAACACTCCCCAGATTTGGAGTCCAGACACCTTCAGTAACAACACCGTCTGCTGGGCATTTGGGCAGGATCCCATTTTGTCTACAAGGGTATCATCCTAACCCCTTGGCGTCCTGATTTCCTACTGATGGCGGTACGGTCAGGTACTTTGGATTTGCTCAGCACGTGGACGGAGCCCCAGCTCAGCAAGGAGTGTACTCAGGACCCCAGGCAGGGTCCACAGCAGAGGGTCCCTGTGCGTGGCTTCCTGTCTGTCCGAGGGTCACCCAAGAGCATGGCCAGAGTGCTGTGGAGGGCTCTGTGTGTAGGAGGGGAGGTGGTGATAGGGATTTGAGCAGAGGAAGAGCATGATTTGGGGCCAAGTATTAAGCTTGGGACTAAATGCCCTGGAGGACCCTGAGCCCCACCAGCAGGATCTACACTGCAGGACTCATGTGCTGGTGCCCCATGGCTGAGCTGTGGAAGCTGACCCCTGACCAGGCACGCGGAGCCCCTCAACCCTGCAGAACAGGTGATAACAGACAGAACGCCTGCCAAGTTAGTGAGACACCTCAGGAAGTAGTCGGAGGAAAATGTGTTGCTTTAGGTTTATTGTAAAGGAGAGAGAGAGATTCAACAGGAGTTAGAAAAACAGCAACAGAAGAAATCCATGGAAACAAAATGAAAGGGAAACAATGCAAAGACAGAAACCCATGTATGTAGAATAACAAAATCATCAAAAATTAAAAAAAAAAAAGCACTATCTAAAAAATAGACAAAACATTGGGAACACTGAGTAAGAAAGATGAGAGAAGTTCTATTTAAGAAAACACAGAACCACAGAAGTTTGTGAGCTGCAGATACACAAGCAAGTGTGCTGAGCAGAACAATGGCACCCTCGCTACTAACAGCCCCAGGCGTTAAAAGCTTTACAGATGAATTTTCTAACTTTTCTCGTAAGTACACTCCAGAAAAATTTATTTAAAGGGGGAAATTGTGAGATTTATTTTTTGAAGCTATTATTACCTTGAATTCAAAACTGGTAAAGTCAACACCAGAAAACACATCTAGGTTCTTTCCCGCCTCATGTCAAATAGCACCGCATGGCCAAGCCAAACACCAAATGCCTCACAGGGAGAACACTGCCGTCAGACACGGTTTACCCCGGCAGTGCAAGGATGGTTCGATGTGAACTAACCCACCAGTGTCAGGCTACAGAAGATAAAAGCAATGACTTTAACACAAAACGATGCATAGTAGATACAGAAAAGGGTTTAATAAATTTCAGCACATTTGGGAGTTTTACCTCTCAGAGAAATAGGACTGCAGGAATAAGGCTGAACCTGATAAAGCCCGTATACTGAACGCACACCTCCCTAAGAAAACGGGAGATCAGGCAAACTAAAAATTAGCCAAGGATGTAAACGAGTTGAACCGCACAACCAGCTAGTGTGATCTGATGGACATACATGGAACTCTAATCGCCACAGTGTGAGAGTGAATCTGGGTTCACAACATCAGTAAATTTTGAAGAATTGGTTTTGCACAGGGCACATTCTCAAGCAGTAGAATCAGGTTATAAATCAGTAATAAAAACTGCCTGCAGTGAACATGTCGGTGTGGGTGCCCACAATCCTTTGAACATCCTCTCCACCTTTCAAAGTTGTCCGGTGTGTGTAAGTCTTCCTTCTGACTTAGACTCCCACTAAAAACCAAAACAGAGTGGTGCTTTACTTTCTAAAAGAAAAAAAAAATGTCAACGTAGAAGAAAGAGTGAGCGAAATATCCCTTATAAATGAAGGACCAAAAAAAGACTTTTTTCGGGCAAACATAAGCAGAGAGAGTAACTCACAAGACAGCCTGAAGCAAAAGCAGCACAGAAACAAGAGAAAGTGGTTCCAGCGGGAGGCACGGAGGTTCAGGAAGGGAAGGGTGCTGGAAAGGGAGACGGACGGTTAACTGCGGAAGTAACGACTAAGGCTGAACACTGACAGTGTCTGACGAAGTTTATAGCGTAAATGGACGCAGACTGCAGTACAACAGCAGCTCGTAAGGCGGAAGGGGGTGACAGTCAAACTGCGTGGTTTGGAACCTGATACAAACATGTCCAGTAGGCTGTAATCAACGGAGGAGGCTGTGCATTTTAACCTCCAAAGTAACTGCCAAAGGATGACACACTGACCTGTAACTAAAGAATAACGAAGGAGATGCCATGGAGAAATTTTAAAATAACAGTTATTACCAAAGGCGCAGGAAAGGAGGAATCAGGAACAAAAGAACACAGATAGATGATAGACAAGGGCAACCTTGTCAGACATCCTGTTAAATATAAGAGGAGTAAATAATCCAATTAAAAGACAGAGATTGTCAGATTGGATTTTTTAAAACTTTCTATCTGAGGTTTACGAGAAACACTTTTGAGTATAAGGACAGAAACTGACTGAAAGTGAAGCAAACACTAGCTAAAGAACAGATAAATTCCCGTCATACAAAACAGACTTCAATGCAAGCAGCAGTGAACAAAGTCAAGTGTGACACTTCATAAGAATAAACAGGAAACTAGTCCAGAAAATGGAGCAATGGTAAATTTGTAATGATATGTAGCATGCTATACCAAGCAGCCGAAGAATTTTTTTACGTACACAAAATCATTTACTAAAATACACCATATGCTGTACCAAAATGCAAGAGTCGACGTGTTTCAAAAATTCATTTGAGATGGAAATATGAAAGGCAACACAACAAAGCTCCAAGAAAAAAATAGAAGACTATGTTCATGACTCTGACCAAGAATTATTAAGCAGATTTCCAGAGCACTAATCGAAAAAGAAAAGTACTGACCAATCAGACTTCCATAAAGTTAAGAACTTCTGTTCATCCACAGATACTATTTAAAAGCCACAGAGATGTAATCAATACTTGCACCTGACAAAAGACTTTTCTGTAGAATACAGAACGACCTTTTTATACACAGACACACACACGCTTTTATAAACACAGCCCCAGTCTAAGGGAAAAAGTAGGGCTGAGCTGGGACCGGTCACCTCCCCAGCAGGATGGAAATGACCATGCGGTCTAATCCCAGTCTCCCCACCACTGAAAAGCCCCCAGGCATGAAATACGCTGTTGGGGCAACTGGGAATTCCTGCGTGTGTTCTGAACGCCCGATGCGGGGGACGGTGGTTTGTCAGGAAGGACGGAGTAACAGGAGGGAATGCCCTGATTATGTAGAGACACACCAGGAAGCATCCGGGCATCTGTAATTTACTTTGAAGTGGTTTAACAGGTTGATCGGGAGGTGAGAGACAGACAGGCGGGGGGTTAACAGGTACAGGTTGCACCATTTGTAAGTATATTTGTGTGACTAGAGAGAGATGAAACAAAACTCACAAAATGGGAACAATTATCTAGATGGAGGGAGTCGGGGGTCCATCCTTCCCTTCTCTCCTCACCACGGAAATTCTTCCAACTCAGAAACCCAGGGAGCAGGAGCAGGAGCTCGGCACAGGGCGAGGGGTGGGGGGCAGTTCTGTCTGTCGGGGGCCCTGCCCTGGCTGGCAGAGGAGTCTGTGGTTCTCTGTGCATCGTTGCACCTGGGGAAACTGGCGACATGGTGGGGCTCCCCAGCCTGGCCTGGGCTGTCCTTGGGACACTGTGGGAGGAGATGGCTGAGGAGCCCAGCCACCGGAGGCCACGCCCACCCTCCGTGACTTCCCATGGGGCCAGTCATGTGTGTACCTGTCACCAACAGTCTCTTAGATTTGTCCAGACTTTGCAGTCAATGCAAAAGGAGAAAAGCATCTTCACCATCCAGGCACGGGGTCTGGAGGGAGCTGTGAGGAACAGAGGGATGGTCCCCATTCTTGAGGAAGAAACCACTTCCCAGGTCAAGGACTGAACCCCATCACCTTCAGATCCTGGGCACGTGGGTGCTTCAACATTTACTCAACCTTCTAACAGATCAGTTTTTTAAATTCCAAAACTATACCAAGAAACATGGGAATTTTTTTGTTACTCCCTTCAAAATGTATTTTTAATGACATCTCTCTTAGAATCAGTATAAGAAAATATTTCTGCTTAAGAGATTCAAGTTTTGTTCAAAGTGCTGCCTGATCGTTACGGAAAACAGTATGGAGATTCCTCAAAAGACTGAAAACAGATTTACCATATGATCCAGCAGCCCCACTCCCGGGCATATATCCGGAGGGAAACTTAATTCAAAAAGGCACATGTACCCCAATGTTCACAGCAGCACTATTTACAGCAGCTAAGACATGGAAGCCACCTAAATGTCCATCAACAGGTAACTGGATTAAGAAGTTGTGGTATATCTGTACAATGGAATACTACCCAGCCATAAAAAATAATAAAATAATGCCATTTGCAGCAACATGGATGAACCTGGAGAATGTCATTCTAAGTGAAGTGAGTCAGACAGAGAAAGAAAAATACCACATGATATCACTTATATGTGGAATCTCAAGAAAAGCTAAACAAACTTATTTACAAAACAGACTCACAGACATAGAAAACAAACATGGTTACCGGTGGGAAGGGGGTGGGAAGGGGTAAATTGGGAGCTTGAGATTTGCAGACACTAATATATATATGATAGATAAACAAGTTCATACTGTACGGCACAGGGAACTACATTCAATATCTTGTAGTGACTTATGGTGAAAAAGAATATGAAAACGAATGTATGTGTGTTCATCTATGACTGAAGCATGTACACCAGAAATTGACACAACACTGTAAAATGACTATACTTCAGTAATACAGACACAAAAACCCCGAAGTGCTGCTTGAGAAAACTAGTGCTCAGGGTAGTGCACATACTATTAGCACAGGAATATTCTAAGGGAATAACTTTCAACTTAACATTCAAGCTTTACGATATAAACATTGCTTTCATTTTAACTAGTGTATTATAACACCAATAGTGCACGGAACGGTAATTGGAATATTACACAGAGATCTACATGAGACAATCAAAACCACAGAGATGATTCTGGTTTGTCTGGGGCAGTAAGACAAACAGAAATGTTCTTAATTCCCCTCTTAACAGGAATTGTTTAAAAAGATACATACATAAAAATATCATATTACTACAGAATACATTTCAAGTGTTCATTTAGGGGAAATTTTGTAGCATTAAAAATTCTATTAGAAACATAGAAAGGCTAAAAAGGAATTGAGAGGTGATGGGATAATTGGCTCACGACACACAGACAGGAGGGGACCCTTCAGAAGACTTCGAGAGGGGACAGCAGTTCTAGTAAAACCGACGGGTCCACGGTAAGACTTTCTTCTTTTAACACATGCAATGTCAGGAAGGAAACATGGGAACAGCCGGCAATAAAAGCAGCAGGAAATAGCAGCATGGAAAAGGGTTTGCCAACCAACGTGAAAGCGCCAAGGCGCTGCACCGCACACGTGTGAGGAGAGGTCTTAAAACACACTAATGAAGGAAACACGCGACCGACAGCACAGTATCATTTATTCAGTGTAAAACACGCACCGTTGCGTGCTTCACAGGACACACCATGCCCCCTACCCCCCGCAGTCCAGCAGGGTGGTGCGCGGCGAGGAGCGAGCTGCCGGCGGCTGGGAGGAGTTCGGGTACGGGTGCTGTGAACGCACTGAGCATTATCCCGCTCAGGGTTCGCGCAACTGTAAATTATCTGGGCAACGTGCACAGCAGGGCTCACTGATCCCACGGGCCCCTCAGTGCCAGAGTGAGTGGTCCCTGAGGACATCAGAGCTAGAAGAGGCGGCGGCAGACCCTGGAGGGGGGCCGGGGTAACTGGGGACAGCTGGGCTCCCCCTGAGGGTCCCCGCTGGGGGAAGGGGGCAGAGGGCAGAGTTCTGGGCTGGAGGATGGCTTGGGTGCCCAAATGCTGAGCCTGGACGCCCATTCTGATGGAAGGAATTGGTACATCATCGAGTAGGAAGCCCCTCTGGACGGGCCCTCCACTGCAGCCGGGGGCGCCGAGCTGGCCGGAGTCTTCCACCCCTCCTGGGTGCAGTGGCCCGAGGCGTCCCCGCTTGGAGCTGGAGGGTCTGAGGGGTACGGGGGTGGGGGGCCCGCCGGGTAAGGGAACACTCCAGAGGCCAGGGGGGCAGCGTGCTGTCTTCCCACGAGGGGGTCAACGCAGGAGACGCCCCAAGTCCAGACTGAAGGCGCTGAGGCAACAGGACAGGGGTACCCAATCCAGAGATGGCTGACGGAGGATGTGCACATGTAACTCCAAGGGGCGGGGTGCCCCATCCAGAGATGGCCAATGGAGGGTGTGAACACGTAACCCCAAGGGGCGGGGCGCTCCATCCAGGAGGGGGCGGCCCAGGAGGGCCTCATGTCGGGCCAGCAGGCGGGGCCGGTGACGGGCTGGGCCCCCAGGTCGGGGCAGGAGGCACCGGCAGGGCCCACGGCGGCGCAGGGGACTGGAGCAGTCACATGGGTTTCTGCAGAGGTCTGGGTCACAGGCTGGACTCTGTGTGCTGCCTCTTTCTTGGATGCACGTGACCCCATCCTGGGTGAGAACTGCTTTCCGGGCTCTGGCTTGTTCCCACAAGCACTCCCTTCCAGGGCGCCCCAGGTGGCTCCTTGGAATCTGCAGGAGAACAGACAGACGGTAAGGGCTGGGCAGGGGGAGAGGTTTAGGGGCTGGAGGAGAGGTCAGGGGGTCAAAGCCCAGGGGAAGGATGAGCAAAGAGGGCGTCATAACAGGAGTGACCCTGTGCACGGCCACTTGTGGCCTTTCCTCATCTTGGCACCAAGCATTCAGTCCCCCACGACCCCGTCTGTGCAGGTCACAGAGGACGAAGTTGGGCCTTGCTGGCTGGATGCCTGGCATGGGGTGAATTAAAAGATCAAGCAAAGACCGCAAACTGAACTAGCCTGGTGGGGGAGGACGTTTGTGCTCCATGCCAAGACCAGAAGCACATACTAATAAAATTGACTATTTTGAAATCAAATATCCGGTTGAAAAGCGAAAATACAAAATTAGTATGCTCAAATTCCAAAGACCAACCACAAAACTGGGCGGGGGGGTTATTTCCAATACGGGGACAAGAGCCAATACTAGGAACATCCATAGAGAAAGTGCGGATCAATCATCCGCAGAAAATAACACCACCAGCAGTGGGCAAAGGGCAGCCACCAACCAGCGAGGAGGAGTTAGCGCTGGGCACGCATGACATGCAAACGCCCTGCTTTGCCCAGGTGCTTGAAGCATCAAAACTGACAAAGAACGGCGCCTCGACTTTCACAATTAATTTGGCAGAGTAAAGCCACGCTGACCTTTCACAGGACGGAGGAGAATACGTGCTGCTTTTGTGGCTGGAGGACCAGCACAGTTCACTCTGGGGTTCAATTTGGAGATAACCATCAAAACGTAAAGTGTGCCTCTCTGACCCACGACCTCCCGGCTATGACCCAGACACACAGATCGCTCCTGGGGAGCCTGCAGGCAGAATCTTTGGGGTTGGGGTCGTCACGGCAGAATCTGCAGGGCAACCCCTAAGCGGGGTCTCTACTCCCTTCTCGGAGGCCCAGACCCCCAAGACCCCAGCGCCGCGGAGGCTACAGAGGTCGGTGGACGGAAGAGTCAGCCCGCCTGGTGGGCTGGGGTCCTTTGCTCCCGGGGGTGGGCTCCCGAGCCGGCAGGGTGGACGAGAGCCGTCTCAGAGGTGGGGTTGGGAGGAGAGTCCTGGGCGACTTAACTGCCGAGTAAGGAGAGGGGTGGGGCTGGGGACGGAGGAGGGGAGACGGTCCCACCCCGCCCCCACCCATAGCAACGCACTCACCTGATGCTCCTCGAAGGGTTCCTTCCCGCCAGGTTCCTGGAACGCTGCACGCGTCGGCGGGAGCAGCTGAAATGGTCCGAAGACGTCTGGGCTCCGAGGCGCGCTGCAGCCCGGGTGGACGCTCGGAAGTCTGCGGGCAGGCGGCCTCTGCGCGCTTTTTAAGCGGAGCGCGCCTGGGGCGGGGCGGGGCTCTCGGAGATCCCGGCCAATGGGCAGCCTCCCCTGATGCGATCGCAGAAGTAACCGTCTACAGGGCGGGTTGATCGGGTTGATTGGATCACCGTCTTATCCCAGCACTGAAGGGTTTTCCAGGCTTGACAGAAGGGCGGGGTGTTACCGGGGTGGGACAATGGCCTCCTCCTAGGGTGGAGGGATCAGGGAGGACTCCGGGAGGAGGTGGCTTTTCGCTGAATCTGATGGCCTTCGCTGTGTCGGGAAAGGGGCCAGACGATGCAAAGACCCCGCGGCCCGGCAAAGAGGCGGCAGCAGAGCCCATGCTCGGCGAGGGCTGGAGCCAGGGCCTCCGCGTGGGGCGGAGATGCGGGTCTCCCGCCAGGGCCTGGGGCTGGTCCCTCGCCAGGGCCTGGGGCTGGTCCAGCCTTGCCCGTCCTGAAGCTTATGCAGCCGGGTCAAGAGTTCAGACGTTGTGGATGCGCGAGCTGGGTTGGATCCAATCACTTAGGTCCGTGTATAATAATCCGCATAATGTGTAACGTTTTCTGAGAGCGGATTCTGCCCCGGGCCGTATATTCACTCTTACTCCTCACATCTTCCCGTGAGACCCACCGGAACACAACCAGCGGGACCGAGACGATGCGGGTGCTTGAAGTGTGGGGCTGCACGTGCGTGTGTGAGGTTCATATAGATTCCGTAAGGTCACGAGAGCTCCAAAGTGAACAGGAAAATGTGCAGGACATGACTGTGACCCCACGACCCCACGTGATGAGGAGCAGTGACACCGTGCCCTGCGTGGAGGAGGAGGGCTGGGCAGAGCCAGGTGGGCTCCCGCGGGTCTCGGTCCCGTTTCCCAGATGAGGCTACACCACCGGTGACAAGTGGAGTCTGCCCCAGGCTCCGTGCTTCTAGGCACAGCCCCCTGTGGCTCGTGTACATACAGAAGCTTTCCTGAAGGCAAGCTGTCCACAAGTCTTCCTCAAATCCTTATCTCCTGAACAAAACGCTGTGTTCTCGCAGGCAGCCTGTCTCAGAGCCATGGCTCCCTGTGGGCACTGGTGCCATCGCCCCTCCTGACCGTTCAGGCCCAGAAACGGCGGGGACCCCACTGTCCGTAGCCCTGGGGTGCTTTTCCATCTCCTCTTGGTTTCCTTACCTCCTCCTGGGCCTCTGAGACTAGTTCATTCGACAAACGTTAAATGTTCTCCAATGAACCATCTGACAGTTTCACATGGGAACCTGGACTGCTACCCTTTCCCTGAGTCCTCAGAACGATTTTTGCCTTGAATTATATTTTTTTCTGATGCCACCATTACCACCCCGCCCCTCAATGCATTTGTTGAGTTATCAGCATTACCTGTCAGTGTTTATCTTTCAATAAATAATTTTATCCATCCATGTTTGCTTACCTAAAATTAGTAAATCAATAGCTATGCTCTTCCTCCAAGGAAACAAAACTCTTAGCACTGTTTTTGTATTATCTTTTGTATTTTTAACATCCTATGCCGATGTTTGGAATCTTAGCTTGATCTTGATATATAATTTTTTTTTTTTTTTGGGGGGGAGTAGGTAATTAGGTTTATTTATTTATTTTAACAGAGGTGCTGGGGATTGAACCAGGATCTCATGCACGCCAAGCAGGCGCTCTACCACTGAGCTACACTCTCCCCCAATATGTAAATTTTAAACCAATACTTAATTTGCATTTAACAGCTTTCACTACTGGTTCTGTTCACTGCTGCTTTATGACTTACACAATTTCTTTCTGGATTCCTTTCCTTTTATATTTTTACTCTATAAAATATTATAAACAATTCACAGAATTCTATGATTTCTATTCTGTAATTCTATGAGGACCTGTGCATGGGAAAGTTTGGAAAGTTTTTACGTGAAAACTTATTCTCAGTTTTGATTGATAGTTTGGCTGGGTATAGGATTCTAGGTCCAGGGTCACTTGGTCTTAGCGCTTTGGAAATGTTGTTTAACTAACCTCTCGCCTCTCCTCTTTCTGCTGAGAGCTGTGATTTTTAATCAGTATGTCCTTCCCTGCAAGCAGTGCTCCTCTCCTGGTGACCAGCAGTATTGTTTCTTCACCTTTCATGTCTGACACATCATCGGGGTGTAATTAGAGCTTGGTTTTTTCCCATGGTGGTTTGCTCTGCTGCACACTTGGTGTGATCTTTCTATTTGAAGATTAATTTCCTTCTTCAGTTTTAGAAACCTTTAACATTTATTATATTGATTAATGAACCACCAGTATCACCAAAGAAAATCTATTTCTGACACTTACAATGGAATTAAACCAGAAACAGGCAAGACAATCTTACAGAAGCATGGAGCTGGAGGAACCTACACTATCAGATTTTAAGACCTACTGTGAAGCCATGGCAGATAAGCTGGCGTGGTTTGCGCAGCAGACAGACAGGCTAATGAAGCGAGCTGCTGAGTCCACAAGCGGAGCCATCCGCGGTTTTCAGCTGAGCTGCCAGTGATTCACTGTACAAATGAAATAATTTTCAATAAACGGTCCTGGGGCACATGGGTATTCATACTGAAAATAAAGACGTAACTCACATATCACACATCACAAAATTAAGTTGAAATGGGTCATAGACCTACTGTCCAAAAAAATTAAGCTTCTAAAAGAAAAAATAAGAATGGTTATCATTTAGTTTTGATAAAGGTACTGTGGTTCTGCAAAATACTACAATTAGAGGAAGCTGCATGAAGTGCATACATGAATTCTCCACACTATTTTTTTTTTGCAACTTTGCTGTAAATCTAAAATTAGTTTAAAATAAAAAGTTTTTATAAATAGGGCATACCTTTATAACTTTGGGATAGGCAAAGATTACTTAAATAAACAAAAGGTACTAACCAAAAATGAAAAGACTGAGATAAGGTTGACCCCACTAAGAGCTATTCATGAGCAGACACCATGAAGAGAACGAAGTCACACACTGCAGACTGGAGGAGCCGGGGAGTCGGGGGCGGGGTGTAGACTGGGAGAGCGGGATTAACAGATACACATGATTGTATACAAAACAGATGAACAACAAGGACCTACTGTGCAGCACAGGGAACTATATTCAATACCTTGTAATAAGCTGTAATGGAAAAGCATCTGAAAGCAAACAACAAAAATATATGTATTTAACTGAATCGCTTCGCTGTACACCTGAAACTAACATTGTCAATCAACCACACCTCCATAAGAGATAAGAATTAAAGAAAAGAAGTGGTTTTGACTTCATAAAGAGAATATCCAGCTGGTCAGTAGGCATACAAAAAAAATGGGGGAGGTCGCTTGGGGACAGGCTCCGAGGTCGGAGGTTCTGGGGTCCGTCCGTCCGGCACTCTCCCCGTCTCCCCCTCCTAGGGTAGCTCCCAGCCAGGGAGGAGAGTGGGAGGGGGCAGACCTGGCGCCCGTCTGTCTCCTGCTCCCCCACGGACCCTCTCCCCTTTCAGGACCTCCTGTCTCCGTTTGCCCAGTGAGTCAGACCAAGCCTCCCCCGTAACGTGCTCACTGCCTGTTTCCTTCCCGCTCACGGCAGCCGCGGCCTCGCATCCGGAGGCACTACAGTGGTTCCTGCTTCGATCCGGCTTTAAATCAGGCATCACGTCACCGAGACGACAGGTCCCTTTTAACTCTCTCCCAGCCCTGCTCATTGCATCCCGGAGGCCTCAGCTGGCCTCCAGACGTCTTTCCCGTCCCCAACTTGCCGCATTAGCTCCTTTCGGGCGCGAGCACACAGCGGTAGAGCTGGAGCCTCTGCCGGTTGGAGGGGGGAGCCACAGACACGTTTGTTGAGGTTTTGTTTTGAGTGCACGAGACTGAAGAGAACATATGAAGTAAACAGAAGCACAGGTGGGCGGACACCGCGACCAGAGACATGGTGACGCACACTTGGGGGATGCTGGTTTACAGGAGGGAAATTGACATCGAGGTCCCCCTGCAGGACCCCCACCTGCCAGGTGACAGGAGGCACCGCTGGGGCCCCCTCACCCCCAGGCCCCTGCCTGGACGCCCACCCCTCTCATTTCCTCCGGACAAAGTGCTGCCCACCTGCCAGGGCCGGCTCGAAGGCCAAGGCCGCTAAAACCCCCAGGTCGACTGGAAGCGACACCAGCTTGCTCCCTCCCGGGCCTCTCCCACGCCATCCCCACCTCCCACTGATGGTTCTGGAGGGTCCCGGCCCCGGGGGCTAAGGGCACACAGCCAGAGGTCCAGAGGCAGCAGGCACCAGGGCTGGCTCACTCCTTCTGTCTCTGTGCCCAGCCAGCCTTAGCACACTGGCTCCGGTCCCCACACCCGCGACCTCAGACAGCGCACTCCAGCTTGGGACAGGGTGGGAAAGACGGTGCTGGGCCAGGCTTGACTTCCTGGAGCCCCCAGGAGACTCTGCTGACATTTCACTGGTGGGTTGGGGCCCCGTGGCCACTCCCACAAACAAGAGAGCCTGGAAGGGGTGCTCTCCCACCCGTGTGGTGACAATGGGCTCTCCTCCCAAAACAAGGACGAGAGGAGTAGATGTTGAACAGACGGTGGAGGTGTCTGTGTGGCACCCATTTTGCAGGTGAGAACACTGAGGCTCCAAGGTGCAAAGGACCTCATAAGGGAGCCGGAATTCTACCCAGATCTGCCCGCTGTGGGGCTGGTAATTCTCTGCCCATCAACGCCTTTCTCTCACTCTCAGAGGCCCAGAAACATCCAAGAAGGAAGAAGTCATGGCATTCATTCATTCACACATTCACTCACTCATCCAGAAAACCACTGTCCCCACCCCACCTGGGGGCTTGTGCTGGGCACTGAGCCATGGGGCAGATCCAGCTGCCCCATCCTCCAACCACCCAGTCCAGGGGCTGAGCTGACTCTGTGTCTGAACGTGGCCTGGGGGTCGCTCGAGGGTCACTCGAGGCCCAGGTCTGGCCTACCATCTGGGCGCTGGCTGAAGTGGCTGCCTGCAGGGGGAGTAGGTGGGGCGGTGGCGGGGTGGTCGTTCCAGCTGCGAGGGTGGAAGGGCCACGCTGGGGCTCTGGTCCAAGTGCCCTGTGAGCAGGACCACACTCCTTCCTCACAGTAGCCCTACGTCACACACGCTGGTCCTGCCCTTCCACCCGCAGACGGAGACACCAGGGCACAGAGAGCCTGGGAATGGGCCCTGTTGTCTGACCCCAGGCGGCAGCCCCAAGGCCACGCCTGCCTGGCCTGCCTGGCCTGCCCGGGTCAGCAGAGGGCGGGGGCAGTGAGCTGCCTGCGGCCAGCAGCTTGCAAGCAGACCTGCTCTCCGTCAGGACTGCTGGTCCCGGGCAATGTGACTTCGCGGTCACCTCCCCGCCTGGAAGGGATGTGTCACGGGGTCGGGGGTGGGAGCTGCAGTGGCCCCTCTGGCCGACGGGCAGGGTGACCGTTTGTCTTGATTACAGAAGGGGGTTTAACTGGTGAGTAGCTGCTGGGGGTGGCCTCTCAGCTCCCTACCCCGTGACTCCCGCACGCGGCCGGGTGAGAGCCTGCGGCTCAGTCTGCAGAGCTGATCGCCCTTCAGACCCACGAGCTCTTGCCACCAGGGATGGGACTGGGTCACTTTTCACTTGGAGCTTCGCCCGTGAATCCCTCACATAGTCCACCCTTCCCACTCCAGCACAGGGGCCACGGTTCCCTGTCAGGGGGCAGGCCCTCTGAGTGGAGGGTCGGGCAGCGTGGCCAGGGCATCGGGCGGAGGAAGGAGCTCACAGCTGGCCCACTCAGTCCTCCGAGGCTCTCCCTCGCTGTCCTCCCCCACCTCCCTTCCCAGGGGTCAGCCAGGCACCAGCTAAGGCTCTGCTCCTGCACCCGCTCCTTTCCCCTCCCTCCCGGGGACACATCCTCTCTCACATCTCATTCCGTCTCGGCGTCTGCTCTTTGGAGACCAGAGCTAACATGTCCCCTGACCCTGGCTGGACAGGCTTGGTTCTCCGGTCAGCTCAATGACACCCCCACCTGTGCCCTGGCCTCACCCCTGCTGTCCAGGAGGGACATACAGCCCAGCCCACCCCTGTCCTGTGGCCGACCGCACCGACGGCCATGTGCCAGGAGGGCCTCCTTGGCAGAGTGCTGGGTGCATCCCGCCTGCGAACAGGAAGGTGATCTCATCCTGAGGTGGTAACTATGGAAACAGGGCCGAGAGCAGCTATGGCTCGTGGTATGAGCTGCCTCGGTGCCCCCTCCCCGGCTCTGCAGGCCGGCAGCGATGCCCCCATCCGGTGTCCCCACTGTTGCCAAGAAGGATGGAGGAGGCACCCTCAACTGCCCCCAAGGCCAACCAAGCTGCAGGCCCAGTTACCATCACCCCCGGGACACTTTTAAAATCCCCAAGTGCAGGCACGAGCTGAGCACCTACTAAGCACCGGCGTTCCACCTGGGTGACACATCGCGCATTGCTCCTTCCTACAGGTGAGGCTCAGAGAGGCTACACGACTCGTACAAAGACACGCAGCTGGAGGCAAAACTGGAACCGAGAGCAAGCCCACTGATTTCACAGGGGCTGGAAGAGCCATGCTGGTGTCTCAGGGCCCAGGGTATGAAGCCCATCGTTGCCTGAGACGAGCCCACACTCCAACAGTGACTGAAGGAGTGTGGGCTGGCCCCAAATTGAGACAAGGCTGGAGAAAGAATTCTGAGCCTTGGAAGGGACCCCCCCAATACAGGAGGGCCCCTCATTCACAAACCTGTCAAGATGGAACAGTGCGAAGGGAAAAGCAATTTACAAAATGGTGGTGGGGTGCCTGAAGATCAATTCTGGAAACAGAAAAAGAAGCCATGCTTTATAGCACAGACTTAGTTACGCTTGAGGCAAATCAGGGCTCTCGCTGTACACACCCCGTCGGAGGAGACCTAGTGGAAACAGCTCAGCTGTGGCAGGTATGTGGAAGCACTAATTAAAGAATTTAAAGAAGAAATAATAGAACTAGTAACGTGAACATTAATGCTTTCTAGACATCAGGAATTTAAAAAAGATTGGGAGACATTTGCCTCAAAGGGGCGGAGGGTCGATATGGTCTGTGGGTTACAGGAATTTGTCCAAACCAAGGACCCCACAGCCGAACGTGAACAGGGCCAGGGTCCAGGAGAAGCAGCTGCTAGCGGCTAACGGCACCTGCCCTGCAATCAAGGGGCTGGAGGTGAAGTAATGACATTTTACACCTATTGGATTAGTGCAAGCTGAAAACTGAAATATGAGCTGGCAAGCCCAACCCCCACCTCGTCCTCCCCACCCCCACGCCGTGCTCACAGCCCGTAACCCGCAGTCCTTCCCAAGAGCGGTTTGACAGCGCATGTCCTGAGCCCGGAGAAGTGTCAGCTCTGGATCTGTAATCCCAGCCCTGGGGACTCACCCTCCGGAAACAATGCACAAGGAGTGAAGAAGCCACGAACGAGGATATACTGGCTGCAGCTCTACCCAGCATTTTATTGTGGAAAATGTCAAACCCACAAAGAAGTAGAGAGAAGAGGATAATGAGCCCGTGTGCCGTCCCCCAGCTCAGCAGTGATCAGCTCAGAGCCAGCACTGCCCTGTCTCCCCCGCCACACACACACACACACACACACACACACACACACACACTTTTTTTTGGTATTGTGCAGCAAATCCCAGACATCATTTCACTGCATCCACAAATACTTCAGTTTGTGTTCCTAGCCAATAAGGACTGAAAAAAATCTAATCATAATATCATCATACCCAACAAAATTAATAACTCTTCAGTATCTTCTAGTTCACTGCCCACATTTGCATTTCCCCATGTGTCTTAGAGAAACCTTGAGGATCAGCTTGCTGGACTCCTGGTGCAGACAAGGGCGACGTGTTGTGCGTTTCTGTCTCTTTGAGTCTCTGAAGGCTCCCCACCTTTCTTCTTCATTGAGGCATTTTTACATAATGCCCCCCGAGTGGGACATCATCACCAGACCCAGGGCCAGGGCCACGTGGGCAGCGTGTGGTGCATCTGCCTGGGCGTCCCGGTGCCCTGGTGACGGGGCAGCAGAGGCTGAATATAACTGGGGCTGCTGGCCGCAGGCTCCTGCCCAGCCTGCCTGCTGGCTCCCGGCTCAGCCGCCCGCAGCAGCGTGGCTCCCAGACTTGGCTGCACCCTGAGCCACCTGCCCTCGACCTGGCAGCCGAGCCCAGCACGTCCACTCGTGGTGCGTTTGGACCCGGTTGTGTTTCTGGACGTCCCTCCTTGGCTGCATCGACCCGCTGGACTCACCAGCGGTAGGTAAGACCACGCCATCAGAAGCCAGCAGCCAAGAGACCACAGGGCGCCCCGGAAGAGTCTCCACGGTGCTGTGGAAGGTCCAACCCACCCCCGCCACGGCCGCACTCACACCCGCGCACATTGTGCTTGCAGTGGAGGGAAATGGAGACGTCCGCTGAACAGGTAAATGAAGGCGTGGGCCCTGGGGAGGAGAAGACAGTGCCTGTGCTGGCTCGAGGTGGGCATGCGGGGCATCTCCATCTCCCCGGCACCGCGTTCAAGGTGGACGGAACTGCAGCTGTGTTTTCCTTCTGGTTAAGAGAAGCAGCCGTGCATCCCCTCTCATCCTCCGACTCTCAGTCTGGCCCACCTGTTGGAGAAGGGGCTTGGCCTTTGTGGCCTGGTTGCCATGGGAACCTCTCCCACCAGGGAACCGGACAGGTGCCTTGGGAGGAATGGCGGGCTCGACCCCACCGGCCCTTTCTCTTCCAGCCTGGAAGGCAGCTGGCAGCCGGAGGGAAGGCTGCCCGAGGCGTCTTGATCTCAATGGCTGTTTGAAATGTAGGTTTTAAATGACAGTCACTGACAAGAGTTTGTCACACTCACGGATCCCCAGAGGAGAGGGCACACGGCACCACAGGGGCCACGCGGAGAAGCACCAGGGACAGCCAGGAGGGAGGGTGCAGGGGGACATGGGCAAGAGCTTCTACTGAGCTTTTCTCAGGAAGGAGCGGGTGAGGCAGGGGAGCAGGCTTGGGACTGGCCTGCTCGAATAATTCCAGAGCTCAGGGCACAGGGCTGTCCTGCGCTGGCTGGCACCTGGCGCTGGTTAGGGGTGAGAGGGCAGGGGGCGTGGCCCGGAGCGTGAGTGCCCCGTAGAGGAGGTGGGCTGTGTGGGCTCTGGATGGGTTGGTTTGTACTGAAAAAAGCACGTTCAAGGCTGAGTCCTTCTCTGTCCCCAGGAAGCGGGTACCCTGGGAGGGGCCGTCCCTCCAGATCAGCGCAGCCCCGAGATCTAAAGGGCACAGGGACTTGAGCCCGAACCTTGACTCTTCCTCAACCCCGTTCTCTCCTCACGCATCTGCTCACATCTCTGGTTCATCCACTCCTCCCACGGCCGCAAACCTGTGCCGGCATCCTCAGCTCTCCCCCGACAACAGCCGCGGGGCTCCCCTCCCCCCCACCATTCATGGCCGGCTGCCCACCCCCCACCAGTTGGCCCGGCTGCCCACCCCCCACCCCTTGACAGTGGGTTCTTTCTCCGCCCGCTTGAAGCCAGGCGGGCTCTGGGGCTGCTCTGGCCAATGGGACGTGGAGGAGTGAGCTGGATGCGTCCGTTCCACCATGTAAGAGGCACAGCCCCCCAGCCCACCTTGTGCAGGAAGCTCAAGGCAGGAGGGGAAGGCCTGCAGGACAAGACACCTGGGAGGGAGAGGGGCCAACGAGTGCAGAGGCACCAGGCGGCCTGCCCCCCACCCACCTGCTGAGCCCTCCCGGGCGCCCCACAGAGCCACGAGCAAACCAAAGGGCTGTCCTGACCTCTTAGTTTGGGGAAACTCAGTTGCACAGCCGCAGCCACGACCTTGTAAGACGAAAACCAGACGCTTCCACGCCCAAGTTCAAGACCTCCAGTCGCTTCTTATAAAACCTGAACTTCCTGCCATGGCCACGGGCTCCGAACAGCCAGCCCCCGCCGCTCCAAGCCCCGCCCCACGCCCGTCCCCGCTCTGCGGACTCCAGCCAGCAGCCCCTTCCGTTCCTTGAGTGTAGCATGCCCCACTTTCGTGCCCTGCCCGTGACACCCCCCCACCCCGGTCTGCTCAGACGCCACCTCCTCCACCTCACACCCACCAGGAGGGCCACTATCACAACGACAGCACAGAGCACGTGCTGGCAGGGACGTGGAGACCCTGGGAGCCTCGTGCACGGCTGGTGGGAGCGGAAAATAGTGCAGCCTCTGTGGAAAACAGTATGGAGGTTCCTCAAAAAGTTAAACATAGAACCATACCACCCAGCAATTCCATTTCTGGGTGTTTACCCAAAAGAATTGAAAGCAGGGTCTCGAAGAGATACTGTTTCATCCACGTTCACAGCAGCATCATTCACAACAGATAAGAGTCTATCGACAGGTGAATAAATAAAGAGAGGTCTACACTTACAACGGAAATTACTCAGCCTTAAAAAGGAAGGAAACTCTGACACCTGTGACAACACGGATGAGCCCGGAGGACACGGCACTCAGTGAGATGAGCCAGTCACACCCGGGGCCCCGCTCCGCCTCCCACAGTCTGTGCGCCCCTCTGCTCGCCCGCACGAGGAGATGATGGACCCTCCTCCCGGCATCGTGGGAGAGTCAGCGAGACAGCACCTAGCCCCACTTTCCCTGCTGAGTTAGTAATTCCGACAAGCATGCTGCGTTTGACTTGCTGGCTAAACACCCGGTGAATCGGCCTCACCATCATTCTCCCTCCCAGTCAAGTCCATCATCTCTCCTACTTCCCTGTCCAAACCACAGGGAGGGGGCCTGGCTGGAGGCCGCAGAGGCGAGCGCTGGGCGGGGCCCTCTGGATGGACAGGAAGGAGCCAGGGCCCCGTCCCAGCAGACCTGGGGCTTTGGGGGCAGAACACGGACCCAGGGGAACAGGCTGGTGCCTCGGTGGCGGGAAACGGCAGAAGCCGCAGAGTCGCACCCGTCGGCCCTGCTGCTGTCCGTGGTTGATGAAGCAAGAAGTAAACGTAAAGACACCCTCGGCTCGGAGGAGAAGCAGGAGGGGGCCAGCCCCAGGGCGGGGGAGGTGGGCGCATGAGAGGGCAGGAGCTCCTCCTCGGTGGGGACCAGCCGGACACAGGGAGTGCCAGCTGGCACACCCCCTGCTCAGCGTCGAGAGCGTTCCTTCCAGGGAGGGAGCAGGTGGGCCAGGGTGGGGGCCAATGGCTCTCACGTCCTCCGACAACTGGCATTTTTAACTGTTTCACTTTGATAAAAAATGTCAAAGTTTTTAAAATATTTTAGCAGAGCATGATAAAGGAAGGTTGAAGGATTTTGTTTGGAGTTTTACATCTACAGAGCCCCACCCCCCCAACCTGGACCCTCACCTCCTGTCCTGTTCAGTCCTCAGGGACCCCAAGGTCTGAGGAGACCCCGTCCCAGGTGAGGGAGCAGGAACAGAGTGCTGGACAGACTTGCTGAGGTTGGGACGGAAGCAGCTGGGACAGGACCCTGGCGGGAAGGGAGGCTGTCTTTACCCTGGAAGGGGAGAGGAGGTTCCTGTGATGCAGACGACGGGGCAGGGCCCAGGGTGCCCGGGACTCGGAGCGCCCCGTGGGTGTCTAGTAGAATGGGCCGAATGAAGGGCTGTCCTCTAAATCCTGCTGTGTTCTTAGGAAAGACAAACGTACCCGCCAGCCTGCCGGGAGAAGGCACCTTCTCCCACACCTGCCGTCAGGGCCACACATTTACTGCTATAATTACAGGCTGTCTTCCTGCACTTCCTTTGCAAAAGCCGTGTCCTCCCCAGGGAGAGGAGCGTGTCTTTGGGACGGGACGCCTCCTCTCCTCTGCTCGTGTGCCGGGCACCGAGCACGAGGTCAGGACGAGGAATGGACTTGCTGACACGGCAAGGGCATCCTCGAGGGCCTCGGGCCCGCCCAACAGGTCAGCGGGCTGGCTGCAGGGCGGGCAGTGCCAGGGAGGCCGCTGCCCAGAGGCGGGACCTGGCCTTTTCAGCACCGTGGAGTGGACAGCTCCACGGCTGTCACCTCCTCCCGCACCCCCAGCCCAGACTTGGGCAGGGGTCAGCCCCTCAGAGAGAGGGGCCAGGTCCCCAGCAAGCGAAACGCAAGACAAAGAAAACCCAGGCCCTGTTACACTCCACTTTCACACAGTTGTGTCCAATGGAAACACACTTTTCTAGCAGCCACACTAAAAAAATGGAGCGTGGAATAGGTGAGGTTAAATTTAATGATATACATCCGAAATATTATCATCTAAACACAAAGTTAGTATAAGGATATCCAGGAAGCTATACCATATTCTTTTTTTTTATTCTAAGTCTTCAAAACCTGGTGTGTTTTTCACACTGACTGCGCACCTCAGTTCAGACAAGCCATTTATCAAGCCTTGATAAACCAGAGAATGGAACAGATAACGTTCCCTGGAGTGTGTATTCTACTCAGGGGGGACGGACTCTCCACACGAACACGACATAGATGTGCACACAGACACAGCACAGGAGCAGGTGTGGATCAGCCGATGACTCCCGCTCTGAGTAGCCAAATTGTGAGTGAGGGGGTGCGAAAGGCTGCATCAGAGCGGAACCTGAAGGGAACAAGGCTGGAGGACACCTGGAGAGGCGTCCCAGCCAGAGGGGCCAGGTGCGCTCCAGGTGGCCAGTGTGGTGGGGGCAGAGCAGCAGGTGATGGAGGTCAGTAGGCCCGGGTCACAGGGGGCCTGTGGGCCAGGGAAGGACTCCTGGATCCATTTTGAATGAGGCTGGAGGGTCCTGAGCAGAGTGCCCAGGTCACCCAGGGTGGCACCCTCTCTGCACCAGCACCAGTGGCATGGCCTGGGAAGTCTGCTGGTGAATCCTCGTGGCCCCAGACAATGGAATCCAGCCTGTTTTTAAGTGAACGGATGCGTTTTCATCGTTGACGTACACACAGGTAAGGATTCAAGTCACGACGATCACGAGCGCAGCAAACACTGCGGAAGCAGCTGAGCGCTCTGCGGCGTTGTCTCAGGCGATCCGGGAACAGCCCTGCTCTTGCTCCCGCTTTGCAGACGGCGACGCTGAGGTGAGGCTTCCTCGGCCAGGATGTGCTGAGCCCTGATCTGCCCCCAGGCAGGCGGGCACCGAGCCCACTGGGTTCCAGAGGGCACACGGTGGACACAGGCTCCCCGCCAGCCTCTCCCCCAGGGGCCAGCTCTCTGCTCGCGGCAGCACGCCCACACCCTTCTCCTTGGGGTTTCCCCCGCAAAGCGGCCCGGCGTTCACGTCAGCCTGCCCCCCTGCTTCTCTCAGCAGCACGCACCCCACCTTGTAAGTGAGAAAACCAGGGTTCAGTACAAGGCTACCCACCCAAGTGCAGAGCAGGGGCCGGGCCCTGAGCCTCCCCCGCTTCCCCAGGCAGTGCCCAGAGTGACCAGCTCTTCCCCCTCCCCCGCAGCCAGCTGCAGCCCCCCCCCCATCTCCAGTTCATTTTTTTCCTTTTAGGGCATTAAGCATAGAAGTATTAAAAGGGATTGTTCAGGCCGGTTAATTAGCTCAGAAGAGGCCTCCACGGCAGCCCAGGTCACGGCTGCCCACCTCTCTTTATTAGCTGAATTGGTGGAGACAGCAGGGCCCACATGGGAATAAGTCGAATCCAATGGCAAAGAGGCTCTTGTGCGAGCTATTAGCGGGAGAGAGCTGGCCTCACACTTCACTCGCTGGCTCTTCCTAATAGCGCCTTCTCCTGCTGCTGCCCGTGGCTCCCAGAAGCCCACTCATGGAGGCTCTGCTGGGGGAGCGGCCAGGCCCCAGAAGAGCCCCACCTGCACCCCAAGGTCCAGCCCTGGGTTGGAGGGCAGTGAGGGGCGGCAGCCCCAATCTGTGGGGGACATGCTAAGCCCGAGGGGGGCCACATGACAAGGCCAGGGCTCCTGGACTGCCCCTTCCCTCACCAAGGCTGCAGAGGCCTGGGAGCCAGCACTCCCTGCCCTCAGGGGAGGGGCCCCCGGCACCCACCCCCGACCTTGTCCTGCCAGCACCGCGTTCAGGAGGCATCTCAGTCCCCATCTCTGTGACGGGCGTGGATCTGGGGCTCAGACGGGGGAGACTCGGTGGTGCAGTCGAGACAGGCAGAGCAGGGCACCAAGCCCAGCGGCTGACCTGTGTTGTGGGCCTGCCTTTTCCCTGACAGCCCGGGAGGGAGTGAGGTCACCCCCACGCTGCCGAGGGGAGAGCCTGGAGCTGGGCTTTCAGCACCCTGGACAGGGCTTGGCTGTGCCCGCCGCTGAGACTCTGACAAGCCCAGTGGAACCAGCCTCTCAGGACAAGGACAGTGGACGACAGCCGCCCCCACCCCAACCCCACACATGCGCACACACTGCTCCGGCCACGTCCACCTCCCTACTTTTCTGGAATGTGCCAGCAGGTTTCTGCCCCACGGCCTTCGTTCCTCTTCCCAAGTGCTTTGCCCCAGATCTTTGCCCTCTGGCTCCTCCTCGTCACTTAGGTCTCAGCCCTTTGTCACCTCCTCCAAGAAGCCCCCCCGGCCACCTGAGAGAAGACACACCGCCCATGCCAGTTGCTGACACAGGTGTTTCCGGAACAGTCTCACTTCAGGGCACCAGCCCCAGAAGGGCAGTCACCCATCTGCCCTGTTCTCGGCCGTGTGCCCTGGGCCTGGCCATAACCATGGCGTGAACGTCGAGCTGGTGAACCTACTCCCGTGTGCACAGCCTGCAGGGATTTTAACCCAGTGAATCCACACGCAGCCCCAGGAGAGCGGTCCTGCAGCCTATGCTACGGACCGGGAAGGTGGGCTCAGCAAGGGCCGCAATGCCCCCAGGGCCGCACAGCCAGCTGTCAGCACCTCGAGCCTCCTCTGTCCTCCCCCATTTCAGGCCTTTACAGGCCTGGGGTGGGGGCACCGTCCGACAGAGTGATGGTATGTAAGTCCTGGGGACTTTAGGCAGATGGTCTCAGAGAACTTCCAGCGATCCTGGGAAGGTGCAAGAGAGCAAACCTAGGAGTCTCATGCCCCTGGGAAACCTGAGTGAGCCTCCATGTCCCACAGCAGGGACTCCAGTCCTAGCCTCCCCCAGTCCCTCCTCTCGCCTTTGCACTGTGATCCCCAGCCCGTCGCTGTCCCCAGAGGCACTGTGCTCTTCCATGTGCTGTCCCTTCAGCCTGTGCTGTCCTCCCTTTTCTTGTACTGGTGAACTCCTACTCAAACTTCAACGCCCAGCTTTACTTGCTCATACCCTTCCCGCCCTTTCTTGCCTGAATGTAGAGTATACTTCTACCACTGAGGCTGAAAAATGCTGGATATTCACTTTCGCAGCCTTCCTGGCAGCTGAGAGGGGCCCAGGCAAGTCCTGGGGGCGGGGGTCTGGCAAGTGTCTTCCTCCCTTAAAGAAAGAGTCTCAAGGGAAGAAGTGCCCCTGGCTTTGTTATGCTTTGCTGGGCACAGATGCATCTGAATGGTGTGCTGACGAAGGCTTTGACTGTCCTCACTGTGACCCCTACACACCAGTGCAAGCTGCCTGACCCCGCCCCATTCATCCACACAGACACCTACGTTGAGGGGGAGCTGCCCAGTGGTGGGGGCCTCAAAGGAAGCCCCAGGACCTCAGAAACCATCAGGAATCCAGGGCTGTGAGAGGCTGGACCCACTGTCAGAAGCCAGGAGGAGGGCCCCCCTTTACTGCCTCCACCCACCCCTTGCTGACAGCCCCCTGCAGGTGAGGGGGAGCAGAGGAGGGCCCCAGACCCTCTCCCAGGGAAGCAGGTCCAGCTGCTGCTGGGCGTCGGCCCGGGGGGGGGGGCTAACTGCTCACAGGGTTCAGTTTGCACGGGCCGCACTCCTTGCCAAGCAGCACTTCCTTGGAAGCTTTTACAAACCACCTGGAAAACCAGAGACAAAGAACCCACTCCCCACGCTTTCCACCCAGCTTCCCTCCGCAGGAACCAAGGACGGAGGCTGGAGCTGACAGCAGGGTTGTGGGGGCTTTCTGCTCCAACGACTGCAATCCCGAGAGGGGCAGGGGCTGCCCTGAGGGCAAGAGCATCTTAATTTCCTCAACCGGGGGCTGCATTCTGGACGATGGTTTGGTTGAGACGGAAGAATGGAGCTTGCCCAGTTCTGCTGTGGGGGGAGGGCAGAGCCACAGCGGAAGGCAGGCAAGGGGCAGAGACTGGCCAAGGGAGGGGCTGCCCGGATAGCAGGGGCCCCTGAGGTGGGCACAGGGACCCCCCAACCAGATCTCATCACAGCCACTCTGTACAGGGCATCGCCTGTCAGCGTCAGACCCCTCTCACCCAGCTCAGCAGATGTGCGTCTGAATCCCTGAATCAGGAAATGGGAGGGAGAGGGGCTGGGAGGGGAAGCCAGGAGAGACAGGCCTCTGTCCTGATGGCGCAGGGACACTGCAAAACCTCGTGGAACCATGGTTCTCATCCCTGCGACCCTGAAACTCATGCCCACACTCTGAAAATTATGTGCCCCAGGAAGTGCGTCTGAGGGTGCAACCAGCTGCATCACTCTTGTAAGAAAAAAAATCCTGGAAGGCATCCACGTGCTCCCCAACAGGACGGACAAGGGAAGAGGTGTCTACTCAAACAATGGAATTCCAGAGAACACTGGAAACGATTGCTCTGGGAACACACATCTCCGCGAATGACTCTCAGAAACAACGCTGCCGGACAGAACCCAGTCACGGGAGGGTGCACAGGTCTGACTCCATTTACATAAAGCTAAAAAAACACCACCACCAATGCACTGCCTGGGGCGCGCTCCCGGGGCCGTGGCGCCCGGCGCTCGGGGGCGAGCGACACAAACGCAGCCACAGTCGTTGTGGCTTGGGGGGTAGGGGTGCAGTGGGGAGGGCACACGGAGCTGCTGAGATCTGGAACGTTCTATCATCACAGGCTCATTTTATTGTCCTTTAAATCACAGGCATGTTTTACACACTTTTGAATGCGTGATATATTCCACAATGAAATGTTTTTTAATAAGAAAAAATATAAAACCTGGGGGCGGTTTGAGGAAGAGTCAGTAGCAGGAGGGGGAGAAGCAGAGGAGAGGAAATGAGAGTGAGCCCTGGGACTGCCAAGCGCACGCACACGCACACGCGCACGCAGAGACACAGGCAGGAGCGGAGCCGCTGAGCCAGGCCCAGCCCTCTCCTCCGCCCCACCCTCCACCTGCCCCCATCAGCATCCGTGCCTCAAGAGCTGCCACCTCTGCCCACCATCGCCCAGGCCAGTGCCCGGTACCCGGTGCCTGGTACCCAGTACCCGGTACCCAGTGCCTGGCCTCCCCGCCTTCCCTGCCCACGATGCAGTGGCCGCCCCCATCCCAGCGTGTCTGGCCCCCAGCCCCACGGTCCCCAGCCCCTCCCCTGCTGCTGCCTCAGCCCCCTGCCCAGCAGGGGCCCTGTCTGAACTGCTTCTCCTGCGTGAAACCCCTCAGCTGAGGCCCACCCTGGCTGGCCAGCCCTGCACCCACACCTGGTCAGCGTCCCGTCATTGGCGCACCCAGCAGGGTTTAAGGAATGCCTGCCGCACAGCCTTTGCTGGTGGCTGGTACCACCAGAGAATGGAGCAGCTGTCCCTGGAGCACACAGCAAGTTATTGGCGGTGCTTCTGAAGCCACATGACCCAAGGACAATGCACCTGGACAGGAGGGACTGGAGCCTCGCACAGTGCCCTCTCAGCATTACAAGCCCAGCAAAGAGCGAAGCCCAGGGCCTTCAGGGGCCAGTCCAAGGCAGGGGCCCCGAGCATCACCCAAGCTCAGCCAGCCGCCTCGGGGCCCCAGGGCCCGGGTCGTCCTGCTGTCGCCCTTCTTGCACCAGTGCCTGCCCATGGCCCCCTGGGCTGCAGGTGGAGGGGCCAGGCCAGTGTGGGCTGAGTCACAGGCACGTGGGGACGTGCGACATCCGTGTGCCCACGCCGGGCTCCCAGGGAACAGGCAAGAAGAGGAGCCCGGCTGATTCACGACCCCCAGAGCAGGAGCAGCCTGCAGCCCGAGGCACCCCTACTCCACTCGGCCGCCTGCTGCTCCTGTCAAGGGGACCCACGCAGGCGGGCCAGCCACCAGTCCCAGGATGCTGGCCACATCTAGCCTCTGGACTCTGGTCAGGGACCACTGTGGACTGGCCCCAGGGGTTGCCCAGACGACCCTCTTCCAGTGCTCAGGGCACGTGCTGTCAAGCTGGAGGCGCCTGTGTGTGACAGAGCCCCTCTTCTCAGGGGTAGCCAGAGCCCTCCTGTCGACACACCCCGCCCCCAGGGCGGGTGGCCGCAGCTGCAGAGGGATGTCTGGGGCCTCCTGCGAGGAACTGTCCAGCACCCCAGCGACCCTGACACTGGAAAAATGGCCAAGGTACAGCATGCTTAAGTCCAGGTCTGAAGGCATTGCTCAAATAGAAGCTTGCACGCGTGTGCACCTGCACACCCGCCACCCAGGGGGATATTTAGAGGACCTCTGTGTCCCGGAAGCACCAGGCACCCCTCTCACCATGTTCCTACTGTCCTGGAATGTGACGTGGTTGCAATCATGCTGTGTGCTCTTTCGTACCTGCGACATCGTGTGTTGCGTGGGGCAGCAGATCACTCTTTGCTTTGCACTATTAGATCACAATGATTTGTCCCATTTTGCTGTTTATGAACATTGGGTTACTTTTATGTGGGGGCTATTATGATTAATGCTGCTAAGAATAATTTTGTTCATGTTATTTCGGTGAAGAAAACCCCAGCCATGTCTTTTGGGCATATTCTTATGGGTGGGATTGGCAGGTCACGTGATAACCATGTATTTAACTTTACACAAACCTGTCAGTTTTCCAAAGCGGCAGTAGGATTTCACACTCTCGCCAACCAGGAAAGAGTTCCCGTTGCTCCACATTCCTGCCAACGCTTGTCACTCCCTTTTTAGAAATCGAGATGCATTCACATACCATACAACCACCCTTATGCAGTACACAGTTCTGAATTTTTAGAAAATTCAGAGTTGCACCATCACCACCACCATCCACTTTGCAAACATTTCCATCACCCCAGAAGGAGCCCTGTCCCCGGGCAGCACACCCCGCCGCCTCTTCCCGGGCCTGGCCCCTGCTCATCCCCGTTCTGTCCCAGGGCTGGATACTTTGTATAAATGGAATCATACAGCATGTGGCCTTTTTTGACTGGCTTCGGTCACTCTGTCTGCAGGTCTGTCCTGGCTGTGGCATGAATCAGGACGTCCTTCCTTGTGTGGCCGCACAGTATTCTGCTGTATAGATTTATTATTTTTATCCATTCATCAGCTGATGGACATTTGGGTTGTTTCCATTTGGGGGCTATCATGAAGAAAGACCAGGGTCCCCCGGAGCAGCAGGAATTCTGCTTTCAGGTGCCTCCGGACTCCAGGGGCAGCACTGACTCTTCCTGGTCCCCAGATGAAGGCCGGCAGAAGTCAGACTTGCCCGGGGCACGACGGCGTGAGCCAGTTCCGTAAAATAAATCTGTCTAGGTGGACAGAAAGAGAGAGACAGACGCCCCGCTGGTTCTGTTCTCCAGAGAACCCACACTAATGCAGACTTTTAGGAGCAGTTTGTTAACTTCTTCAAGGCAGCCAGGGTTTTTACAGGAATTGTGTTTAACCTGTGGAACAGTTCGGAGAGAACTGCCATCCTAAAATGGTAAGCCTTCCAGTCCGTGAACATGGGACGCCTTTCCATTCATTTGGGTCTTTTTAAATTTCTTTCACCAATGTTCTGTAGTTTTCAGCGTACAGGTCTGGCACTTCTTTAAATCCATTCCTAAGTACTCTGTCCTTTTTGATGCTATTGTAAACAAAATTATTCTCTCGATTTCATTTTTGGATTACTCACTGCAAGTGAGGAAAAATGCCTTTGCTCTTTGTGAGCTGGTCTTGTAACCGATGACCTCGCCGAGCCTCTGTGGGGGCTGGCCGTCCTTCCGGGGACCCCGAGGGCGTCAGCTCCACGCAGCGTCAGGCCAGACGACTAGGGACGGTTACCTTCTCTTTACAAACGCGGCGCATTGTTGCCCCTCTTGCCCAGTCTCCCCGGCTGGAGCCTCCACCGCAGTGCTGAACAGAAGCGCTGGGAGCAGACGCACCCGCGGAGTCCTAGCCGACCTTCTGGGCGGTTGCGGTGTCTCATTAAAGCTTTGCTTTGTGTTTCCTCGGTGTCGATCGCATTTTGTCTCACCACCGCCCCCGCTAAACACTTTGAGCACGCACATCAATGTACGCACACCAGTGTCCATTCTAACGTCTGTGTGAGGTTGATTTATGTTGCTTTTCATGGGAAATTCTGATGTTACCTTCCTGCACCCTTACAGCTTGCTGGGTGCTCCCAGGTGGGCACACACCTCTCTGGGGCCTCTGAGTGATACGTGCCCATGGCATGGCCCGCTGGGGCTCTCCTGATGGACACAGAGTGCCTGGCCATGGAGAGGGGCTGCAGAATCCTCCTGCTCTCTCACCTGGGCTCCACCTTGCGAGGTGAGTGGCTGCAAGGACTTGGGTTGCTCAGACCAGGGTCCGGCCCCAGCCACTCTCCAGGCATATGTCTCCTCATCTGGCAGGACAGGACTGAGAACGCCGCCCACCTCCAAGGTGGTCCCTCCACGCCACTTGGTGGCAGCGGTGGGCACAGTGAGTGGGCCTGGGACAAGGGCTCAGAGTGGCCCCAGCACAGAGCAAACGCTCCGTGAAGGCTGGCAGGTGTGGAGGGGTGGCAGCTCCATGCCTATTGTGAGGTATGTGGAGGCCCTTTGAGATCAGTGAGGCTGCCGTGCTGTGCGATCAGAGTATGAATGATGGGGTGAGTGTATGGCGTGGCAGCTCACCAAGGAGGTGGGAGGACGGCCGGTGGGCAGGAGCTCCGCTCGGAGAGGAGGCTGGGTTGTCCAGCCCGCCCGGGGAAGGGGCGCCTGTCAGGTCCCTGGGCCCCGCCCTCCGGGTCTGGCCCAGCCTTCCTAAAGGGAGGAGGACGCCGACCCCAGCCCAAGGCAAAACAGGGCAAGGGGCCCTCAGCCGGCACCTCTCTGCCGAGCCCCCCCACCCGACTCTGTGCCCTCAAATCAGAAGCCTGGACCAGCCGGCACGGGGAAGATGACCTCCCCTGGGCCTCCTGTCAAAACCTCAGGGCCACGGGTGGTCCCAGGAAGGGCGGGGGGCAGAGCGTATTTCTAAGCCATACATTTACTGTGTTTATTAAGTGGTTATTGTAGGTTAAATAACCAACATGCCTTGTTAATCGCCCAGGCCCTCCGTTTGCCCCGGCAGCCCGAGACAGGCTGTTCCGCTGGGAGCGCCCTTGACGGTGGCCTGGCACAGAGCAGCGCCAGCGAGCGACTCCCGAGTCCCGTCTCCATTCTGTCTGACAGCGTCACGCTCCACAAATACTCAGAGATTATTAAAAACATATTTACTTAAGATGAACAGCTCTCCTGCAGACACAAATCTAAGCCGATAAGGCTCATAAGCCTGCTTACAATAATCAATGATCGTACTTAAACACCCGACAGCTTTGCTTAAACTGGAGGCCCCGGGCTCCTGACGGAGTGAGGGCTGGGGTCCCACCTGCCGGTGCCGGGAGGCCGGGAGGCCGGGAGGCCGGGAGGCCAGCCAAGGGTGGGATGGTCAGAGGCCAGAAGACCTGGGCGCCCAGGCACAGCATCGCCGCCCCCAGCCCCACCCCGTCCTCTCATCTCCTCGGGAGTGGGGCCCGTCGGCGCTGAGCCCCTGCGAGTACGTTATGGCTCTGAGAGGCAGCTGTGGGAGTAAAGCCCCCCCCCAATGGAATAGTGATGGAATTAAATGAGGACATGGGGCTGAGGGCTCTCCAGACGCCTCCCCAAGGTGGGGGCCCACCCCACCTCCTGCCTCTGCAAGACCCTGTTCACACCTCTCCTCCCTGGAACGCTCCCCCAACCCCCCACCCCCACCCCAGCGTATACAGACTCACCCCTCAGATCTCCAGCAAATGCCACCTCTACTGGGAAGCCTTCCTGGACTACCTCACTCACCACCTCCTCCCGCACCCCCAGCTCCTCTGCTTTCTCATCACGGCTCATTATCATGGTTTGAAAGTGAGTGTGTGGCGACTGCTGCCCCTGTCCTGGGAGCTCCCCGAGCGCAGACCGGTCAGCCGTGCTCACCACCACCCAGCACCAGGCCCGGGCTGCACGGGGCCGATGCCAGGGGAGTTCACCCTGCAAACACAGAGCCAGGCCCCTGGTTCCTGCACACGTCACACGCCTCCTGCTCCCACGTCTGCTGGTCTAGCAGGTGAGGAGCTCCCGTCGTCTGAGCCTGCGTTCCCTCGAGGGGCGGCAAGTCTGAGCCGCTGGGTCCGGGTGCCCGCGGCTCCCGGCACGGCCTTGGCCTGCTTCCCTCAGCGGCTCCCGCCAGTTTGCCGGACACTCCCCGGCAGGTACTCTCCAGTCAGTGTCCGTGCCGGCCGGCCCCCCGGGCGCGGAGACACTCACACCGATGTCAACACACTCACATGCTTCTCCAGTCTTACAGCCTGTGCTTCTGGAATTGTGTTTGAGAAGACACTTCCGGGCCCCAGCCACAAAGACATGCACCCAGAAGGCTTTGAACGCGCAGGACTGAGGACAGCTGCTGCTCTCCAGTGTTAAGGGACCCCACCAGTGTCTAAAGTCCAGATAAAGGAAAACAATGTGTTAGTGGAAGTTCTGAAGGAATAAACGATCCTGCAGACACCCTGCTGGAGAACACAGACCCTGCCCACCCCTGCTCCGGCCCAGGTGTGTACCGGGGTCTGCCTGTGTGAGGCGCCTCTGAGCCGCGCACTTAGAGGTGTGCCCTTATCGCGTGTGTGTAACGGCTCAGTGAGAAGTTTCACAGACCCTCCCAGAGGTCAGACAGACAGACCAGCCAACAGCGCCTTCCAGAAGAAGATGGAACCAGACACTTTGTGTGCAAAGCCAAAGATGGCCTGGGTTCCCCAGAGGGTTTCAGCATCCCAGGCTGGTATTGGGGGTGGGAGAGTCAGCCCCATTGGACCCCAGTCCAGCTCTGACGCTCACACACATGACCCTGGGGAGCCTGTGGGAGCCCTGGGGCCTCAACGTCTCATCCACAAAGTGGGCATGTCCATCCCTGTCAGGGCCACTGGTGCAGACTCCGCCAAGGGGACAAGAGGCACTGGGGTTCCTTCTTAAACTGCTGCAGTTCTGCCGGGGCAGCCACGCCCTTGTCTTTCCTTTGGCCCCTGGACTGCCAGCATCCCTGGCTGACCACAGGGAACTAGCTCATGGACAGTCCACAGCCATTAAGAAACAAAGCGTCAGCTTCACAGGAAGCACTCAACAAACATCTGATCTTTCTCTTTCCAGAAAAGGCTTCCTCAGTTGCACATGCTTTAGAGCAGGGTCCCACTCACCCACCCAGGCCAGGTGTGATGGGGGAGGGCTGGCAGGGGCTGTGGGGAGCCGCAGCCCCCCTCACTGCAGCCAGGTATGGCCCCGGGTGACAGAAAGCAGCTCCCAGAGCAAGAGAAGCAGCTCTGTGCACCTGTAGCCAGAACCTGGATCTTTACATGAAATCTATTTTTAAATTTTGGCAAGTCATTGAAATCGTTTAAAACACTGTGTGAGCCAAATGAAACTCACGCCTGGGCTTTCAGTTTGCCATGTTAAAGAGTGTCTCCATCACCCTCATGCTGTAAGGGACCCATGGCCAAGTTGGCCAGTGAGCAAGTCAGGCAGTGGATAACTGAGACCTCGAGGCCATCCATCCATCCACCCACCCACCCATCCATCCATCCACCCATCCATCCATCCATTCATTCCTCCATCCATCAGCCATCCATTCATCCATCCATCCTTCCATTCATTTATTCATACGTCATTTATCCATCCATTCAGCAGATATCTATTGAGCCCCGACTGCATGCACTGAGGATGGAGCAATGGTTAAGGGCAGGGACTCTGCAGCCAACTGCCCACATTCAGATCCTGGCTCTGAGCTTCAGAATCACATGACAGGCATGTAACGCAGTCCCTGTGCCTTGCTTTCCTCATCTGTAAAATGGGGAGACTAGCCCTTCATCACAGAGTTGTTTGTAAGGATTAAAGAAGTGAGTCCTAGAACAGTGCCTGGCATACAGCAAGCCAGCGCTAACTGCTGGTGTGTAATGAACGACTCCATGGACGGGGAGGGCCTCGTCACTCCACAGTGGCAGAAGGCACATGGCTTCCACAGTCCTGGCTCATCCACGCTGGGGGTCCTGGGTCAGTTCTCTGAGACGCAGGCCCCTGTCCCTCCTCCTGGGGGCCCAGCCCAGCTCCCTCCTCGCCCACCGTGGAGCTGCTCCCGCAGCCTGTCAGCTCCTCTCTGACGTCCCTTCCTCCCCTCCTGTTCTCGCCTTCTCCCAGAAAATGTCACTGCAACAACATGGATAAATATTTATAAAGGCAGTCCAGGAGATAGGGCGCAAGCAAGCCAAATAAATAAGCACATTTGAAAACACTGTGCTTGACAGCTGACTCCTCCCGACCGAGGCTGCGTGTGCGTGTGTGTCCGTGCATTCACACACGTGCACACGCTGCACATCCTCACGGAGGGCCAGCTCCCTTGCCGTCCCCTAACAGAGCGAGAAGCAGGGCCAGGGCAGGAGGGACGTGTCTGGGACAGCTCAGCGGGCGGGGACAGGTGGGGACCAGGCCCACATGCCGGCCTCGGGCACTCAGGCCCCGCCTGGCCTGGCGTCTGTCGGCAGAGGAAGCTCTCAGCAAACGCATTAAAGGATTCCTGTGCGCTCTGCTCTCTCCTGCGCAGTGGTCGCCGCTCGGGGAGCATGAGGTCTGTTCTGCAGGCCTGCCTGTTGGCAGGAGTCACCGCTGGCACCCGCACACCCGCATCGCCTGCAGCCTCCTGGCAGGGTTTCCAGGAAGGACAGTTCCCAGCAAGGCTCAAGGCCAGATTGTCCTTCTTGGGGAACTGCCAGCAGGACCTGTGTTGGGGGGGGGCCTTGGGGACGTCCTACCTGGACCTCAGGTTCCTAAGGTCCCCAAAGCTGATGCCTCTGAATCAAGCCCTTAATCACCACTCCCCCCAGGAAGAGGAAGCCTGGGCTTCCAGGCTCCATGAAGTTCTCATAAGACCTGGTTCTGTTGAAGCCCCACCGTCACTGCCCCAGACCACCCCCAGTGGCTCATGGAGAGGCCAGGCAGGGGACGTGGGGTCACCTCCGGCTGAGACGGATGGGTCCTTTGTGCCAAGCCCTTCACAGGAAGCTCATCCACCCAGAAGCGCTGCGACCCGGGCCCTATTGCCATGTCCATGCCCCACCTTACAGGGGGAAACCAGAGGTGCTGGGATCCACGTGAGGATGGGGGTGGGGTGTTGGGGGAGCTCTGAGCACCCATGCCAGCCTCCTGGGGGGCGGTTCCAGGAAGGATGGATCCTGGAACAGGGTTCACGGCCAACTGTCCTTCTCGGGGAACTGCTGGATGGGCCAGAAGGCCGGCAAGCCCTCACAAGGACCCCACACCCTGGGTTTGGCTGCCTGTGGAGCAAGTCACCTGTCCACCCACGGGCGAGCCAAGCCAGGCCCTGGGCAGAGCCTGGGGGCCACAGGCACAGAGGAGACTTAGTCCTGCTCACAGGATGGGGAGGGCAGGTCCTGGATCCCAGAAGTGGCTGATTGTCCACATCCTGCACTCACTGGGGTCACATCCCCCCCTGAGGACTCTGATCACTAGGGATTCCTGCCCAGCAACCAGGAGGGGCCCAGAGGGGCCTGTGAGCTGTGTCCCCAGGCCCAGGGTTCCCAGCCCCAAGCCTTTCAGCTGCGAAGCTCAGCGACCCGTCCCCTAGAGTCTCCTCCCAGCTACCCGGGCCCTGCCCGCCTCGCTCCATCTTCCTTTTTAAATTTTTAATAAGGAGGTTATCTTAAGAGGACCAGCAGCATGAACACCAGGCTCTGACCTCGCTGGGACCCCTGGGTGGCCCCTGCCCTCCCCTGACTTTCCTGTCTGTGAACAGGGGCAGTGCCACCCACGGACCCTCCACGCACGCGCACACCAGGCACACACTTCAACCCTGCTCACTAAGCATGCCTCACTCCTCCACGCACTCAGTCACACACACACACACACAGTCAGGGTGAGCCCTGCGTGCCTGTGGTCTGAGCCCAGAGCAGAGCGTCCCCCTCCCCTTCCCCAATTAGCCCAGGGAACAGGGGCCGCTGAACAGCCAATTCCTCCTGGGCCCGGGGCGCGCCTGGAGCTGAGAAGCAACTGTCACTTCGAGGGTGGCTCCCAGTGGGCTGGGCTGGCGTCTCCCGCCCCCGGCCCAGCCTGGGAGAGGGCCCTCCCCCGCTCCCCCCCAGACCGGAAGCCCTCGAGGAACACTTATCCATCAGCAAATACCTCCGGCACCTCCAAGGTGGCAGGCTCTCGCCAGGCCCCCGGGGTCAGCCGCCCAGCGCTCGCGGACCTGACAGTCTCACGCACATGCTCCCCAAACCAGCACAAAAGTGATTACCCAGCATGACCCTGGGGAGGGACACGGCCGTGGGAGCCCCAGGGAGGCCTCTGGCCAGCTCTGGGAGGACGGGAGCTTCCTGGGTCTGAAGTCTCTTGATCTGAGGGAGGCAGGCAGGGTGAGCAGGATTCTGGAAGAGGTTCAGTATGTCTGGTCTGGAGGGAGTGGGAACAATTGTCCTGGAGCCACAGGCACTGCACAGGGCTCTGAGGCTGTGCCGTCCAGGAGGCTGCACTCCGCTCCGTGAACCCAGAGCCTCTGAGCTGGGACCCACGGAAGGGGTGTGGAAACCGAGCCCCCGAAAGCCCCAGCACTAAGGTGTCCGGCCGCAGCGGGGGAAGGAAGCGCCCGAGAAGGAGAGCCAGCCAGCCGGAGCGCTGAGCCTCCTGGGGGAGCCGCGGGCCGAGAGGCGGAAAGCCGACCCAGCTGCCCCGGAGGGCCGCAGAGCCCCTCTGCGAAGGGACGCGTGCAGGGGAGGGAGCGACTTGCGGCTAGTTTTGTAATCCATCAGTCACCCAAGGGACCAACTGGCGGGGGACTTGGAGATGAGAAGGCCCCTCAGGACCCATGACTGACACAGGCTGTCCTCACAGGACAACAAGGCCAAAGTGAAGCCCTTTGCGGGGGGCTCAGGGCACGTGGGGGCACAGGTGTCCCGGGCTGGGGGCCGGCACAGGCACGCAACACATGTGGGCCGGCCCAGGTGTTCAGCGGCTGCGGCGATGTCGGCCTGGCGGTGGGGATGGGGCCGAGGAGCACTGTGACGACTCCAGTCGCCCTCCTCTGAGGCCCGAGGGCTGCCCTCCCCAGCGCCACAGTGATGCCAGGGGTAGGCTGCAGGCCCGAGACAGGTTCCCACGCACCCAGCTGCGGTTTCCTGGGCAAGGCGTCTGGGCAGGAGGGACCCAGGCTGAGATGCTCTGCTCTGGACAGCTGGCCTGGGCAGGTGCAGGCTGGCCCCCACGTCAGCCCACTGCCCCGGGTCCTGGAGCACAGGGTGGCCTGTCCGGCCTGGCAGGAGGAGAGACTCTGACTCCGCCCCTTCCCAGGCTGAGGAAATGCAGGGGCACCAGAGGCACATGAGTGGAGTGGACATGTCCAGAGCTGGTCCCCTCACGGCTGCTGACCCTGGGGCACAGGGAGCATCCTTCCGATGGTGTCGGGGGCACGGGGATGGGAAGAGGTTGAGGCTGGAGGTCTGCAGGGCAGGGCCTGTGGCAGCAACCACCTGAGCCCATAAGGCAGAGGGTCAGGGGTCGGAGGTCGGGGTCAGGGACAAGCTGGTTAAATAGCAGGAAAGCCCCCAAATCACTGGCAACCTACACCCTGGGGTCTTGTCCGCCTCTTGGGGGCCCACGTCAGGGAGCGGACTGAGCTCTGCCCAGCCAGTCAGCCTGCGTCTGGGATCAGGGCACCTGAGGACGCCCATGTCTCCCCTGGGACAGGGCTGTGCACACCAGGCTCCACCATTCTCCAGGTTCAAGGAGCCCAGTGGGTGCCGCCCCCAGGACCCCCATGGGTGCCCAGTGCTCCCAGAGCCCTGGCCCAGCCAGGACAGGGCTGGCCAGAGCCTCCCGCCCGCGTTGCTGGGCAGGTGGGTCCTTGGCTGGGGCTGGAGTCCTGTAAGAGGCTCCGGGCTGATGTGAGGGTGGGGCAGCCCGGGGTGCAGCAGGTGCTGGGGAGACCCCTCCCTGGCAGGAAGAGGAAGCCTCCGGTCTGGCCATGCTCTGGGGGCCAGTAAGGGCCACAGTCCCCTGAGAGGAGCCGCCGGGAGACACACAAAGAGCTCTATTTGTGGTCCTGCTCGTCAGGAAGCCAGGTTGGCCCTGGGTCCCCCTGGGCAGGAGAGGAGGGACATTGGCCCCTGTGCCCCTTGTGGCAGCTGGGCTCAGGCAGGGACACGGCGTTTAGAGGCTGCAGTTCCCCAGGCTTGTGGCCAAGAGGCGGCCTTGGGGCCCCTGGCCCTCCCCCAGACTGCCCGGGGTGGGAGAAGCCCTTCCTGAGACAGCCTCCCCAGACGCTCCGGTGGGGCCGGGCTCAGAGCCCCGAGGCCGGGAGGGGACGACGGGGTGGAAGTTAGGGCAGCTTGTCAGGGGCAGGAGAGAAAGCAGCCCGCGTGACGGTGAGGGCCGCGGGGACAGCGGTGATGGGAGGGCCTTCTTCAGTTCCGTGGAGGGGGCGGGAGGTCGGGGGCGGGGGTAACGGACGGCGGGAGAGGCAGGCTCGCGATGGGCTCTCCTGCCATCCGTCCCCGGGCAAGGACTGGGCACGGGGAAGGCAGGATGCGGGCTCACCTCTGACAGCCACGGCACAGGGCCCCCGAGGCTGCACCTGGGCACCTGGGCACCTGGACACCTGGACAGCCGACCCAGGCACTGCTGGGCCTCGTGCGGATGGGATGCTCACACCAGATGCACAGCTGGATGCACAGCTGGACACACATGTTCTCAGGGACACACGCATGGTTATGCACGTGTGCTCTGCTGCAGAGAGCCTCAGCCACCCTCACCCGAGACACATGCACCTCACTCCCGGGCACCCACTCAACACCCACCACCACACACAAGCTCCAGGCACTCCCAGACACACTCACACGCAGGTACACACGTGCCCACGAGACGCACCCTCAGACGCACATGCACACACAGGACACGGCTCACACACACACACTCACACGTGCTCACACACAAGGACACACACGCACACAAGTCACACTTGCATGCACCCCTAACAAGCCCCACACGGACGCGGTGACAGAGCCCCTCCCCTTGGGCACGTCCGCACAGCCACGCACTGGGTGCCTGGAACACAGCCCTCCTCTCAGACCCTGTGGGGCCCTGTGGGGACCCTGCCCCAGCCCCACAGCGTTTGCCTCCTCCCCCCAGTCACCCCCAGCCCGGACCAGACCCCTCCCCCACAGGCTGAAGCAGGACCTGCCTCAGCACGGCTCTGACCTTGATGGCCGCCCGGCCTGCTGAAGCCTCACCTGGGCAGAGGCCTGAGCCCATCCATATCCACCCCTCGGCCACCCGCCCAGCAAGTGTGTCCTGAATGTCCCAGGGCCGCGCTCCACCCGGGGTCCAGACCCCTCATGAGCCATGCTGAGCAGAGCACACGCGTGTGGCACGGGGGAGGGGATAAACGCCAGAGAAACGCAGAGCAGGGCAGGTGAGACGCGGCCGGGCTTCGGGTGTTCTGGGGGGTGGAAGCCACGAGACGGTGCTGGCAGGTGGGTGTGAAGGTGCAGTGGAGTGGGCAGGCTGAGTTGAGGAAGACTGCAGAGAGCGGGTTGGGGGACGTTGGGAGCTCCACGTGGACGTCCCATGGGTGGGGTAGTGCCCCCAAGGCCAAGTCCAGAACTTGTCTCCTCACATGGCAAAAGGGCCTTTGCAGATGTGATTAGGTTGAAGGTCTTGAGACGGGAGCTGACTCTGGATTATCTGCGTGGGCCACGGAATCACGTGTCCTCACAGAGGGCAGAGCGTCGGAGTCACGGACAGGAGCAGAGAGATCAGAAACCGCTGTGAAGCTGGGGAGGTGGGGGAACCACGGGCCCGGGGAGGTGGTGGAACCATGGGCCCAGGAAGCTGGACAAGACGTGGAAGCAGAGCCTCCCCAGAGCCCCAGCAGGGGCCGCCTTGCTGCACCGCCAGGCCCGGCCCCGCCCAGAGCCCTGGGAGCGTCGGTCCTGCTCGAGCTGCTGCCAGGCCCGTGGAGGTCAAGAGGCAGACGTGGGCACCCTGTGCAGCGGGAGGCGACGAGCGGCCGCTGTGCACAGGGCGCGTCCCGGGAGGGGCAAGGGCAGATTCAGGGGCCGTGGGGCTCGGGAGGTGTTGCAAGCCCGACGCTGGGGACCCTCACACGGAGTTCCCGTAACAGATACGGGAAGAGGCCGCAGGTGATGAGTCAGAAGGCAGAGAGACTGGGCGAGCTGAGGGGGCCTTCTCCTGCAACCAAGTGGAGGAAGTGCTTCCAGAAGGAATGTGCAGCTGGCGCGTCCACGGTGGACACCGCTCAGCACGACGCGGTGGCCTCACAGCCCCTGGCAACCCGAGCCAGGGAGCAGACACGGGAGAACATGCGTGACTCCACCACACAGTCCCAGGAAACGGCCACCGTCCTCAGGGACAGACAGCAGGCCGCGGGGGCCTGGGCCGCGGCGGGGGCGAGGGGGCTGGCGCTGCCTTCGGCGGCTGGACTGTGGCAGCCACGTGGGTGAGCAGCGCTGTAAAAACCCATGGAATTGCACGCTTCGTGGGTGCAATATGTTTTACGTAAATCACACCTCAGTAAAGTTGCTTTCAGAGAATCAGCAGAGTTCAGAGAGCACCGAGACGGTGGGCTGCGAGGGTGTGGCGCTCGTCTGCCCTACAGGCACAGCGAAACACATCCACACGTGGGTAATTCTCACAGAAGACCAGCTGGACTGGCAGAGGCTCTCCTGCACAACCACAGCCGCTGGAAGGCCTCCACGTGACCAGGTAGGAGGGGACAGAGGCATCGGGGGGACTGGCGCCCCGGGAGGGGTCTGTGAGGAAGGAGCCCCCTTGCCTGCTGGGGCGTCGCTGGGACAGGCAGAGAGGCTGGAGGGGCCGGGACTCTGCCCGCAGGGAAGGTGTGGGCCCTAACTTGCTGGGAAGCAGGGCGGAGAGAGAGGCACCGACAGCTGCCACCTCACTGCACGTCCCAGCCCAAAATGCACGACAGGCGGGGCACAGCAGCTGGGCAGCCGGACCCCGGAGCAGGACCCGGTCTAGCTGCACAGAGACAGCTCAGGCAGCCTGGGTGTGGTCTGCCCGAAGCCAGAGCCCACGGCTGGTGCACACATGGCCTTGCAGGTCCGTCCCCAGTGCCTGTAATCAGCGCTTCCACGTGGAGTCGGGTCCTGGGCAGATTCCATGGCAGACTGATCAAAGAGCCCATGATATTTTTCACAGAACTAGAACAAGTAATACTAGAATTTATATGGAACCACAAAAGACCCGGAATTGCCAAAGCAACACTGAGGAAAAAAGACAAAGCTGGAGGCACAGCCCTCCCAGACTCCAGACAACACTACAGAGCTACAGTAACCAGAACAGTGTGGCCCTGGCACAAAACAGACGTGTGGTCAGTGGGACAGAACAAACCCACAGACCTGGGGTCAGTTAATCTTTGACAAAGGCGGCAAGAACATATGACGGAGAACAGGCAGCCTCCTCGGCAAGTGTGTTGGGAAAACTGGACAGCAGCATGTAAATCAATGAAGTTAGAACACGCCCTTACACCATACACAGAAATAAATTCAAAATGGCCCAGAGACTTAAATATGAGACATGACACCATAAAACTCCCAGAAAAGAACACAGGCAAAACGTTCTCAGACATAAACCATAGCAATATTTTCCTAGGTCAGTCTCCCAAGACGAAAGAAATAAAACCAAAAATAAACAAATGAGACCCAATCACACTTTTGCACAGCAAAGGAAACCATCAACGAAATGAAAAGACAACCTACAGAATGGGAGAAAATATTTGCAGATGACATGACCAGCAAGGGGTTAATATCCAAAATATCCAACAGCCCACACAACTCAGTATCAAAAAAAAAAAAAAATCAAAAAATGAACAGAAGACCTAAGTAGACATTTCTTCAATGAAGACATACAGATGGCCAACAGGCACATGAAAAGATGCTCAGCTTCACTAATTATCAGAGAGACGCAAATCAAAACTACGATGAGGTATCACCTCACACCAGTCAGAATGGCCATCATTCAAAAGTCCACAAATGACAAATGCTGGGGAGGCTGTGGACAAAGGGGAACCCTCTTACACTGCTGGTGGGAACGCAGTCTGGTGCAGCCACTGTGGAAAACAGTATGGAGATTCCTCAAAAGACTAGGAATAGACTTACTGTATGATCCAGGAATCCCGCTCCTGGGCTTATATCCAGAAGGAACCCTACTTCAGGATGACACCTGCACCCCAGTGTTCATAGCAGCACTATTGACAATAGTCAAGACGTGGAAACAGTCTAAATGTCCATCAACAGATAACTGGATAAAGATGTGGTATATTTATACAATGGAATACTACTCAGCCATGAAAAAGAATGAAATAATACCATTTGCAGCAACATGGATGGACCTGGAGAATGTCATTCTAGGTGAAGTAAGTCAGAGAATGACAAATATTACATAAATCAGTTATATGTGGAATCTAAAAAAGTAATCTAAATGAATCTATATACAAAACAGAAACAGACTCACAGACACAGAAAACAAACATGGTTACCAGAAGGGAAAGGGCGGGGAAGGGATAAATTAGGAGTTTGGGATTAGCAGATACACAAGACTACATATAAAATAGATAAACAATAAGGACCTACTGTACAGCACAGGGAACTGCATTAAGTATCTCATAGTCACCTATAATGGAAAAGAATCTGAAATACAAACACACACACACACATATATGAAACTGAATCACTGTGCTGTACACCTAAAGCTAACACAACATTGTAAATCAACTACACTTCAAAACAAATCAGTACAAAGTACGACCAACTTCAGCCTCTGCTGGTGGAAGGGGTGGAGTGGGGCCTGGGGACCGCTGACCGTGTGATGCCTTTGGTGGACACCAGGAGAGGGGGTGACTGTTGTCGGAGGACAGTCTGCTGCCTGCAGTGGGCAAGGGACAGCGAGGGCCAGTGCTGTGTGGGGACAGTGTCGCCCCAGGACAAGACAAGGTGACACGGGAAGGTCCCACCTCCTCCCGCCTGCTGGGGCAGCTGTCAGGGGGCACGGGACACCTGCTGCTGCAGCCACTTCCCCCGACCACGATGAGGAGATGGGACACGCACTCTAGTTTTGCAGGGTCTCTGAAACCACCCGGCGTAACCACTCTCCACCACCAGCCCGACCCTGGGCCCAGGTGGCTGTCAGCTCAGCTCCCTCCAGTGACACTGGCCAGTGGGAGGTGGCGGAGATCAGAGGGAGGTACGGGGTCGGCCTGCTTCTTCCCCGCCTTCCTGGCTCCCTTCCCTGCGTGGCTGCAGCCCTTCTTCCCGGCCCCCGCCTCCTGCTGGGCCCCCTCCCCACACTTCCCATCTCCTGGGTTTTGGTTTCCTTCCTGAGCCCTCAGGCCCAGCGGCAGCAACAGCTCCAGCCCTGCTACCTCCTCCAGGGCCCTGTGAGTCCTGGGACCCCGACCAGCTGTGAACAGTCCCGGTAATCAGACCACACGGCACACTGCACGTGAGGCCATCAAACACCCGGCCAGGAGCGGAGCTGACAGAGCACCCAGGGAACGCCCCACTGGCAGGGTCGGGTCTCCAAGCAGGTGATTATAAAGTGACGCTTCGCGGGGCCCAAGGTGCCTGTGACCTGGCCTTGTTGGAAGCTGCCCCTCCCCGTGCCGGCCACCAAGGGCGCCAATGCCCCCTCTTGGAGGTAAGGCAGCTGGATCTGGGTTTCCACCTCCTGCAATGAAAAAATCCTGATGGTTGTCTCATATGGGGGGCCCCAAAGACGCCGTGTTTTGACTCTGGACTCTGACGACTGGAAGAGTGACTACAGACATGTCTGAGAAGCTGAAATGGGTTGTTCTAAAAACAGAACGTGTGAACTTTCCAAAACCTCGAAATAGATAGAAAGCAAATAAAACGGCAATAGAATCTAAAATGGAGAAAAAGCAGAACCAGAAAAGGAGGTGACAGAACTCAGCCTGAAATTACTAATTACGACACACGTTCAACTCGCCACTTCACAGTGAGTACGAAGCAGACCCGACGTAAGAGGCCACCTTTCACACTGAGCAAAACAGAACCGAGAGAGATGCTGCCCATGGCAGGCGTTTGCAAAGCACAGTCACGAAAGGCAACAATGCACCCGGGTGTAAAACCCCAGAGGCAGCGTGGGTCAAATGTCGGCGTCAGACACAGTCGCGCGGAAGGCAAAAAGCACCACGTGGGCAAGGCACCCAAACTGCCAGGAGAGTCAGTGCACCAGACGACAGGGCATGCCAACAGCGGGAGAGGCACGCTCAGAAATGCGAGGGCGTCTGCTGGAAACACCCCGCTAACTGAGAACGACAATTCATTTCTTACAATCTGGATAGACCACGTAGGCAAAAGGAAGGAACACAGTAAGATTCTGAATAATATTAGTAGTAATGGGGGGTGCGTGTGTGTGGAGGGTGCTGGGGGTAGGGCAGGAGCACGGGTGTAGAGACTTTGAATCTTACAAACAGAAAACTCGCCTTCCTTTACAACAGCCCTGAAATAAACAGGTCAGATATTGGACCATCAAAATATCTAAATAAATTCTGCCAACAATAACAAAAAAAAAAAAAAATGGAGAAACTGTCCCGAACACAGTCAGTGCAGCACAACTGAAAATACAAAAGTTTCCAAAAAGAATGTTCAGAAAAGTTCAAGGAGAAGTTGAATAGAGACATGTGACCTACTCTTGTTTGGCAAGATTTAATCTTATTGTGGCATTTGTATAATTTCAACTCAAACTGACCTTTCAGGATGGTATAGTTCCACTTGAACTCCAATTGGGATTTTTATCTTTTTGATTCTGAAAAAAAGAACCATTGCAAACTGGCCGGGGGAAGATTCAGTTCACGAACGGTCAGGGAGACGCTGGAAAGACGTCCCCTGAGGCGCTCGGGTCTCCCAGCTGTCACGGCGCGGAATGAAGCCCTGGTAACAGGCGAGCGGGTGACCCCGACCGCTGGGTGCGGGGCGTGAGAGGCGGCGGCCTCCCTGCCCTCCCGGCTGACGGGGCGCCGGCCAGCGTGGTGAGGAAGCGCCGTCCTGCCCGACAACGTCACCTGATCACAACGAAATAAATTTCGGAGAAACTGAGAAAAGTTAACTTAAAAATAAACCATAAAGTACAGGTGGGTGCCTACAGACCTTGGGTTGGGAAAGCTTTCCTGAGCACAGCACCAAAAGCGAGAGACAGCAAAGCGTGGAGACCACCGGGTTTGACCTCACCGGCGTCTCAAACTTCTATCCAGTAGGCTACACCACTGAAACGAAACATAAAGCAAAACGAGAAAGAGAGGACGCGTTGGGGAAATCGTCATGATGTACGTCTCCAGGGAAAGGCCTAATACCCCTGACGTATAAATAATCAAGAAAATATTAACATACAAATAGAAGAAACGAACAAAGAACATGAACAATTTTCAGCAGAAGAAATCCAAACACCAAAAGGCCTTTGAAAACCTGTTCAGCCTCCTTAGCATTGGAGCACATGCAAATCAGAACCACCAGCCATCAGCTTCACCTGTGAAGCTGGCACTTCACTGTCACTGTCGTTACATCCCGTGTCAGCGAGGGCGTGGGAACGTTCGCACCGAGCCCTCCCGGGGGTGACAGGGCGGCGCCGCTCTAGAGGGCGACTTCCCCTTCGTGCCTCATGACTCGCCCGGTCTCGTAGAAACTTGTCCTGAAAAATAATTAGCTACAAGGCTCTTTATTGTGGTGGGTTTTTTTGAATGGCAAAATAAAAAGCCGAAATACCAACCCACAGGCAACCACTGGTTACGTGAAATCACGTATTTTCACACCACGGTGTTGCACACAGCCGTCGGTAATGGTGTCACACAAGTGGGTCCACCAGCGTCGCACTGTTAAGTGGAGAGAGTGAGTGATAAAACAGCACATGCCAAAAATCCCTTTTTGAAGGAAAACGAGGAAGACCGCACGTTACTGACACTGACCGTCCGTGGCCGGCGGGGCTGCGGGTGATGTGTACACTTGCTACGTTGTGGTTATTTCCATTTTAAAAATTTCCGACAATAAACATACACTAATTGTGTAATAAAAATGAATGTTTTAAGGAGTGATGGGGACTGGCTAAATTACAGAGCAACCATACAGCTAGTTGACAGCTGGTACGGTTGGTTTGTAGAGTCACATTCACGGACGTGAAACGGTGGCCATCAGACACCATTAAGTGAAAAAAGTGCATTACAAGCCGTGTGTGCCATCGTCTCTTGTTTAAAAACAGAAAATGTCTGTTTACACACAGAGAAAACGGAGCACAGTGACAGACCAGCGTGATGGTCTCTGGAGGGTGCGGTGGGGAGCTTCTGCTTCCTTTGTGCATTTCCACCTTTTCCAGGTTTTCTGCGGCGATAGTGTATCAATTTTCTAGTTAGAAGCTACATTTACTTTCAAGGAAATGTTTATACCCTTGCATCCCACGGTTTTACCTCTAAGATTCCTGTCCTGAGGAAGGACCCTCCGTGCACTAGCTTCCTTAGACTGCCGTCACACTCAGGGGTGGCGTCCCCGGGGGTTGGTGATGCCCTCTGGTTGTCCCACTGGGGGTGGGAGTGCACTGACGTTTGGTGGGTGGAGGCAGGGACACTCCTAAACGTCACACAGTGCACGGACGTCCCCACCGCAGAGAGTCTGACCCCAGCGTCCGCGGTGCTGAGGTGGACACCCGCCTTCAACTTTCCTTTCTTTTACTAAAGGACAAAGCTTTCCCCTCATCCAGCCCTGCGTCTCAGCAGAGAGTCACACTCAGAAAAACCCAGAAGCTGAAGGCTCCTGAAGGGGTGTCCAGACTGGACTCCATCCAGGAAGGAGCTCCGAGGGCTGGTTTGTAACCGGGGACCCCTTGCCAGCACCGCCCGGAAGCGGCACAGCCAGCCCCACCCAGGGCTTCCCTCCCTGTGCAGCTCTCTGCCTAAGCCCCCCTGCAGCACGAGAGACTGCTTGCGCCTGCTCCTGCCCTGAATCCTGCACAGACGCACAGACGCCAGACACAGACACACAGACACACAGACACACAGACGCACGGACACGGACACATGGACGCACAGACGCAGAGACCACACCTAGCGGCCTGGGGCAGGCAGGGCCCACCGTACCCACCAAACCAAGTGTCTGGAGATATTTAACTGCGTGAGTAAGAGGGAAACGAAGCTTCGCTAGTATTTGTTGTGTGGGTTGCCTTTGGAAAACATGTTTATCTCACACACGAATGTACAGACGGTGGGGCGTCTGTGCTCGGGAAACAGCTCCTGGTTAGCTGCGCACACAGGTGGCTTGAGGAGACAGGCATGGAGGAGCAGGGGCGGGGTCTCTGCCTGGGTGGGGGTGGTCAGGAGAGAAGGCGCAGAGGCAGAACATGAGCACTCTCGACCCCGTCCAGGCTGATGTCAGCGTGGTGCTGGGACACCCACCGCCCAGCAGCCGCCGGTCCCGCGAGGGCCCGTTCCCGGGCACAGAGGGCTATGCGGGCAGCGGGTGTGCAGGGCTAACTCTCAGGGACCCTCTGTAAGGACATGAAGGCGCTCCGAGGCACATGCGAGGTTGTCTCGAGGTTTTCAAGAAAGAAGGGCTTGTCCCTTCTGACGGGAGAAGAGGCTGTTTCCTGGTAAGGCGCCCTGGCCCCGGCCCCTGGGAACCCAGCGCACCAGCATTCGGGGCACAGATCCGTCCCGGCTGTGGGTTCCGTTCAGGCTCCAGTTCGGCCACCCCACGATTGCGGTTACCAGCCCTGCCGCTGCAGAGGAGGACGGATAGGTTTAGGGACACTGTGGACGCTCTCCAACTCCTTGACGTGTCTTAAGCTGACATTTCGAAGCCCTGAGCTTCTTCCACTTTTTCTCTGGAAACGTCCCTGAGTGGTCAGAGGCGCTGGCCGGGAACAGATCTTTGCGCCACGACTGCCCCTGACCAGCCAGCACAGCCGGCTTGTCTCCTGAAGCTGGGGCCTGACCCCGGGACACATCCGTCATCGGAGGGGGCCATGTACTGACGTAGGGCCTGCTTCCTCCACCTCGACGGAGTGTGGGTCCCCCGAGAGCAGAGGCCCTGCCTGCCGTCTGCCCCAAAGCTGTACCAGGTACACAGCAGGCACCACACATGTGCAGAAAGCCACCTCGAGCTGGCCTGTGGGGGACAGGCACCACGTGGGCTCACACCACTGGGAGGGCAGCCGGATCCAGAGGCCAAGACGCACAGGCAGTCCCCTCTGACCACTTCGCGGGGCCTGGACACAGGAGCAGGTCTGCCTGCAGGAGCCTGGGCTCCTCCCAACAGGCGGTGCACACGCTTCCTTGTGGGAAGTTTCAGGGGGACCCTGAGTGGCCCGGCTTGAGCCCGAGACCCTTGCGGAGCCCACCCTGAAGTGGCACATGGGGTCGAGTCACAGGCCCACCGCCCCAGAGGCCCAGGTCGGGTCCTGCGAGCCTGTCGGACTGTGACAGGGCGGTTCCCAAGGAAGGACTCCTGCAAAATTAGAAGGGAAGTGGAGGTGCTGAGCGCACACCCCCCCCACACACACGTGCACAAGCGCGCACAGGGAAACAGGTATCTTCTACTCACAAGAAAGAACTGGAAATAATTTATTCATCCATAGGGGAACTGTTAGAAAATTACAGCATATTCTTAAAAGGAGTGTCATAAAGAGACACTGAGACTTGGGAAGATCTCAGGAGCATATTGTCATCTGAAAAAATCACACTGTACGGTAATAATGTAACTTGATCCCGTTTATTTTTCAAACTATAATTATATATGTATATGTATGTGCATTTGAAAACAGGTCAGGACAAAAACAGGTCTTTTAAAAATGATCGCCTCAGGGAGGGGAGCACAAAACGGTGGAGTGAGGGTTAAGGGGACTTTTGGTTTTTACTCTAGAACTTCCACGTCGCCGGGTTTGGCACAAGGAGCCGGCTTCAGGTACCGCGTCTAAACACAAACGGCCTTGCAGGCGCGCAGGGCCGCGGAGCACCTCCTGCCTCTGCCTCCCCTCCCCCACCCCGTAACCCACTTCTTTCAGCCGGGATTGGCCGTATCGAGGGAACAGAGCATGTCTCTTCTGTCACTGCGCTGACTGCAGAGAGGTCTGGGCTGGCTCTTCCTGCTGAAAGCAGACAACTGGGCTTTTTCTGAGCCTCTGGAATTGACAACAGTAAGAGGACAGGAGGTGGCTCTGGCCTGGTGTGGCCCCAGAGGCACATGCCTGGCCCTGAGGATGCGCCTCTGTCCTGGCTGCTCTGTGCGGGTGTGGCCAGGTAAGTGACGTGAGAGCTCAGTGGAACTGACCGCAAGGCCCGGCGTGGAGAGGTGCCGGGCTGGGGCGCCTCCCGCAGAGGGTTAGCAAGCAGGAAGGCGAAGAGGAGCCCGGACAGGTGGCCAAAGGCCTCGCGCCTACCTGGACGCAGGCGGCCATGGAAGCTACCAGCCTTCCTCCCTTCCCCCGGGCTGCGGTGGACAGAGCACAGGACCAAAGCAGGAGGACCTGGAGGCGTCAGGTGTCCTGAGGAGCAGACACCTGTCCTTTTCACCTGCCCAGCGTCCCTCCTCTGGCACCAGCCCCCCTGCTCCTTTGGAAGCCCCTCCCCCACCCTCAGCCGCTGGTCCAGGGGCCGCTGACCCTCAGTTCCTCCTGTCCTCTGGGTCAGGACGAGGCGCTCCGCCCTCCCCAGGAGCGGCTCTGAGCCGCTTGTGAGGAGAGGCTCTCCTGCTCCGTGGTGAGCCTGGAGCAGCCGTGACTCGGGAGGGCGAGCAGAGCTGAGCGGGGGGGGGGGGGGGGGGGGACAGGGACCCTCATCTTACCCGCAGCCTGGCGAGCTCCACCCGCAGCCTTTAAGTAGCTCAGACCAGCACAAAGGAAACCTCTCTCCTTAAGTGCTTTTGCGGGGCTCTGCCACCTGTCACCACCTGCATCTGACTGTAATGGTCCGAAGTGGCTGCTCCAGGCCAGGCTCCTGATGCTCGTGGGCTCAGTCCACGTGGTCCTGACGATGCCCTGGTCTTCCTGGGTCACGTGCAGAAAGAGGAGAGGCCGGGCCCCCCCCCCCAGCCGGAGCTCCAGGTGGGGGTCTCTGAGCAGCCCAGGGGCTCCACACAGGGACTAGAGGTCAGACACCCGGAGCAAGTTTTGGGGACCCGGTCACAGCGGAGAAGGAAGGAAGGGAGGGAAGACCCTGTTCTTCAGCAAACGAGACCACAGCAGCCCGGAGCTAGCGGGACCTCAGAACACGGGACACCAGCTCAGCAGGTGCCCCAGCCCCTGGGCATCCTGGGCCTCCTAGGGGCATGGAGACCAGCGTCTCATCCCAGCCCCTTTGCCGTCAGATGAGCAGAGCTGGGCTCCGAGGGAACAAAGCACGTACCAAGCTCCACAGCAAATCTGCACTGGGCCTGCGGCCGGAAGATAGGGTCCTTGCCCTCTCAGCCGGCCCCCAGCCACTGCTCCTCCAAGGTGGGCTCAGGGCCTTCCCTCCTCTCTCTGGAAGCCTCCTGCCCCACCACCCCTCTCCCTTTCACACCGCAGCACCTCTGGGCCCGGGACTGCTGGGTGCAGGCGCCAGTGCCACCTGTGAGCTGGGTGCTCCCTTCGGCTCACCCAGCACCAGCACCTGGCACCCAGCACCGGCACCAGTACCCGGCACCCGGCCTGGGACACGAGCAGCCATGACTGCAAACTCAGACACGGGGAAGCTGGTTCTGCTGCACAGTAGGCCCCCCAAACTGAGAGACCTACACATAGTAAACGGCCGTTCATTTGGCTCCAGACTGTGCCTCTGCTGCCCGGGCTCGCCCGTCTGCAACCGCTGCCTGATAGCAGAGAGCAGCCTGAACGGAGGCACAGTCTGTCTCTGCTCCACCCGGCCCGTCCTCCAGCAGGCCAGCCCGGCGTGTCCCCGGCAGAGGGGCGGTTTCAGGTGCCACCGGGGACAGTACAGGCCTCCTGAGACCTGAGCTGGGAACCAGATCCTCGTCACTCCCGCCACGTCCTACTGACCGAAGCGGGCCGGCGCCCAGAGGCAGGGCTGGGGACTGACTCCGCCCTTTGGTGGGGGCCGCACCTCGTCGCAGGGGAGCGAGGCTGCAGGGGGGAATGATGGGGTATTTTTGCCAGCATTCCGCCACAAATTCTAAACCCTTGGTGGACACCAAGGACGTGCTTTCTGCAGAGATTTACATCAGGACGCTAACAAACTGTTTCGGTTTTATTTTGAACAAAAACATGACTGAGGGCCAGATCCTGCTCCGGGTGGCCAGCCTGGGCCCTCTGCAGGGCACAGCTAATGAGTGTTTTCTAGCTTTAGAAAAAGAAAGAAAGCACTTCCCACTTTAAAAGGTGCTTGGAGACTTCTGGTACCGGCACCTCGGCCGACTGCAAAGCTCGGCACTGCCGCAAACACACAGACAGAGCGGACAAAACACAACAAACACTCCTTTAAAGGGAAGGGGAACTGGTAGGAAAGGGGGGCGGGAGCACACCAGACCTGGAACCGGCAGAGAATGGGACCAGCCACGAAGTCGGGGGAGGAGGGGCAGCACAGAGACTGCGTCGTGGGTCGTGGGTCAGCGCGGGTGGGTGAGGGGCGGTCTGGTCTCAGAAGAGCAGGCGCTCAGGGTAGAGGATGTGGCCGTGGGGAGATGTGGGTTGAAACTGAGCCCCTCAGAGGGAGAGACTGAACGTGCAGACGATGGCCGGACCACGGACAAAGGTGGAGCTCAGACCGCAGTCTGCAGCAACCAGCCCAGGAAACCGACCCAGCGCTGCAGACGCCAGCCCTGCCACCTGCCCGTCGGACTTGTGAGAAGTCGGACCTCGGTCTCCGGCAAGCTCCGGGAAGCCCAACAACCCTCGTAGTAACCGGCCCCAAGTGGCCAGGACCGGGTCAGTAACTGATAACTTCCCCGCCGCTGCCCAACTTCGGACCAACCAGAGACCCAGGACGCCCCCGACCAGTCAGAAGGACTCCGCCCCGCCTCCGTCCATCCGCCCCGGAGCCGCCCCTTTCCTGCTGTGAAGCTCTCCCAGTCCTCCGCCTGCCGCTGCGTCTCGGCCAGAACGCAAGAGCTGGTGGCCAACTCCCCTGCCTCAGAAATCTCTAAATAAGCAGACTTCGCTTCTCTTTCGGTTGGTCTTCATTTATTTCCACAGGAAAAAACCCCTCAGGCTGGACCACTTTCAGATAACCATCTCCAAACACGGGGCCAAGATCACTCTCTTCCAGCAACAGAAGGGTGCTTACAAGAAAAACAGCTATTAGCGTATTTACTCTCAACAGACTGAAGGAAGAACCATAAGCCCATCTTCTTGTTGCAGGACAAGCACTTCAGTGTGACTCACTGTCCATTCACAGCAAAGACGCCTGACAAAACACGAATACAGCAGAGCCCTTAGTGTGACCAAAGCCGTGTGAAAACGCGCCAGAGTCACAATTAACGATGAGATTTTAGAGCATCCAGTAAGACTCAGGCTGCCACCACAGCGCCTCGACGTTGTGCCAAAAGCCTGAGCTTGCGGGGAGGGCGGAGCTCAGGGTGGGCGCGTGCTTAGCGTGCACGGGGTCCTGGGTTCGGTCCCCAGTACCTCCATAAAAAAATACAGTCTCTGAGCTTCCTAACCCATATGTCACTTCCAACCACAAAACTGGCTTTATTTTTTTTTTAATTTTAAAGAACAAAATAATTTTTAAAAATAGATTAAAATAAAAATCTTAGTTTGTGCAGTAGGACAAGAAAAAGAAATTAAATGTATAAGGATTGGAAAGGAAGCAACCAAAATGTTCTCTGTGCACGAACTGAAAGCCGTCGTGCGCTGCAAGTCCCGGAGAGCCTGCAGCGAGCCGAGCCACGGCACGGGCCCACGACGCTCAGACGCGGCTCAAAGCACAGCACACGCCGTGTCTCGAGACCACAAAGCCGACAGTCGGAAAGCTCGGCTTTAAAGACACCAAGAACAGTAACAATGCATTCACAGGATTAGGAAGAAGTCTAACAAAAGATGGGCATAAACTTTGTGGGGGAAATCGCAGGGCTTTACTGAGAAACATAAAAGCAGACCGACGTAAACTAGGCAGACGGGCCACGTGCGTGGCTGAGAAGGCTCCACATCACAAAACGACAACTGTCCCACACTGACCTGCAGATTCAATCTAATCTCATTTGAACCGCAACGGGGAACTTTACAGAACATGCCAAGCTAGCCCTAAAACTTACGTGGGTGAACGAAGGACTGAGAACAGCTGCGACATCCCGAACAAAGGGGTGAGGACCCCCAAGAGAGCTGTCACGTCGCCCACAGAGCTTAGTACCTAAGACAGGGATGTCGGCCCAGGGAGCAGACGGCAGAGGGCCGGGGAGGGAGCCCGGCACAGACTCACAGGAGCAAAGGTCCAGCCCGCAGACAGCGGGGGAAGCAAGCATGGCTCCCCTGCCCGCAGGGAAAAAGGAAAGAAAATCTTTAACTCAAATCATACAACATCTTTCAAAGACACATTACAGAATTAAACGATGAAGGAAAACTATAAGGCTCATAAAAAAACAGGAAAATATCATGACTTCTGGCGGGAAAAGGTTTATTGACTGAGACACAAAAGCACAAACGACAAAGGAAAAGACTGAGAACTTTGCGTACATTAAAACACAAAGTAGCTGTAAGACGAGGCCCAGTAAACAGAACAGCGAGCCACAGGCCGGGAGAGAGATTTGCTGTGCACACAACTGACGAAAGGCTATTACGCACAACGCGGAAGGAACGGCTACAAATCAGAAAGGAAACGTCTGGCAGTCCAGCCAGAGACCAGGCAGGAGGCAGAACAGGCCTTCCCAGGGCGAGAGGGCGGCGGAGTCACCGGCAACGGGGGGCGGAGCTCAGGGGCGTTCGTGTGGTCCCTGCGCGCTCACTGAGCAGCTACCGTGGGGCAGGCGTTTCCCTGCCACCGAGAGTCTGGCGTTCCCAGACAGGCCTGTCACTCTGCAAACCTAGGCCAGACGTTAGAACAGACCGACAGGATGGGTGTGCTTCAAGGTCAAAGGTCGGAGCACAGAAGGAAGCCGGAGGAGACGCTGGGGTCCTTTGAGATGGGCGAGGGAGGACTGATCCCACACCCCACCCGGGCCTCTGCGTGTGATGTGGGGGCTTCTTTGCAGGAAGGGGCAGGGTGAGAGCTTGGCAGACCTCTGAACTATGACCCCAGCACCCAGACTTCAGCCCCTGGGACTCTTGAGTTCAGGCAGGAGCTGCTACGGCTGCTGGGAAAGCCTTGGACCTTGGGAGGCGGGGCCCCCAGTCCAGCGGGGTCGGCGGGTGGCCTGCCCGGGAATGTGGCTCTCCTGGAGTCACCTCCCCACCTGCACGGGGAAGCCACGCCCACTGCACATAGCCACAGCGCTGGGCTCTGCGGCGAGCACTCCCTCCGCCGGAGCACAGGGTAAAGGTCCCTGCGGGGCCGGTGGGGGGCCTCTCTCACTGCGGACGCAGCGTCGTGGGTCTCCTCTTGTGAGGTGGCCCATCTGAGCAGAGAGACCCCTACCCCATGAGCCCGCAATGCCACCCCTAGCTCTCACACCCGTAACAAGAAGACCCCCACAGAAATTGTCACTGCAGGTTTATCTATTATGGGGAAAAGTGAGGTGCAGCCCAGAAGTCCACGGCAGAGAACAGAGCATGAGCCGCGCTCTGTCCGTCCAGGGGAGCCTGGGCAGCGCCTCCCACATCGGGGCCAGCGCTAAACCTAAGACGCGTTTAGAAAAGAACACAAGATGCAGAATTCGACGTACAGTTTATGACCAGTCATGACACTGGAAACGTGTGACACAGAACCACATGTTACCTGGTGACGCAAGAGTCACGACGGGCGTGGATACGAGAAACACTGGGCTCAGGACGGCGGAGTCTGCGGGGGGGCCGGGGGAGGCGCTCCTGGTGGGGCCCACTCCTTTAAATCACACGTGCACACACCAGCCACACGCATGCACACACACTGAATGCACAGAGGCAGAGCGCTGACAAAACGTGTCATTTTACTCTCCTTTGTAATTGAAAATGTTCAAGTCTGTTGTGAATGCACGTGACACTGGTGGGCGGAGCGTCAGGATAGGGGTGACGCATCTGGGAGCAGACGCCCCACTTGCATGTGGGCAGCGCCGCGGTCCAGGCCCGAGCTCTCAGCCCGTCCCCCTCGGGGACGCACTGTCATCACGGGACAAAAGGGGGCTGGAGGCTGCGTGACCAAGTTAGTTTACTAGAAACACCAGAGTTTCCCTCCTGCAGGACTTCTCAGAGCCTTTAACAAGCTAATACAGACAGTGAGTCTCCAAGAACAGGGAGGATTTTCCACACCTTCTGACACTAAACCCAGTTCCTACAGTGCACAGCGGGGAAAACGCTGGTCGAGGGACAAGCGTGTTCCCATGTTTCCCAAACAGCCAGCCCTTGGCGTGCGTGCTGGGACTCCCGCCTCACAAAGCCCAAGGTCGTCAGGTCTCCATCCTGTCCTGTCCCTTCCCAGTCCTGGCCTTGCATGCATGCTCCCAGCACATCCAAAACCTGTCCACGGGTAACGGGGCGGACACAGTGCTGTGTCCGTATGAGAGGGACCACTCGACACCCGTGCCGCCCCAACGCGGGAGCCCCGCGGGAGCCCTGCTGAGTGAGACCCGGACAGATGGGAGCACAGACTGTCTGTTCCACTGGTATAAAGTGTCAGGGAGTTCTGAGGCGGCTGGAAGCCCGCCGGGGGCCGGGGGAGGGCAGGAGGGACAAAATGACAAGGGGCGTTTGGAAGCTTGAGGCGTGGATGTGCGCGCCGTCTTGAGCAGGATGGTAGGTTCAGGGGTGTATGTTGTGCCAGAACGCTGACTTCCACATACATTCTGTGCGCGGCTCCCCACGTGACAGCGACCCTTCAAGGAAACGATCTTCAATGGCTCAGTCGGTGGAGGGCCTGGCAAGGAGGAGGGTCCCTTTGATCTGGGGCCAATCTGTCTCAGTGCCTCCATCCCCTGGGGTGGTGCCTTAACTCCTTTTGCTCAGGGGAGAGCGGGTGAAGGAATGAGTGGATAAACAAAGGAGCAAGCGAATGAACAGGTAAAAGGACTAGCCTCGTGGGGACAGCCGAGCAGAGAGCCTGGCCGGGGCGGGGCTGAGGGCAGGGCTGGGCCCACGGGGTCCCGGGGAGTGAGGTCTGGCTGGGTGGGGGGCCACGAGTGGGACAAGCACAGGCCCCAGGCCCAGGGACCAGGAGGACACGAAGCCGACTGGATGCAGGCCTGGGTGGTGGACCCGGTGATGCCACGCAGGGAGCCTGCTACGGGCTGAATGTTCACATCCCCCCAGACTCGTACACTGAAGCCCTAATGCCCACGGCTTTGGAAGCAGGGCTTTGGGAGTAATTAGGGTTAGATGAGACGTGTCCTCAGAAGAGGCACCAGACCGTGGCTCACAGACTGTGTCCTCCCAGGACACAGTCAGAAGGCGGCCTCTGCACGCCGGGAGGAGAGCCCTCACCAGAAGCCGAATTTGCCAGTCGTGATCTTGGACTTCCCGACCCCCAGGACTCTGAGACCAGCGTCTGCTGTGGTGGACACCCCCAGTCTGTGGCACTTTGTCACGCGGCCCGGAGGGGCAAATACAGAATACAGCACTGATGGTCGCATCTGCCCAGCATCCTCTGGGAACAGCCCTGCTTTCACTGCATGTAGGAAGGAAAGAGTGAGCTCCCACCCCACCCACCCCCTGCCGTCCCCACCCCCCTCCAAGGACAGGCACGTGGTCTAGGCCTGGACTTTCAGGGTCAGACAGCTGGTTTGGTGGTGGACCCGGGAGTCAGGCGGGGACATGAGGGGCCCTGGGATTGGGAGCTGGTGGAACGGAGGCTGTGGCCAACGGGACCCGAAGGGAGGGGAGCCCGCCCGGGAGCGAGCTGTGCAGAGGGAGGGAGAACAGAGGGGTGTGGGGGGCCCGCCCCTGCTGATGCCACTGGACCAAGGAGCTGGACCAGAGTCAAGACTTTCAGCGACGTGCCAATCACATCCGGTCTCCTTCCCTCACCGCCGGAGGAGGCCTGACCGACCCAGGACGCAGGATCCTCCCACCAGAACAAGTGCCCCCACCAGCACCTGGGGGCAGCGTCTCACCCACGTTTGCCCCAGTGTCCAGAGTCCAACGACTGGGTTCTCTCTGACCTTGGGCTTCTTAGAGGTGAAGCGCCACAGTCCCCTTCAGGGGTGAGAAGGCTGAGGCCCAGGGAAACTGCCCGAGTTCAGGCTTAGAGACGGACGCACCTCGCTCCTATCCCAGGTGGTAGGTACCCTCAGGCAGTGCCTCCCTCAGCCTCTGCTGAGAGCCTCCTGCAGGCTGGGCCTCCGCGGCCCCTCTCGGCCTCCTTCCTCCTCAACCCCATGAACCCTCCCTTTGCCCTTCCCGACAGACTCAGGTGTCTGCTCAGACCCCCAGACCCTACATGGAGCTCTGGGGAACGTGAGTCCTTACCCTAGACCCCTCCCAGGACTCTGGAAGCTGACTGATGCTGGACTCCAGACCCCTATTCAGAGGTGGGCCCACCCCACACAGGTCATTAGACCCACATGGCTCCCTCGACTCCTGTGGGGGACGGTGGCCTCCCTCCAGGTCAGCCCCCAGGCCCCCAGAATCAGCTGGGCCTGACCAGTGTGCAGCCCCCGGGGACCCCCACCCGGGTCCGGACAGATGAGACAGCCAGCTGCATGCTGCTGGTGGCGGATCTGGTCTTTCCTAATGGACTGACATCCCTGGGGAATTAAGTGCAGGATGCGCTTAATAAAGTCATTATTCTGCCACCCAGCTGTGCAGGATGGGAAGATGACAGGGAGACGCGGGGGCTCCTGCTAGGACGTCTCCAGAGCAGGGACAGAAAACTGAGCCAGCTAATTGCCAGAGCCACAGACTTCAAACCTCCAAACAGAACAGAGCCCAGGCCTGCAGAAGGGGTTCTTCAGAGCACAGGACTCATTAAATGGAGCAGGTACAGAAAATGAGGAGCTGAGAGACAAGTCTTTCCTGACGTTCCCTGCTCAGCACAGCTAGGTTCCTGTCTGATATCCAAGCAGGTCTCTCTGGCTTGAAAAGAAATGGGGAGAAGGAACACTCATGGCGGTAAAGAACGCACCACCATAGCACAAATGCACCACCGTGGCACAAATGCACCACTGTGGCATTAATGCACCACCGTGGCACTAATGCACCACCACGGCACAAATGCACCACCGTGGCACCCGTTTTCTCTCCTTCCAACTTGCTGCTGCCTAGCCACTGTGGGTGGGAAACCAACTTCATTACAGTTTCATGTGAAGTAAGAGTCAAAAATTGCTCAGAGGTGGGACAGCAGCAAAAATGGCTGAGTAGGGGCCTTCAGCATTTCTCTCCTGCATAAAAGCAATGAGAACTCTGGAAAGCATGGTCAGAATCAACATTTCAGAACTCCGGAATTTACCAAAGGCATGCCGCCATCTGAATATAATTTAATTAAAAGTAAGAACAATGAGCTTTGTTCCATCACACTTTGCCCTAGTCCACCCCCAACTCCCCATGACAGCTTGGAAGCCAACAGCCCCCCATCACGTGAAAACCAGCAGCCAGGCAGCCATGGGGGTGACAGGAAGAGATGGGTGCTTCTTTAAGGCCCTGTTCCCTGAGCACCGTCATTGTTTGGCTTGAAGATGTCACTCGCAAAATGGTCGTTATTTGAACTGACTCAGAGCTCACCCAGTGCAAACAGCCTGTCTCCTGGAGTTATTTGCAAAAATGATCAAAGGCAAGTGTTGAACATTGCAGATGCCTGGATGACAGCTGGGGCAAACAATGGGTTAACCAGAAAGCTTAGGGAGCTTTACTAGAAGGAGAATCTGGGAAGTGAGATACCCCCAGGGACACGGAACCGACAGAGCCCTGAGATTCTGGACGGCCACGCTGGTGTGCAGGACTGTGCGCGTGTGGAGGGCTGTGCACTTGCTCAGAAAAGACCTGAGACGGCCCCAAGCGCTCGCCTCTGGCCGTCAGAGAGCGCTCACCCAGGCAGGAAGTGAAGGCTAAGATGCAGCTGTAAACTGGCCAGGAGGCGAAGGTGAGCCCCAAGACACACACACAGGGCCCCCAGCAGAGAGGGACACGTGCTGGTTCCATGAATTTAGGAAATCTCTGTCCAAACATCCGCTGACCAACAAGCTAACAAGACAGAGTTCAGTAACCACACATGACAAAGAATACAAACATTAAAGAATTAGTTCAGGAAAATCACAGACAAACAAATAACACATTTTTAAAAGTCACAACAAAAAACTCTGTGATGGAGGGAGAATATGATTTTCCAGAGTTGACATATTAGACTATTTTAAATAAAAACAGTCAACAAAAAATGAGGAGACATGCAGGGAAAGACAAAACCAAAAATAAACAATTAATCAACAGAAATATCCCTGAGGAAGCCCACAGTGGGCTTACTTGACAAAGACTTTGAGTAAGCCGTCTGATTACGCGCAAAGAAACAAAGGAAACACGTCTGAAGAGCAAAAGGAAAGCATGAGAGCAACGTCTCACCACATCGAGGAGGAAAATAAAGAGACAGAAAAAAGAACCACATGGACAACGAAATGCCAACAACAGAAATGAAGAATCCACTGCGGACGCTCAAGAGCAGATCTGAAGAAACAGAAGACCTGCAATACTGAATTAGCTATTTGACGATCAACTGAGATGCTCTGGTCTGAGGAAGAGGCAGAAAGAAGAATGAAGGAAAGCCCACGGCCTGTGGGCACCGTCCAGCATGTCAGCACAGCATAATGGAAGAAGCAGGAGGGGAGAGGAAGAACACGCAAAGGAAAAAGCGGCTGAAACCTTCTCAAGTCTGATTTTAAAGTACTAACTACTATCTTCAAGAAGATCAACAAGTCCCAAGTAGGGTAAACTCAGAGAGACCTGCACCTCGACACATGGTAATCAAACTGTCAGAAGTCAGAGGCAAAGAGAATCTTGAAAGCAGCAAGAAAGACGCAACTTTTCACATTCATACAAGGGATCCTGAATATTATTAACAACTCGTCAAAAACCACGCAGGCCAGAGGCAGTGAGGGGACATCTTCAAAGTGTGAAAAGAAAGACTTAAACCCAAAGTTCTAGGTCCAACACAATTACTCCTCAAAAATGAAGGCAAAATTAAGACAATCTCAGTTAAACAACAGAGAATTCATTCCCACAAGAATACTGAAAGGACTCCTCCAGATCGAAATGAAAGGACAGAAATTTAAATCCACAGGAGGAAATAAAGAATGCCCCAAAAGGTAGTTACTGTACATAGGTAAATACACAAGACAGTGTGAATGTCAATATAAAATACACACTTTTCATTTGTGATTCTTTTTTCCCTTAGCTGGCTTCAAAGACAGCTGCATGAAGCGATAATGATGTGCTGATGGACACAGCGTGTGTACAGACAGCACTTGTGTAACAGTAACCGCACAGAGGAGGGCAGGAGCCAGAGCCGCTTGGAGCAGTTTTTGTATACTGTTGAAATGAAGTTGGTATCGATCCAAACTAGATTGTGGTAAATTAACATATTGTGTTAGCCAGACAAGCCACTAAGAAAATAACTTCAAAAATATACAGGAAAAGAAACAAGGGAATTAAAATGACATGCTACAAAATATCTATTTAACACCAAAGAAGGCGTTAAGGGAGGAATGGAGGAGTGAAAAAGAAACATATATACACATAAAACAAAGCAAAATAGTAGACATAAATCCTACCTCATCAGTGATCATATTAAATGTAAGTGGATTAAACACCAAATTAGGAGGCAGTGATTGGAGGAATTGATTTTTTAAAAATACGATTTCAATTCTATGACTTCTACAAGAGACACACTTCATATTCAAAGATACAAATAAGTTGAAAGTGAAAGGATGAGAACCCCTACCTCACACCATATACAAAAATTAACTCAGAATAAATAAGACCTAATAAGAGCTAAAACTATAAAACTATTAAAAGAAAACACAGGGAGAAATCTTGGTGACCTTGGGTTAGGCAATGAGTTTTTAGATATGACACTTTAGGCGCAAGCAACCAAAGAAAAATAGATGAAATGGACTTTACCAAAATTTATCACAATCTAAACAAATTTTAGAAAGACCTGCCCTGTGGGCTGCAGGACGGGACAGCGGGCCCTCGTCTTCTAACTTGCGTGCTCCCCTGACTGAGAGCCGCTCCTGGGGGCCTTGAACTCTGACTTTCCAGGCTGCCCTGTCCCCAGGCTGCTAAGCTGGTGTGGCCCAGGACCGGGAGCTCAGACGACGGAGCAGAGGGACACAGGCACTGGTAGGGGGAGGCAGTCCACAGTGGGATGGGGCCACCCCCTGGGATTCCGCTGTGCCCTCCAGTCAGTCTCGAGAGAGGCTGCCCGGCCTCTCCCCACTGTTCAGATGAGGACCTGGCTCAGGGAGGTTGGGTGTGCTGCCCAAGGCCACACAGCCAGGAGCTGGTGGGCTCAGCCCCCACACTGCACTGCCCAGAGACAAGGCTCTGTGTTCGGCAGGACTGGGGCTGCCCAGCCAGCACTGGCTCCGGCCTTGTTTGGCCACAGCCTCGTGGCCCAATGGCAGAGCTGTCTCAGCAGGACTGGTGTGGCTTGCAGTTGTGCCAAGGATGAAACAGAGGTGGACCACCCCAAGGAGGTGGGTTTCAGGAAAGGGCAGTTTCAGGGCACACGTTTCCTGGTGTTTGCAGTAAATGGATCAAAGAATAACCCAGCAACTTGGCCCAAACCATCCCCACGTGCTGACTGCTAACCTCTGCCCATCACTGCGAAGGCACAGATCCCACACCTGCCCGCGGACAGTCAGCTGGCCACCCCCCCACCAGCAGGAGGCAGACAGACTGACTGGGGCTCCTGGGAGCAGCTCTATTTATAATTAAAGCATGCCAACCCTGGGGCGTAGCCAGGGCAGGTCAGTGCCATGGGGGCACCAGGGCAGGCTGTAATTAAACCTCTTTCCTGCCGTCTCTGGAGGCTCCTGACAAGGAGAGACCCACACGGCGGCACAGGGAGGTGGCCTTCCTCCCACCGAGGGGGACAGTGACACGAGGGACACGGAGCGGGCAGCTCATTGTCACTGGCTCCCACCCATGGCGGGGCTGAGCTGTTGGGCCCCCATCCCAGGGGAGTTGCTGGCCACCTCTGGGGTGGGGGGTGGGCGTGCAAAGGGTCTGAGTGTCTGGCAGGAGGTTGAAATGGTATACAAGCCTCTGTGGCCCTGTGCTGTGGAGTAAAAGGCTTTTACTCCCCGAGTCTCAGAAAGGCTGGCTCAGGGGGCAATGATCACGCAGCGTGAAGATGGGGAGACAAAGAAGAGCTGTTGGGCCAGGGCACTGGTGACAGCTTGGCTACAGGCCTGCCACACAGCAGGGTCGCCGGCCCCCTGACCCCTGCTCCCTGGCACACACTCCTAAGCTGCTGCTCTTTCCCCATGGAAACTCTGGCCCTGAGCACGGAGACCCCAGACCGGCGGGAACTGGAAGACAGGGGACGCTGGAAATGCCACCTTGATGCCGACCAGCCTGACAATCGTGCACGCACTGCTCGCACCCCGCAGACTTTAAAACTCTCCCCGGGAGCCATCGGGGAGGTCAGGGCTTTTGGGCACGAGCTGACCGTTCTCCTTGCTGGGCACCTGCAGTCAACGCGGTACTTTCCTTCACTGCCGCCCGCGGTCAGTAGATCGGCTTTGCCACGAGCAGGCGAGCGGACCCAAGTTTGGTTTGGTAACGAGGGCCGACCTCAGCCTTCAGGAGTGGGGGTCTTCCCCTCACTGCCTTACCCCAGGGGGAGGGCTGGGGCCTGCTAGGCATTGGGGAGGGGATCCGAGCTCAGGGCTGTTGCAGGTCAGGGGACAGGCCCAGCACACAGCTCTGACCGTCCAGTGCTCACAGGTGGGGGCTGGCCCGGCCCTGAGCTTGGTGCCCAGATGGCCTACCCCAGAAGGGAAGGGCTGCCCAGGCCCATGTCATGGACCCCCTGAGTCTGCTGCCTCCTCTGCACAGGGGAAGGGAGTGCTCACTCCCCGGGGGCCGACATGGTGCCTATTCTGGTTACCTGGTGCCTGGGTCACCAGCGGTCACCTGTGGGGGCCATCTCCCTGCTCCAGCCCACAACAGATGGTCAGCTCTGGCCAGCACCCCCCATACCCCACAGCCTTTGAACCCAGACTCCCTCTGCAGATCCACCCGCTGCCCTGGGCTCCGCGGGAAGCATCGCCCACTTGACCAGAGGGTGGCCATGGACCCCAGTCCTCAGCCCGACGCCAGAGGTGCTGGCTGGGCCTTGGAGGAGCTGGGTTTCAGATCAGAAGGCAGGCTGACGGAGGGCAGCACCTTTGGACCAGTTGCTAAGGAAACCACCGGAGGAGAGTTTCCAGGCCTGCTGATCAGCCAAGAGGAAAGGACCCGGGAGGTAGCTTCCCGGGGAGAAGAAGGGAGGGGCCGAGGAGAGGCTGCTGCGGAGCAGGTGGCAGGGGGCAGCCTCCGGGCAGAGCTGGCGAGGTGGCCTCGCCAGGGTGGCCAGTGAGCGGCTGCGGCTCTGGGAGACTGGCATCCTCCCAGGAACACTGACTGCACTGGCCCCGGGCTGCGGTCAGGACGGCCGAGCCGGCGGAGGGAATGTGCCTTGGGCAGCGCCTGAACTTGAGTGTTGCTCAGGGTCCTCCCTAAGCCAGGCCCCGTGCTGAGCGAGCTCCGAGACCTCGCCCTGGGCCCAGGTGGGCAGACGCGGATCAGCGGACGGCGAGCCACGCTGCACACCACACACTACACGCACATGCAGCCCTGTGAAGGGCTCTCATCCCGCTCTCCAGGCACAAGCCAGGGGGACATCCGGGGAGAGAAGGGGGGCGGGCCCTGCGGGAGGAGGGGAGCGTCCGCGGTGCTGAGCTCCCGGCAGGCCGCCTCTGGGCCGGCGCGCAGGGAGCTGGGATCCCAGGCCAGGCTCAGCCCATCCGCTGGGAGCCAGCTCACACCCAGGCCCCTCCACTGTCGGTCCACGTGCCTGGAGGCCCAAAGGGAGTGCAAACTTCAGGCGAGGCTCAGGGGCATCCTCAGCACACACACACTGTGCCCTCTCACCCCCTGCTCTCGGCCCAGCCTTGTCCACCTGCCCCCTTCTGCCCCGGCCCATGGTCTCCAGCACCACACGTGGAAGGAGTCCTTCCCACACCTGACAGCCCACCTCTGAGCCAGTCACTGCAGCCAGCGACCACGTGTTCCAACCCTCTCAAACGTGGGGCAGGCGAAGTGGGTGCCTGACAGATGGCGGTGACCCCAGGGCGCCCACCCCTGCCCGGGCATCCTGACCGCAGGCTGCAGGAGGACCTCAGTTTGCAGAGTGCTGTCACGCCTAGGACCCACGGGGCCTCAGGCTCTGTACCTGCCCCCCCCGACCCCAGGGGCCCTGCCATTGCCCCTCCCCCTCCTCGAATGTACCCCTTCTTCCTGCCCATGGCCCTCGGGGCTTCCGTGGTCTTTGCCAGCCTGGCGTGCATGGTGACTGCCCCAAGCGTTCAAGGGGACCCCCCAGCTCTTGGGCCACGTGGTTTTCTTGGCGTGTCCTTCATCCCCAGTTCCCAGGTGTGACCCGGCCTGTCCTGTTTCCTTGAGACAATCAGCACTCAGCCATGAGCGTGTGACTCCATTGGAGTCAGGGAGGCACAGTCCTGGGACTTCGGTGGCTGCTGGTGGAAAGAGTCTCCCTTTTTCTGTTTTGCTGGACTGGCTGAGGTGGCTACAGCCTGGCGTTGTCCTGGCCAGGGGAGCTTCCCCAGAGCAGAGCCCAGGGATGGGAGAGGCCTGGGGGCCCCACGGAAGAACTGGCCCCTCCAGCTCCAGAGCCTCCCCGTTTTCTGCCTTGAGACCCCATAAGTGCTTCCTTTTCTTGGGCCACTTTGTGTTAATTTACTGTCCCTACTGTCCCTGGAACGAGTGAGGCAGCTCAGGACGATCGTCCAGCCTTCTGCGGAGTCTCTCTCCTCACCCGGCTCGTGCCCATCTCCCCTGGTGGGCAGATGCTCTGTGAGGCCATGTGGCCTGGGGGCCCTTTCCCGCTGTGTGACCTTGGGGAAGTGGCTGTGCCTCTCTGAGCCTCCTCCTCTGTGAGTCCGAAAGCCACGCGGAGGTATGCTGAGAAGGGCAGCCTGGGCCCGGGTTCAGTTTTCACGCTTACCAGGCACTGCTCTCCCAGCGGGAACCTGGCTCAGAGGCCCTGTCCGCGTGGAGCTCTCGGCCTAGGGGGGGCAGGGGAGACAAGCAGGGGGAGGCGGACGCAGGCGGGGCCGGAGCACAGGGAACGTTCTAGAGCAGCTCCGTCCAGGAAGGCCTCCTGCGTGATGGCAGGACGTTCTGCTCCTGCTGAACGTGACTCCTGAGTGTGCGGATGTGGCCGGTGAGACCAGGGCCTGAGCTTTCATTTTATGGAATTTCAAGTCCTTTAAATGTAGAACTGAAGCTCTAATCAGTGAAGGCATTTGGAACAACCTGAACAGGTACATCTCAGCAGTGCGTTTTATCACATCAGAGCGCAGACCAAGTACTTCCACTTCAGCCTCTGAACTGACATGGCAATAACATAAAACAACACTGGATTTCAAAGACTTAGTACAGTAAAAAGACTGTAAGAACATCTCATTAGCATTTCTATATTAATTGTATACTGAATGATATCACGGACATGTTGGGTTAAATAAAATAAATTAAAGATAAATATAAATAAATAATATATGTAAGTATATAAAAACATTTAAATTATTTTTCAGGGGCTTAAACGGGTGAAATGCTAAATTATGTATGTGGCTTGCGTGGGCCTCCTCCTGGATGGTGCTTCGTGGAGCGTACCTGGAGAGGGGTGGTGATTAGAATGATGGTCAGACAGGGCCTCTCTAAGGAGGCAACATTTGAGCTCAGAACTGTGGGAGTGGACAGAGCCAGCCATGTGGAGACAACACAGCAAGTGCAAAGGCCCTGAGGCAGTGACCCAGCATGTTTGAGGGGAGGAAAGAAGGGAGATTTGGAAAGAGGTGTGGGGAGTGGAGTGAGGTACCTCCCTCGGACACACACACCAGGTCTCCCACCCCAGATGCTCTCCTGTTGGGGGAAAAGGCCACCCCACCATCTGTATCCCACCTTGACCATCCTCAGCCAACAGTGTGCAGTGCAAGAATCCTGCGATGTGACCTCTGGGGCTGGGTCAGAGAGGGCCCAGCAGCCTCCACAGGGTCCCATGTCCCTGTGGCTCCTGGCCACCACACTGTGAGGAAGCCACGTGTGGACAGTCCCAGCTGAGCCCCGGCCTGCAGAGCAGAGACAAGCTGTCCCAAGGTCCTGCCCAGGTCCTGGCACACAGAACCACCAGGCGCATGGGCCCTGTATTTCTCCACTGGGTGTTCCCCGCGACATGCCAGAACACAGACACAGCGAGGCCTCTGAGCTGCAGCCTGAGCTTCTTCAGAAGCTTCCAAGCACGTTGAGTAACCGGCTTTGACTTACAACCTGTAAACACTCCTCCAGGTGCCACACTGAGAACTGAGGCTGGGGCAGGAGCAGCGGGCCGAGTGCGGAGGTATGGACGGGTGGGGGCCCCTCTTGGGGAGTTCCGCCTCCTGCCCCTCCCCTACGAGGTCTTATTCCTTCCGTCGTCTGGCCACTCAACACTCCTGGTGAGGGTCCCACTAAATCTCACCCCACACTGGCCTAGCCAGACCCCGCAGGAAGGCAGGCGTTAGGAGACCATTAACATCCTCACTAGCCTTAGGCCAGTTGCCTCCCATCTCTCTGAGCCTCAGTTTCCTCAATAAAAAGTGGGAGGGACGAGAAGAAAAGATCCTCTCATTTCCTTCCCAGCTCCAGTGCTTGGAAGGCAGGAGGCCTGAGATCTGGGCTGATTTATCAGGACCCTTTTGGTTTCAGTGGGCTTTAGAAGAAAAGGAGGAAAGGACTGGCTCATGTAACTGAAAAGCCCAAGGGGAAGCTTCAGGTATGGCTAGATCCAGACGCTCCCCCAGTCACTAGAGAGTCATCTCTGTCTCCACCCTCCCCAGGGCTGGCTTGCATTTCAGGTGGTGCCAGCCTAGCCTGGCAGTTCCAGGATGTTGCTTAACCCTGGGCTATACCAGGCCCCTCACGTGGCTTTGCCTGGCTCTTGGTGGCTCACGTGTCCCCTCAGACACCAATCAATGACCCGCCCACAGCCTCTGTGAGGGATTAGGACGCTCTTGGCGGAGCCGTGCAACCCCACCGGTTGGGGTGGGTGGCACTACTGAGAAGCAAGGCGCCCCCAGGCGCCGTCCATGACGGCTCCCTCCTCCTAGGTCATGGTGAGGTCAGGGCGGCGTGTGCAGGCCATGCGCCCCGACGTGCCACCCAGGACGGGGTCCCTGCAGCCCCCAGTCCCGCTCGTGGGTCTGCCGCGGGATCAGAGACACCCAGCATGGCGCTTCCCGCTCACAGAAGCTGCCCGGAGCTGTCTCCCAGGGCCCACTAAAGAGATTACGGGCCTGTCTTTTAGTGAAACCCCGGCCCCTGGGCTGCTCCGCTAATCCGGACAAAGGATAACAGGCCCCTAATTAATTCTCCGGGTCTGATGGCAGCGCGAACGCCAGCCAGTCCACCCGCCTTAATGAGTTTAATCGACTGGACTTGATGATTTTATTCGAAACCTAGGGCTGCAAATTAAGCTCTTAAAAATGCACTTGAACTTGACTGGCAGCAGAAATCCCAACAACGTCTGTTAATCTCTGGGCTGCCTGGGCTGGGCAGCCGGCGCAGGACCAGGGTTCAGGGCGCCGGCAGCGTGTGTGCTGGCTCCCCGCTCCTCCGCTCAGGGCTGGTTTCCCCTGCCTTCTGATCCCAGGCCCAGGACACGGGCCCCGGGGTCAGGAGGCCCCTGCCCTGCCCCCACTGCCACAGGTGAACTCCTCCGCACGCTTCAAACCCCAGCCCAAACCTCTCCTCAGGGATCCTCCTCACATTTCCCATCACGTCCCACTGGGCTCCCGCTGCCGGGCTGCATCCGTGCCTCCCCCTCCCAGGGCAGCGGCCACATCCTGCCCCGGCTGTGTGCTGAGAGCTGAGTGCTGGCGGTCAACTCTGCACAGAGGGCCCGTGTGCCTGTCCTGCTGTAGCAGATGGATTACAGCCTGCGGCCAGCCCTCCCCGTGTCCACACCCTGGGCAGTGTGACCGTGCAGCACCTCCATCAAGGGGTGGAGTCCATTCCCCACCCATGAAGCTGGCCTGGGACTCACGCTGGCCAGTAGAGGGGGGTAGGGGGCACGACCCTGTGCCAATGCCGGGCCCACACGTCTCTCTCAGGGCCAGCCTCTGTCCGAGGACAAGCCCAGGCCTGCCCGTTGGAGAATGGGAGGCCCCAGAAGAGGGAGCCAGTGTCCCAGCAGGACCATCCCAGACCAGCCAGCCCCAGCTGACCCAGCAACGGGCCACTGGTGCTTGAGCAAGCTCAGCCCAGCTCAGCCCAGCGTTGCCCAGCCCAGCCCAGTCCAGACCAGTGCAGACCAGACCAGCCCAGTTCAGCCCAGCTCAGCCTAGACCCGACCAGACTAGTCACACCAGCAGCTGAACCTGCCCACCCTCACTTGCAGAAACTGTAAAAGCTACTGCTGAAACCACTACGACGGGTGAGGCCTGATGCGCACTGTCCGCCCTGGCACACCTCCCCGGGGAGTGGGGGCTGCCTCTGGCCTCCAGGGAGCAGCCCCCTCAGCATGCTTCCTGCCAGGGCCTAGCCAACCCCACGGCCCAGCCTCAGCTGTGCCATCACCCCGCCCCACCCCGCCCTGCAGTCACCGTTTCCCTCCCTGGAGCTGGTCCCCATGGTGCAGACCCACCAGCCAGGCCCCCCAGCTTATACTGGGGAGCAGGGCTGAGGGCACTCACACCCTCCCCACAGAGGGCAGTGGGTTCTGTGTTAGATTAAGCCTCCTTGATCAGCCCTGCAGGTCCAGACGTGGAGATGCTCTGATAAGACACACACGTGCAAGACCATACCAACACATGTGCACACACCAATGCACGTGCACACACACCCACACGTGCATGCACACAACACACGTGCACGCACACACCAACACGTGCACACCAACGCATGTGCACACGCACCCACACACGTGCACGTGGGCACACGGTTATGCAAGCCTGTCAGGCTCTGGTCAACAGACAACTCCTCCTGCCATTGCTTGCTGAGAAAGCCGCCCTAGACGACAAGGAAAGCCAGCTCCTTGTATTTTCCCGGTGGGCTTCCCCGTTAGACGGGCAGATCTCCAGGTGTTTGCAGCGTGCTTTCTCGGCAAGAACATGGGACACACACACCTAGGCTGCTGCTGGGGGGCCTCATGGGGCACCCCTGTGAGAGACACCGGGGTGCCACCCCCTGGTCCCACCTGCAGACCTGCCCCCAAGCAAAAAGCAATCCAGACGAGGCTGTCCACGTGTCCCTCAGGGCCGCAGAGGAGCAGGAACAGCCCAGCATGCACGCCCTTGTTTTTAAACCATGTAAATATATCATCTGTTTTAAAATCACACAAAGATAAGAGCTGCAGAGGGCAAGAGAGGGGCTGTGTGTCTTCAGTGACGGGAGATACCCCTGCCCACCCTCTGACCCCTATTCCTGCAAGCCCCACGCTGCCCCCTGCCATGCCCGCACATCAGGGACACCCCCAGCTCCCCACCCCAGCCACGCCTCACCGAGTCCTGGGAAATCTCAGAGCAGCATCCAGTCCTGGACAAGTAGCGTGACGGCCTGAGGCCCAGGGTTCCCAAGGCCACCATCCTGCCTCTGAGCCCAGGAACCAAGAGCTTTGATGAAATGTCTCCCCCAGGGGAAGGACCGGGATTGGGGGCTCGGGTGTGGAGTGGGGGGGCTCCCTGGACCTCCCTGCGAGGTCTGGGCGGGGCCAGGGCTGGGGTAAGGGGTGCTCAGCCCAGGCCAACCAGCCACCCCCGCCCACCTTCAGTCTGCCAGCCTCCACCCTATGGTGATCAAGGGCACGGCGTCTCCCCACTGCGCCGCACCCAACATGGGCAGCGAGCAGGCAGAGGGCCAGCCCCGGGTGCCTGTGTCCTGAGAGGCCGAGTAGCAGCCCCGGCCAGCAGGATCCACCTCCCGCTCCTGGGGCCCAGGCTGGCTCGCAGCCGAGAGCCTGCACCTCCTGCACCCTCGTCCTGTCTGTCCGTCTGTCCACCTGTCCATCAGACAACCAGCACAGCCCAGCGGCTGCGGTCTGGGGAGCAGGGTCCTGACTCAGCGGGAGAGGCCGCGGCTGCAGGGATGACGAGGTGGCCGGGGTGAGTGACAGCAGCCTGGGAGGTGCTCCAGTGGATGGACGGGGCGCCCCAGGCCCAGGCGCAGGGGTGAGGAGCGGAGGGCTTTGCTTGTTTCTGGAAACACGCCCCCCGCCTTGGGGGTGTGGGCTTTTGAAGGAAAACTGGGGTTTTACTCACAGCTCTCAGCTCAGTGCCTTTGCGTCGCCTCACTGACGCGTGGGGCTCGACCCGACCTTCCCGCAGTCGTGCTTTCCTTACTTAACTCCTCACCTTTCACCTTTCCTTCCTGCTCTCATTCACACTGAAGACGGCTGGCTTGCTTTTGTGGACCCGGAGGGGGCGGTTTAAAGTGTGGTCCTCTCATTGCGTTTTGTGTTCGTTCATTTTCACTCACAACAACTCAGCCCTTAGTTCTAGTGTTTGAGCTACAGCTTCACGCACTTAAAGCGTCATTTCGTGGACGCTAACCTCACCCTCGTTCCTGATCTTCGCTCCCCTCCGCTCCCGCGTCTCGCTGGTTTCTTGCCGTTCATCTTTTTACCACACGTCTCATTCTCATCTCTTCTACTTTGTGACGTCTTACGTTTGGAAGTTCGCATCTCTGTTACGTCTCTTTAAACCCCTTGTTTCAAAATCTTCTGTCACTTGTCGTAACAAGGTCCCTTCTTCTCCTGCCGTGCCTGGTCCTGTGTTGGCACCTCCCTGCCCCCTTCCTGCGCCACCCGACAGCACCTCCCCGCCCTCGCCCCCCACTGCACCTCAGCTGCCTTTTCTCAGCGGGGGGAGGGGGTGCCCCTCCACCTCCACCAGCTGCACCTGCACGACCCGCCCTGAGGCCCCAGGACTCGCTCCCCGGGCTTTCCCGGACTGAGAGGCCCCCATAGGCTCGCCCAGAGCACTCGGGGCAGCTGTCCCCAGGCCCAGGCTCCAACATAGCTGTGGTGGGGGCTGGTGCACTGAGCTCTCGACAGCCTGTGGAAAGGGGCCTAAGCCCCCAGGGACCCGGCCCAGCCCTACCCTCGGGGTGGGTCTTCCTTCAAAGGGTCAGAGCAAGGTTTTTCTCAAAATGAAACATCCCCAGGCTTCACTTTCACAGTTTGGGGCAATCAAACAGAACAGCGGGGCACCTCCAACCCACCATTGGGTGCACACGCCCAGAGGAGGATGCTCCGTACAAGGAGCGAGGGTGCCCGCGGTGCTGAGGGGCGTCCGGGCCGTCACGGCCGTCTGCTCTCCCCGCCCTCCTCCTCAGGCCCCCGTGGCCAAGTCCAGCACCAAGGCCGCTCCCGAACGGTCCCCCTCCCCACCCGTGCCCCAAGGCCTGGGTGTTAGCGTCCTACGTTTCACGACAAGTCACCACAAACGTAGTGACTCGGGACACCACCACTGGCGAGCTCACAGTCTGGGGGTCGGGTGCGGCCAGGTTAGCTTGTCCTCTGCTGGGGTCTCCCCAGGTGGAACCGAGGTGCTGGCTGGGCCGCGGTCTCATCCAAGGCCGGGCTCACGGGCTGTTGGCAGGACTCACTCCATGTAGGTGTGGTGTCGAGGTCACCTTTCCTTGCTGGCGGTCAGTGGTTGGCTTCTCTTGGATTCTAGAGGCGTCCTGACCTCGAGGCCTCCGCAGGGCGGCGGCCCGCCTCTTCACTGCCCTCAGAGCGCTCTGCGCTGCTGTGACGGGGCCTAACAGGACACAGGCGATCACACGAGTGACAGCCCCACATACCCCTTTGCCACATAACGTAGCCCGATCCAGGGAGCAGCTGTCCCAGCACATCCGCGGCCCCCCCCACTTCCCAGGGAAAGAGATTTCCGAGGTGTGTGCCTGGGCACCGGGGCCTCAGGGCTCTCAGCGTCCTGCCCATCACAGCCTGCAGCGCCGGCGTTTCAGAGGGCTTCCGACCAAAAGCCCCAGCTCGCCGTCAGTTACGACGTGCGCCTAGCGACCACTGCCAAGCAACAGCTCTTCAGAGAGAAACCGTTGAAGAGTCCAGCAGCTGCTTCACGGTAGGAGGAGGAAATGTGGGTCGGGGTGCTGGGCCTGCCTGCACGTGGGCAGCCCCCTGGCCGGCTGGGCTCCCTGGAGAGAGCCCCGTCACCCCTTCGACGTCCAGTCCTCACGTGTCACCCTGGGGTCTCATCTAAACAGCCTTACCTGAAAGGACGCGAGGAAGCCTGAGACCCTGTGGACGGCAGCTTCGCGCTGCCCCTGCACTGGGCCCACTGCATCAGGGAAGCTCTCCACGTGACAGCTGCTGAGCTGAAGGCGGGGGGCTGCAGGGTGCCGGACTGCTAAAAAAAAATGTCCAGTGTCACCTCCTGGGTACGCTGGGGAGGAATGGAGGGTCTCCCAGGGACAAACCCCTGCTGGGGTGGGGGGTGGGCTGAGAGAGTGGGGCGGCTGGGGGAGCTCGGGGTCACTGGGGGCAGGAGAGGCCAGACAACCCCCTGACCTGCGAGTGAAAAGTGTGGCAAAGAGAAAATATTTTTGAGACTCAAACTGTAAGAAATACCTGTCAAAATCCTATGGCAACACTGGAGGAGGATAAAATTCATGTTTTTAAATCCTCTAGTTTGTGCAGAGATTCAGACAGAGCTCAAAGAGTGGTGTCCCCTGGGGCCTCTCTGGGCTGGTGGAGCAGGGCAGGAGGGCCCCGTCGTCACCTTGTCGTGAGTGTGGGTCCGTGTGCAAACAGCCCTCGGAGCAGGGCGGGCACTGCCAGCGCCCCCGTCTCCCGGCCAGGCCTCCCCTCTGCACAAGCGCTGCCTCCCGGCAAGGCTGTGGGAGGGGTGTCTGGGGTCGGCCGTGCACACGCCCCCGAGGGAGAAGTCATGGGGCGAAGCCCACAAGTGCACACAGTGTTCTGGGACGAGTCGGCTGCGTTGAACTTGCAGATTCAAATGTCACCAGACTTTCAGCAAGAAGGGAGGCCCATCAAAAAGAGCCGGGGAGATACTGGTAGCACGTTCTCTCTATAAACCCCCACACAGCCGTCTGAGGGTGCGGCAGAGCTCCGTGCTCCCACACAGCAGGGGCTGGACACACGCCGCCCGCAAGACTTCAGGGTTCAGATCCTGCAGGGCGCCGTGCTGCAGGTCCGCCGGGAGGGCCGCCTGGGGACAGGAGGGGGAGGCAGGGACGGGGGGGCGCTCAGTCCCCACGCGACCGTCGGTCTGGAGCTCCGAGGCCAAGGTGGGGCCCGCGGCCCCGTCTTGCTGGCTCCTGGCCTGCACTGCCCAGGAAGGAGCACCGCCACGGTGCTGCCTTAGAACCTGGGCCCACGCTCCTTGCGGCCGGGAGCCCTCTCTAGGAGGGGAGTCGAGGGCACGCCCCGCATCTGCCCACGCGCGTGCGCACACCCCGCGTGGGGAGGGCACCCACGGGAGGGCGCCCACCCAGCGGCGCTCTCTGCCTGTAACTGCCCACCTGCCCTGACAGACACGGAGCCGCACGTCTAACAGCTAACAGCGTGACGTCTGGGAGATGGAAAGTGGCAGAAGGTGGTGAGAAAACAGCACTATTTTCTTTTATTTTATGTGCTTCTGGAATGTTTAAAATATTTCTCTACTACTCTTCTATTTGTAAAATAATTGTGAGGTCTGGGTTAAAGGCGATGGGTCAACCATAAGAGTTTCTTCCTGCTTTCACCCAAGATCATACTAAAAGAACTTCAGATGTTTAAAAACGCAAACCCACAAAGACGCAGGAACCATACGAGGAAACGCCAGTGGCGGGAGACTCTCTCACCCTCTGGAAGATGTGGGAAGGACACCTGCCTTAGAGACGCTGAGATGTGAGCGCGTTTCCCTGCAGGAACCAAGACCCTGAGACCTGAGGGCACTGGGGGAGGGGGAAGAGGAGCCAAGGAGAAGGCTGAGGGACGGGGTCACCTTCCTGTTCCACAGCCAGTCCCTTCCACTGCCCACGCCTGACACCAAGAGCAAGGCTGTGGACTCGCCCTGTGGGTGTACTGAGGGGGGTGGTGGGAGCCGGGAGGACACTGGGAGGCGCCCAGGGCTGACGCAGTGAGTCCTTGAAGGTCTGGATCCTGATGCTCGGCACTCCCTCCTCTTCCCACGGCACCAGCAGGAAGGAGGCTGCCCCCCTCCACCTCCTACCCTAGCCAGCAGGAGGTCAGATGCTCGGTCCCTCCGAACAAAATCTCTGCTCCTACTTGCTCGCCAACCAGGAAGCCCAGCCCGAGAGCACAGAGCGTCCAGTGAGTGCTCGATGTGAAGGGCATACGTCAGGGATGGCCAGACGTATGCAGAGAGCCCAACACGAAGGACAGAGAACACAATGACCACAGGGAAGGAAACGGAAGCAACCCAGGCAAAGCCTGCTGATCGGTGTTCTCACAGAGACCAGAGCGACGTGCCATCTGTAGAACAGGAACAGCAAGCTCCCTTAAAAACAGCAACACCAAACGCTGGTGAGGATGTGCAGCAGCAGGGACTCGCGCTGGCTGCTGGTGGGAGGCCAAAGGGTGGAGCCTGTTTGGGAGACTGGCCGTTTCTTACAAACTGAATAAGTCTGTCCGTGTAAACTCGCCCCCCTGCTCCTGGGTACCGACCCAGTTAGACTGAAAGCTTCGCCCACACAAGACCACGGCTGTTACTCAGCAATGGTGTGCTGACACTGGTTCGCTGGTTGTAGCAAGTGTGTCACATCGACGCAGGGCGCCTGCAACAGGAGAACTAAATGTGGACTTTCCACACAACTGACTCAATTGTCCTGTTAATCTAAAACTTTTCTGAAAAGTAAATCTAATAATTAACTTTTTAAGATGATAGCTGAGAAAAAATGAACTTCAAACTTACCTGTTATATAAAAATAATTCCAAATGGATCATGGACTTTACTGTAAAATGTCAAACTATAAAATTTAGGAAAAAATGAGAAAGTCTTCAGGGCTTAGAGCTGAGCAAGGAGTTCTTCGACTTGATACCAAAAGCGTAATCCATAAAATGAAAAACTGATAAATTGGAATTCACCGCAATTAAAATTTTTGCTTGCAAAGGACCATATGAACAGAATGAAAACGTTAAGCTAGAGACTGGGAGAAATGTTTGCAAACCACGTATCCAACCAAGGAATGGTATCTAGAAAATATACAGAACTCTCAAAACTTAGCAGCCAGTGGGCAAAAGTTATCAACCGACATTTCGCCAAGGAAGACATACAGGTGGCAAACAGGAACAGAAAGGTGTCCAACAGTGTCACCGTTACGGAATGCAACTTAAAACTGCAGTGAGAGGCGCTACCCGCCTATCAGAACAGCTGAAGTGTTAAATGGTGGTAACACCAAATGCTGGTGAGGACCCAGAGACACCGCGCTGCTCATACGTGCCTGTGAAATGGTGTAGCCTTCAGGCAAACAGCTGGGTGATTTCTCATAGAACTAAATGCCTTTCCCAGCCGCTGCACCCTTGTGCATTTGCCACAGAAAAATGGGAACTCATGTTGTTGCGGAAAAATGTGTTACAGTTCGGTTGTGACAGCAACTTGGAACCAGGCGAGAGACCCAGCAGCACTCGGTGAGTTAAAAGAACTCAGCTTTATTACACCAGCAGGCCCCAAGAAGTTAACACTCCAAGCTCTAAACCCTGTTTGTAGGTTTACACAGGCTTTTTATAGGCTGCCAGTTTTACACTTTGCAAAGTCATATGCAAATAAAGTACAACAGAAGTTGACCAACCAGGAACAAGCTTTGTAGAAATAGACCAATCAGGAGTGAGCTCCATGCAAATGACATACTACAAACCGACCAATCAGAAGTTAGGGAGGTGGACCAATCAGAAGGGAGAGCAACAACCAATCAGAAGTGAGCTCAGGGAACCAATAGAATTCTAGGTGTAAGTTAACCGATTTAGAGGCAAAAAGTGAGATAAAGCCGCTGGGCCAGGGAACTGGACGGTGCTGGGAGGAGAGCAGCGGCCCTGCGTAGGGGTCCTGCCAGTCTTTTTATGGGGCTTCCCACCTCAATGTTCCTATAACAATCTGAATGTGACTGTTCACCGCACCTTTAGTCGCAACAGACAAAAGCTGAAGCAACACAGACGTCCAACAGGCGAGTGGTTAAACACTGTGGAAGCCTGCTTGGCAATGAAGGAACGAACTATGGACCCACGGTGCAACAGGGTGCCTCTCCAGGAATCACGCCGAGTGGAAAGATCCACTCACAAAAGGTTTCGTACAGCACAGTTTCATTCACGCACATTCTTGAAATGACGAGATGACACAACTGGAGAACAGATGAGTGGTCGCTGGGGGCGGGGTGGGGGGGAGAGGTGCTGTAAGAGGCTGGTACCGGGTCCTGGTGACGGCACGTCCTGCATCTTGACTGTACTCAGGTCCGTATCTTGGTTGTGATGCTGTCCTAGAGTTTTGCAAGATGTTGCCGTTGGGGGAAACTGAGTAAGGAGCACATGGGATCTCTCAATTATTTCTTGTAATTGCAAGGAACTAACCGTAACTCTCTCAGTTTAATTAAAAATATAAAAATATGACAGCTGTTTTTTTCATCTACATGAGGACTGGAACATAAAGTTGAAGAAACCTACCAGGAAGTAGAATGAAAGGAAAGGGAGATGGAAACACGGAGAGAAAAGGAGCCTTGGAGGCCTGGTCCAGATGGCCTGACTCACTAATCGGAGGCCCAGAAAGACAGCACAGGAGACTCGGGGAGATGCCAGGACTGGGGGCGCCACACAGAGCCAAGCCAGCTCAGGCGCAGAGTCCCAGGAAGGCGGGGGAACAGGAGACGCCAGATTCCGGGGAGGTGGCATCACGCTCCACGCCCTGGGTAACTGGGGGGCTCTCTCCCCCACCCCACGGAAGACAGGCGACGTGCCCCTGCAGCACGTGAACCAGAGGCTCTCTGAGCAGGAGTGGGTCTCCTTACTGGAAAAGTGGGGAGCAGGAGAAAGTCTGTCCACGAGACCCCAACCCCTCCCTGGGGCACTCCCAGCACGCTCACCAGGGGCGGGTGGGGGTCACCACCAGGAGGGACATCCATCCAGCAGCCCTGCCCCCAGCAGAGGGCAACTGGGTTAAAGAGCCAACGAGGCGTCTCATCCCGTGCCAGCCAGACAGGCTAGCGCTAACTGGACACACCTGCCAGCACCCAGCTGGAGAAACGGTGTACACCAGCACCCACAAGCCCCTCACCCACCAGCCCCATGCGGACACTGGCAGCCAGGCTCCCGCCTCTGCTTTCGCGGGTCTGCAAGCGGCGCCACACGTGTGCGCTGCTTCTTCTGAGCGACACACCGGGCAACCCGCCTTGCAGAGGTGTGGTGCGCGTGCAGATGGCGCCCGCTCCCCGCGGCATGGAAACACACTGCTCACCCACCCTACCATCGACGGGCATTTGGGTAATTTCCAGCTTCAGCTCTAACGCTCACTGTGTGCTTAATTGGCTTCTGGTGCCTCCCTTTTAAATATGGATACAGGCAAGGGTCACCCAGAGAAAGCTTCCAACGTGGAAGCAGTAAAACGGAGGGTCTCAGCGGGCCTCTGACGCAGGCAGCAGAGCAAAATTCAAAGTCAAACTAAACTGAGTATCTTCAGACAGATAAGGAAGATCCATGAAGAAAAACTCAAGGCAAGTCAGAGAACAATTTCCAAGGAGCTCTCAGAAATCAAATTTGTGGGATCACAAATTTTAAACTTAAATAGGATAACTGGAAGACAAAACTGAGGAAATCTTCCAGAGTAAGATAAAACTGCAAAAGGGAAGAAAACAAGGAAATCAGAAAGTCAATCCAAGATTTGCAACGTCTGAAGAGGAGGAATTCAGGAAGACCAGAGAAAACTAAGGACAGAAAATTATCCAAAAACAACAAAAGAGAACATTCCAGAACTGAACACCATTAGTTTCCACATTGAGAGGCGTCATAAAGGGCCCAGCGAAGAACACAGACCCGCACTGAGACCCACAGCTCCGACGGCAGACGCACCACCAGCGCTCCCGCCGCGAGCTCAGGGCACACGGGGCCCGGGGCGGCTCCGGCGTCCACCCTCCACACACCTCGGACGCTGGGCCACCCAAACCCTGAGGGACAACGCACACCCACGTGGATTCAACACCCAGCCAAGTTATTGTCAAGGGAAGGTGGAAAACATATTTTAAGGCGTAAATGTAAAATACAGTATTTTTGGACACCAACATCTCACAAATTCTGTCCCCCCGTCAACTCTTGTGCAGTCCCCTCCCTGCAGGATGCACAAGCCCAGGAAGACAGATGCATGGGGACCCCGGACCCCGGGACGGACCAGGACGGAGGTCGTGAAGAAGG